>NC_044327.1:10462753-10776043 GCF_007399415.2 Gopherus evgoodei | reverse complement strand
TTGCAAGGCGAAGAATGAGCCAGTAGTTATGGAGAGACCACCCTGCTGCTGAATAGCTCTTACCCATGGATGGTCTTAGCACTCCTGGCTGGTGAATGAGTGGGGTCATGACAGCGGAGCTGCAGAAGGACTGTGCTACATGACACTGGAACTCTGCAGATGCAACTAGCAGGGAAAGCTGCAGTCCTGGCAGTGTAGAGACCCCCAGCCAGAAGAACAAAGGAGGAGCAAGAGGATAACAAGCCCCTGACCATGGAGGCCACTTTGCTGCTGAATGGCTCTGTCCCAGGCAGGAGAGTCATTCAGCAGTGACGCAGCCTCCCCAGCAGTTCGTCTTCCTTGTAACTTTAGCCTGGGGTGGGTGTGTGTGTGTGTGTGTGTGTGTGTGTGTGTGTGTGTGTGTGTGTGTGGTTGGGGTGCACATGCCCACTATTGTTAGTGATGATTTTTTTTTTTTTTGGTCGATTGCAGTGTCAGCTGAAGATAGAGGCCAGTAAACCTCTATCAATTTAGATCAAATCCTGCCAAGTCTAGGTATAGCGCACCAGAGTAAGTGCTCCCCACTCTGACCCGAAAGGAAATGCTAAAACAGAAACTGGGAAATGTGAAAGGATTTTGAACTGGTGGAGAGCAAAGTCCCGCAGGCAGGAATGACTAGCAAAATGCAAGCCAAGACACTGGTGCAAAGAAACATGAGAGCAAGGAGGAGTGACACTGATGTAGAGGGGGGACCAAAAGTGAAGAAACTTTGGGATAGATTGGCTAGGTACAAGGTGGGTGTTAGGAAAGGAGCTTACAGCAATCTAGCCTAGCTTTGATCTTCTGTTTCTGCAGCAGAGGTGGGTAAAAAAGGGAAGCTTTAATGTGAGAGAAAGAGGCAAAGACAACAGTAGGCCTTAGAAATGGAACGAACTGTGGTATTCTCTTCAGAGGAGTAGCTGTGATGTGTTCTGTTTAAGTTGCCAGCACAAATTCCAAGAAAAGAAGTCTGAGACAATAGCAGAGGAGACTGAACAGAAGGAAGAGGAAAGCTTGGGAGTTATTAGTGTAGAGGCAATTCCCGGAGTGGATGAACTCATGAAGAGGCTCAGTGTTGGAGGGAGCTTAGGATGATGTTCTGCAGGACACAACCAAGGAGATGAAGGAGCAGTCTGAGGAGAACTAGTCAAGAAGAACAATGAGAAGTGTGCTAAAGACGGTGTGTCATGTGCTACTTTAGCACAAATCCACCACTGTCCAGGCTAAGCAAGATTCCTGCAGCGAAGACTTGCAGGGGCAATAAGTGTTTAAAGCTAAGTCTAGTTATGCTAGTGTTTAAGTACGTGAAGTTCAAAGCATATTTAAGACACTGTATCAGGGAAGGACATTGCATAAAATACCTCTGAGCCAATGTAAGCTTTGCCCTGAATTAACTCTGGTGCTGCATAAGCTGGGCTCCCACAACATGTGTTCAGCTGGTAATCCAGGCCACCCTATAGCAGAACAATTGAACAGACACAGACTTAAAATGGAAATTTAAATACTTAATTTTAACCATACTGTAGCACAAGACTATGGGCCTCACTCTCCACTGTGGTGTGTCTTGTGTGAGCATATATACCAGTGCTAGCAGAAATGCTCTAGTTAAGCCATCAACTAGGTGCAGTTTCCAGCTCTGGTAGTTCCTGCATTACCACGGGCAGGTCACTTATTCTCTCTCTCTCTCTCTCTCTCAGCTGCTCATCTCCCCATCTAGAAAGTGAAATTAATGTTTCCTTATGGGGCCAGTTACACCTACACGGGATTTGTCAGATAGCTCTCACACCTTCTTTACAAGACACACAGCAGTGGGAAACCAGTCCACATCTATAGTGTTGACACATTAAAGCAAGCAGTGTGTTTCTTTGACAGTGATGTGTTCTGGACAGCAGGACTGAAATGACATTCCAATACCTAATCAGTTATCTGCCTTTGTCTGTACTTTTAATCAGTTCATAAATTGGAACATTTTACTGGTCAGCTAAAACCAGTGTTCTGGCTAACAGCAACCCCCCTGCTTTGGTTTTACATTGAATTCTACCCATGGGATCGCTTCCTGTTACTACCCACCTCAGTCTAACCAGCTCTATGTTTAGATTACTAAGTGCAGAAGTCTACGGTAACACCACAGCTTTAAATAGAAGAAGTTTTGAGATAAGGTTTGGAAGTCAGACCTCTGCATGCCACCTGTACACACAATTGTCTCCTGGTCCACAACCCCCTAGATAAATACCTTTGGAACACTCATAGCCATATCTAATTCTAGAAGGCATATCCAGTCAATTATTTGTATTATAACAGCACTTGGAGGTCCTGATATCTGTTGGGGCCTTGGTGCGCTAAGTGCAATACTAACAGTTGGACTTTGCCTTGAAGAACTTACAAGAGAAAATAGACGAACCACCATAAGATCACAGTAATGCAAGCTGGAAGTAGAATCCCACCCACTGCCTGTCCATGCTCTTTACAATGAGTAGCTGGAATTCAAGTAATTGAAGTGTTGGCTGGTGACCTGAGTGCTATTAAGCACCCTTTTAATATCTGAAGTATTTGGATGCACTACTGCATAGTTAGTGTAGTTTACTTTTGCACACTCACTTTTGGCTTTGCACAGAGACCAAAGTCTATCAGCTTCAACTTATGCTCTTCATCAATCAGCAAGTTCTCCTGAAGAAAAGAAGAGTGGTGGTAATGAGGGCACTTTACAGGATAACCCAGCCACAGGAGGATTTAGTTGTTCCCTCATATCTTCTAGCTGTCAATCAGTGCTGTTCACCATCCTCCCCCATCTCTTTAATGGCTACAAGCAATGCTCAGCCTCTTCCCCAGATGATATCTTTTGAGACCAATATTTCATACATTGCCCAGTAAGCGGTCATGCACTGAAGTTCCTCCCCTAGGGATTTCCTCCTCTTCAAAGTGTTCTAATCAGTCCATAAATACAAAACAAGTTCCTACGAGTGCAAGTTGAAGTGGGTTTCCTAATAAGTCTCAGGGCGAGGACAGCAGGATATCTCCCACTACACCCTCTTAATGTCACCAACTGGAGATCTGAAGCAGAACATGGCACTTGTGCTGTGGAGTTGAAAACAGTGATATGGAGGGGCAGCTAAGGTATGATTTGCTATTAGAAGTGGAATATGGAGCAAAAGGAAGAACAGACTGACTGGAGCTAGCTTGAAGTCTCAGAGTTGAGTACTAAGTGTGCCCTTGTTCATTATAAGTAAACTTTCTCCCTCCTGATGTTGATCTTCGGTGATCCCCTTCTGAAACAGCATTTACAGGCTCTAGAGGGAGCCAAATACAACTCTCAGCCAAAATAGGTGCATCATTGAGTAGAACTGGGCTAGGAAAAAATATATATCTTGAAAGAGGAAGCTAAAGACATGGAAGAATTAAAAAACAAAACCTTCAGTCCTTATACAGTATCTTATTTTGGAGGAGAGGTTTAGCAGCTTTTAAAAAAAAATATTCCACCCCATTTGAAAGGATACTGGATAATACTAAAAGCAGCAGTCAGATTTTTAGAAACAAGTCAAACTTACTGGTTTGAGATCCCTGTGGGCATACCCCTGACTGTGCACATAAGCAATTGCTGAAACAATCTGACGGAAAAATATACGAGCTTCCTCTTCTGAAAGGCGATCCTTGGAGATTATATAATCAAACAGCTCTCCTCCAGGACAATACTGCAATGAGACAGAAAAAATGGTATTTGAGACAAAAATTGTGATCTACCAAGTAATCTTACACTTGTAAAGAAGCAGCCTTGGCCAGCCTTGTATAGTACATGGTCATTTTAGTTCTAATGCAGTAGTGTCCAAAGGTCCCCCAATCAGGAGCAGAATATTATTGTGCTAGGTACAATACAAAGAAGATCTGATCCCTGTCTGAAAGGGTAAACAGATTTTTGGTAATGACAACAGCAGCGTAACGTGCAGTAGGAAGGTGGCAGAATTTGGGTATGCAATAACTATGTGTACTTCTTAGTCATATTTTTTTTAAAAAAGTGAAAGAAAATATGAGTGAATATTGAATCACTTATTGTGAGCATTGCTGGAGCGATTTTTTAGGAGCAACTTGAATGAAGGAAGGATTAATGATTGAACAAACCACAGTGGAGAGCATTTTATCTACCTGGGAGCAGTATGAAAATAGAAACTCTTGTGAGAAGCTGATGATAGAACACTGCATTTGGCATCAATGGCAGAAGAGAGGTGCAATAACATGAGATCTGATATACATGCAGAGGTTGCATTAAGTAGGGCCTTGAAAGTGAGGACAAAGTTTGAACTGAAGCAACAGAGAAAGGTGAGCCAATTGAAAGATTAAATCAGAATGGATTAGGACTATGCAGCTGCATTTCTTGTGGGGTCAGGGGGAGGCGTATGGATGTTGGATAGACTGGAGGAATGCGGTCATCTTAAATTGCCAGCTAGGTTCTTGTTTTACTATATTGGCTCTCTTGCTCTAGAGCAGAGCCGCAATTTCAGGCTGCACACACGGCAAGTGACTATTTGAATCCTTCCAAACATGTTGACTTAAATTTTGAGAGGCTTTTGTAGAGAATCTACAAGACAAGTTTTGAAAGTAACCCATTTTAAACTGGCGTCCCTTTTACAATGTCTGCCCTATTTGGTCAGCTGTACCGAGGGATTGCTGGGGACTCAAAGGTGAGTTTTTTAGCCATCCCATACAGAGACTGAATTATTAACATTAGATATTCCAGAAGCATCAACACTGTGAATCTAACCTCCAAGACCATGAATATCTTCTTGGATGTCTCTATCACATGGTATAATCTGCAAATATGCTGGTGACTCAAGTTCTTCATTGCATCAATTTCTGTTTTAACACGAGGTAAATCATCCTAAGAAATGAAAGCCAGTTATACAGTTGCTAAATATGGCTATTTCTACACCCTGTGCAGTGCTCCTACTGCAACTAATGACAATATGTTCACATGTATATAATTAAGGTCAACCCAGTATAACCCAGTATAAGGTCAACCCAGTATAAGGTTTGGTATAACTATAAGAGTTCAGAATTTGGTACACATGTCAGAGACACAGAAGTTTAGTGTAATTGTTATAATGAAAAGTTTGACTTTTTCCCTGAAAAAGTTGTCAGGAAATTATTAAGTCTTAAATTGGAGCATGTTTACATTTTAAACTGTGAAATGAGTCTCTCATCAATGTCATGTCACCAAAAATAAGTGTTTTTGGAGGTTAATAAAGTTCTTGCAAGTTCTGCTGGTTCTAGAAAGACACTTCAGAAGAGTGGCTAACAATTCTATACATTACAAACATTTCATGAGTAAAAGTGGAGGCTGGCTCCCATTACAAAATGGAATCTCAAGCAGTATGCTACTTAGACTTACCCCCAAAGCCAATTTGTCCATGATTTTGATTGCAACTTTTTCACCTGTAAGGAGATGGCGACCTAGCTTCACCTTTGCAAAGCCACCTGAATTTAGAAGAGAGGCAGTAAGAATCCAAGATGAAAATTAATTTTCTCCTCAATAATCCTTTACTAGAGTCACACTACATGAGCAAGTCTTACAGTTTATAGAAAACTTTTTACAGCTAAAAAGTACTAAAGAGGATTTTTTCTGGATTAAAAAAATCTCAATTTTATTCAGCAAGATTAGCATGTGAAATCTGATCTCTAGAGTAGTTGCTACCATAGCACTCTGCTTTTGATTTGGATGTGAAGCTGAAACATTAAGCATAAGTTTTAACTATTTTACTCTAAGAGATAAGAAATGTACCTGTCCCAACTGTTTCATATAATTCATAGTACTTGAGAATTTCCTCATAGTCATCTACACCCATGTTGAGATAGGCAAAGTTTAGCAGTACTTCTGAAATCCTGGCAATGACATAGGAGAACATGATCAGTTATGTTTTAAGATCTCTACCTAAGAAACACTTATGTTAACAAAATATAGAGTCAAAAATGTAACCTTGAAACTTAACATTCACTGAAGACACAATCTACCTGAAAATCTGCTTCAACAGCCAGTTTCTGTATGCCTAGAACATGCTGAAGTTATAATCTAGTGAGTTTACAGTTAGAGTCTATTTCCACATCATCATATCAAAGGTCAGTACCCAAGAGATGAATATTACTTCTGCAATCTAACCAAGTTACAAACTAAAGTGCTCATCTGCTCCGATTTGTGGCTTTCCTTTCATCTCATTAACAGCACTGACACTTGACCTCCCCCATCAAGACTAATTGATACTACTCAACATTTTAATTTATTCAGAATAAGAAAATTTGGCTGGTGTTCACTGATTATTGTAAAATTAGAATTTCTGCACTTACTCTGTAGCCCAGTGAAAAGTTTCATATTTCAACCACGTGCAGAGTTCAGCACTCCAGTTTCCTAACTGCACTGCATCACTTACAACAAACAGCAGTATTTCTGTAACAGTGCCAGCTTCCCCTTCCTGATCAGGCTAGTCCAACTGGAGTGAAGGATATTGTAACAGTTGCTATGCCAGGCCAGTCACCACAGTTATGCCCATCACAATAGGATCATAAGAGCACACATACTTGGGTCACAAAACCCTCAATTTACCTTGGCCCTAGAGGCACAGACCTTGCCTTAGTCTAGGCTAGGAAATAGGTCAAGACCCAAGCTAAGGCTAAAATTTAGTCACAGAGGTGACAGAAGTCATGGAATCTGTGACTTCCAGTGACCACCATGACTTCAGTGGTGGGGAGCTGCAGGGTCCCCCCCCAGTCCACCATTCCAAGCCACCACAGGGGAACCCCTGCTGCCTCAGGGGTAGGGGTATCCTGCAGCCACCAGCTGCTGCAGGCAGCTTCTAGCCCCTGCGCAGATGCCATCCTTCAGGCAGTGTGAGGATCCGCAGAGCCCCATTTTGTCCCAGATATTTTTAGTAAAAGTCAAACAGATCACAGATTCTGTTAATTTTTCTTTTTTGCCCATGACCTGTCTGACACTTTTACTAAAAATATCCATGACAAAAATCTTAGCCTTACCCACAGCTGACATCAGGTTGGCAACTGCAATATCACCCTTGATGCAGCCTGGTGTTAACACAGGAGCTAGTCAGGGTCAAAGCTGGTTCCATCAGCATAGCCACACTACATGGTTTACTCAGAGTTAATGGCTTGCCAGGTAATCAAGTTAGCCATCAGATTTACATAGGTTCATCTGATCACTCCATTCACATTTGTTCCAGGACACAGGGTTGGTGCTTTACCACAGGCTAAACTCCAGAATAAACATTTAGGCAGCATCCAGAGTAGCCTTCATACATCTATTGCTACTGTGAATTCACTGGCAATCAATTAACACCAGGTAAAACTTCTCTGCAGCGTTGCCAACTCTTCGGATTTTCTCCCAACCTGCATGCTAGTTGGTGGCTGTTCTCCAAGCGCCAGCTCCGGGAGTCCTGTGATGACAGGAGCCTCAGCTTGCATTTAAGCCTTTCTAGCCCTTTTGGAGAGGAGCCCTATCGGCTCAGGCACCATTTATCACCCCCAGAGCCCAAACCACCGTCACGCACCTGACCGGGGATTATTGAGCATTTGCGGATGGCAGTGGCAGAGCCCCGAGCCCCCCCGGGGCCTGGAGGAAGGGAGACTACAGCGAACCCCCAGCACGGGGCCAGCTGATGGGAGGAGCGACAGAAGGGGCCCGGGAGCGCGGGATGGGGCAGTGGAGCGTGGGGGGCCGCACTGACACCCCCGACCCCAGCTTGTCCCTCGGGCGCCGCCCCCGCAGAACTCCAGCCCCGGGCCGCGCTCACCTGCCCGGCGCGAGGGGTCTCTAGGCAACGCGGCGCTTCCGAGGCCGAAAACACCGAGCGCGAGCCACAGCAGCGGCTACCGCTTCCAACGTTTAAATTTCCCTGCCAACCCAGCCTCTTCCGGCCGAGGCGGCCGGCCGACCAATCAGGTCGAAGCGGCGTCGCGGAAGGGGCGGGATGTGTCGGGGAGCATTATGGGAGGAGGGTCGGCGGTGCCGGTGTGGGCTGAGCTGGGCGCCATGTTTGGAGTGGCTTTTACCCCGCCTCCTGAGTCCTGGCTAGAGTTGCCTTAGGGGCTCGGCCTCATCCCTGTGGTTGAGTCAGACGCACGTGTCCTGAGCGGGTGGCAGGGCCCAGTGAGCGGGCCGGCTGTGCAGAGCAGTTATTTACTCCTCCCACCCGCAGGGAAGTCACAGGGAGAACCAGGGTTGCTAAACTTCTACTTGCATAAAACTGAACAACATAGCCCCGCCCTCTGCCCTTCCCCTCCTCAGAGGCCCCGCCCCTTCCTTGAGGCTCCGCCCTACTCATTCCATCCCCCTCCCTCTGTTGCTCACTCTGCCCACCTTCCCTCACTCCCCCATGTTCACTGGGCTTGGGCTGGCTCAGGGGGTTGGGATGCAGGAGGGGGTGCAGGCACCAACAGTGGGTGTGGGCTCCAGGGTGGGGCCAGAAATGAGGGGTTCAAGGTGCAGGAGGGGACTCTGGGCTGGGGGTGTTGGCTCTGGGGTGAGGCTGGGGATGAGGGGTTTGGGGTGCAGGAGGGGGCTCCAGGGTGGGGGGTGGAGCCAAGAGATTTGGAGTATGAGAGGGGGCTGGAGTTCAGGGTGTAGGAGTGAGCTCTGGGCAGGGGTTTGGTGGGGGGGAGGGGTGAGCAGGGCCGGCTTTTATTAACTGTGGGTCCTATTTAAATATCCAGCAGCGGTCTGGGGCTTCGGCAGCACTTCAGCCAATGGGAGCTGCTGAGCCGGTGCTTGGGGTGGGGGCAGCATGCAGAACCCCCAGCTGCCCCTATGTGTGTGGGGGGGAACATGCCGACTGCCTCCAGGAGCTGTGTGGAGCCAGGGCAGGAAGGGAGCCTGTCAGCCCCGCTACACCCTTTTTCGACTGGGCGCTCAGGTCCAAAACTGAACACCTTGCAACTCTTAAGTCCAGGCATGGGGCTAGGCTATGTACTAGCTCAGCTATGTCACCCCTGGCACAGGCCCACACTGAGCTGGCCTAGCACAGTGCTGCCTTCCCTAGCACAACCCCGCAGCATTGGCTCCTGCCTAAGAGCCGCCTATAGCTGTCACTACACCCTTCCACGGCTTCTCCACCATTACTTCTCTATGCAAAAAGGAAGAAATGGTTTATACTCATTTTAATTTTTTTTCTCTTGAAAAAAAATGCGCCTTCCTGTCAGCAGTTTCCCAAAGAGAATGAGGAAGTTCCATCACATGGGATATTAAAAACAAACTCCTTTGATTCTGTGAGCAGATGCCTTGGCCCAGTATAGCAAGTGCTTTTCTTTAATGCTGTATCACATGTCAAGCTCAGGGCAAGATCCACAGTTGATGTAATGTGGATTCATACCAGATGTGAATTTGGCCCCTCACCTAATGTGCTATCCACTATCCTAGCTAGATCTTTCTCAGTGTTACTGCTTGTCAGCTGTCTCCTTCTCATTACATGGTATGTCTGTGCTCTGGATTATTTTTCCTGAAATTGATCAGCTTGTATTTTTGTAGGCTGAGTATTCATGTGATAATTCTCTCTCATTCTTCCTATCTCTTTCTAGATTCATGGTTATGTTCCCGCTGTACTCCAGAGATTTAACAAGATTTCTAGTAACTTATCTATTCACAAATACTACAGGAACTTCTGCCATGAGAACATCACATGATACTGATTATTGCCATTTTGGCATTCAAAAGAGGAGACTTTTTATAGGATGCATGCAGATATTTAATTTGCACAGCCTATAGTAAATATTTCACCTAAAACATTGACATTGTTCCTAAATTGTTGTGCAGCAGTTAATTATAGTAGGTTTGAACATAGAAACAGAATCCAAATGTTGTTAATTAGGAAGACCATGGTTGCTATTAATGCAGTTTTAGTTATGAGCAGAATGTAATGATTCCATAATGAATAGGTAGCATTGGTTTCTTTTTAACATGGCCCAGTCTCCATAAACCTATCAAATGTGTCTATCTTAGAACGTTTTAGGAACAATTACAAAATTAGTGCACGAGAATGCAGTAAATGTCATGTATTTGATGTTTAGTAAACCATTTGATACCGTGTCTCACAAAATCTCACTTGAAAAAATAATCCAAACTGGCATGCTACGAATACTTTCATATGGATTAAAAGGTAAAAGACTGCCAACAAAGGGGAATGGTAGACAAAGTTGTATTGAATTGGTGGGAAGTGTCTGGCAGGTCCTGCAAGGAGTGATGTTAGGCTCTATCTTATTCAATAAATGTACTGATGACCTCAGAGAGGGAATAGCTAATAACATATGCAGATCCTGTTAAATTGGAAGGAGTTGCCAGTGCTCATTAGGATAGGAAAATAATACAAAAGTTGCTCTTCAGAAATAGGGTAAAAAATGACAACATGAAATTGCACTTGGGAAAAAACAAACTAACACAGCCAGGGAAAAAATAATCTAGAACACCTTGACTGCAGTGCAGGCACAGTGGAGAGACTTGTGAAGCAGTGATACTGAAAGAGACAGGCTAAACTTCTTAAAACCACATGGGAGATTTGGATGCCCAGTAATTTCAGTGGGTACTGGGCAGCCAGGTCCCTTAGGTGGCTTTGAAGACCTCAGCCCGAGTGAACAAGAAATTAGACATGAGTTCACAAAGCAATATGGCTGCCCAACAAGTCAATACAGTTTTGAGCTTCATAGGCAGAAGATGAGAATCCAGCCACAGTATAGGGAGGCAATTCCTTCTCTCCACAGGGCTCTGGTGAGATCATATAGAATATTGCATTCAATTTGAGCATCATGAGTCTGGAAGGATACCAAGAAGTTGACGAGAATTCAAAGAAGAGCATAAAAAGCTCAAGGGCTGGAGAGATGTTTTAAGAGGAAAGATTAGGAGAGAGAAATCAGTGCAGCTTGGCTATGGGTATGGATATGGGTGAGAGGAACAAAACAGAAGTCTACACAGCAGTATGATGGATGTAAACATCCAGGACAGAGAGCAGGTATTTACTGTGGTATTCAGGGGTATAATTAGGAGCAAAGGGGTGTCTTAGGACTGGTTTCCACTACCACCTAAGCTGATGTAACTTACAGTGCTCGGGGTGTGAAAACACCCCCCCCCAGTGACATAAGTTACATCCACTTAAAGTGGTGTCCACAGCGCACAATATCGGTGGGAGATGCTCTCCCACTGACGTAGCTTTCGCCTCTCCCAGACGTAGAGTAATTGTGCTGACAAGAGAGGGCTCTGCTGAAGACGCACTACCATGGCGCAACTACTTCGGTGCAGCTGCACCCAGAGCCATCCATAGGACAGACCAAGGCAACCACCCCAGGCCCTGTGCTTTGGGGGACCCAATGCTTCAGGGAGACATGGGGTCCAGCGCAGCCTGGGGGGGCTAGCAGGGGGCCTGGCATCAGCAGCAGCAAGTGACCCAGACCCAGCCCGCCCCACTCCACTCCACCCCACCAGCTCCCAGCATCGCTCAGGGGAGGGGGAGGAAGCCGGAAAGAGGTGGGGTGAGAGCAGGAACTTGGGGTGGAATGGGGGCAGGGAGGGGTCGGAGCAGGGGTGGAAAGAGGTGGGACGGGAGCTTAGGGGAAGGGGTAGAGTTGGGGCCATGGCCTGAGATGGAGGTGTGGCTTGTCCTGGGCCCCGCACTCGTCTAAGGATAGCCCTGGCTGTGCCAATGTAGCGTGGTAGTGTATCATAGGAGCTTAAGGTTGGAAAAGACCTCAGGAGGTCATCTAGTCCAACCCCCTGCTCAAAGCAGGGCCAACCCCAACTAAGTGTAAACTTGATCTACGTGGATAGAGCATCTGCCTGGGACTCAGAAGACCAAGATTCATTCCTCAGCTTAGCCATTGCCAGGCTGTATGACCTTTGCAAGTCATGCCCCCTCTCTGTGCCTCAGTTTCCTCATCTGAAAAATGGGCACAAAGATGCTGACCTCTTTTAGAGAGTGCTATGTAAGCACCAGATATTAGTAGACTGAATATCAAGGAAATCTTGATGGTGACATATTAGGCTGTGGCATAATCTACCAAGGAAAGAAGTGGAAACTTTGTCCTTTGGGATTTCTAAAGCTAGACTGGAAAAAACACTCTAAAATGTCCTCCAGGTAACAGTCCTCTTCTGGCAGGGAGATGGACAGAATGATCACATAGATAAGGCACAAATATTAAAGGCCATTCTCTACATTAAAGAAAAATAACCTCATTTGATCCCACAGAGTAGGGCTTGAACAGTGGTTCTGTACAGAATATTCTGTATGGAATAATATCCTAAGATTCTAAGAGAAGTATTTCTTTCCCCTCAGTGTTGCCAGTCTGGATTGTTCAACAATTGTGAATCAGGACTTGAAACGCACAGGGGTTTAAAAAGTAAGAGAGGTTGGGGTTTCTTAATTTGCCATCTGGTTTTGAAGGCTTGCATTTTCTAGCATTTCCCAACATTCATAAGGGTTAGAAATGTCCTGTAAAGAAAGAAAGAAAGCTGAGAGACTCCTGCAATCACAGGACTCCAGGAGCTGAGGCTTAAATTAAAACAAGACTTGTGATAAAATTATGAGGATAGGCAACACTGTGAATCCCTAGTTTTGTTTTGAAGGTTCCATCTGTGTTTATAAAGTTAAAAAGAAACAAAATTGCCATGTGTGACTGTTGCGACAGTGTGTGTCCTTTTGGCTCTTGATTGTGCTGAGTGCTGCCTTTGTTTCTCATTAAAATCACCTCCTAAATATGTCTAGACTCCATAGTTTACAAAATATTAGGAAAAAAAGGCTTCCTTGTGCTAAGAAAATCATGGCAAAGCTGGAGAGCCCCTAATGCAGTCTCCTTGCTGTGTAGTTTGTTTACCATAAATAACAGATATCAGGCCTGGTTCTGCAATCCTTACTCACGTGAGAAACCCTTACCCACACTATAAATCGTCCCTGTGAAATCAGTTGCAGCAATCACATACTTATGGGAATAAGGGTCGCAGAGTCAGGCTAGTTATTTAAAAACTATATTGTGTACATGAATAGGTCAGTGCTGGGCAGCGCTTTCATTGGTAGGAAAGATACTGAAAGTGGTGAATTGGATCCAATGTTACTTGTCAGGTTTCACAATAATCCATCTGAAATAAGAGTCTCTAGTTTTCTCTTTAAAATGTGATTTTTGAGAATAAGCCAGTTTCAAATTGGGGTTTTAAAGGAAACCAGAAATTTTTCAGCCTCTCAGAGCAGCTGCACAGTTGTTCAAATTGCTGGCCGCTAGTTGATGGCACCTGTCTAAAATATGTAATATGAGGAATTGACCTGATTTAATATTTGCAAAAAAAGATGCAAATGTGTTAAAGTGAGAAATGAAAACTATTTTTTCCTTTTTGCGTGGATCCTTACCTGACAAAATAGCTTTCCCCATTCCTATCCTCACAATTCCTGCCTTGTATTTAGGCTTAACAAAAATTGATTTTTAATAATAATTTTGAATAATTATCAGTGTTTATATTTAAGCATAATATAAGATTATCTATTTAAATATTCACAGTTGCACAGAATTATGGGAGCATCAGACAATAATTGTTTAATGACAATAGATGTTCAGATTCAAAAAGTTAAAGTTTTATAACCATTAAAACACAAATTGTCAAAGTAAAGTAAATAGCCCTACATCAAACTCTAATACATCCACAAGAAGCATTTTTCTTACTTTGCCTACCGGTAAATTCTGATAAGTATTGATAGAAATATTTTTGTTGGTTTGTGTGTAAGTTGAAATCAATGTTTACCAACATTTATTGATAAAAATCAAATCCCTTCAAGCCTACTTATACTTAAATAAAATAAATGTGGCAAAGTACCTGTTTCTCCTCTGCTGGCTCAGTCCCCTTTTTCCTTGGAGACACAGGCTTGGGCAAAATAAAGTCCTTCCCAGTTGCGCAGGGTCTGGCTGATCCTTTTCTCAGGCAGTCCCTTGCTCTGTTTTTCTTCCCTTTGGGGAAAAGTGCAAGTCTTCCTGGCTGGAAGAGTTCAGAGTCTTGCTGCACCTACTCACTGGCTGCTTCGCTGCTTCTCTTCTACTCCCCCCCCCCCTTACTTCCCTGCCAGGGAGGGTTTAAAAAGGTCTCCAGCAATTTGGGCCAGCTGAACCTAATTAGTTCCCTGGCAACCCCTGTTCCAGCTGAACCTTATTTCTCCATGGCTATCTCCCCTCAATGAATAGGGAGAGGCCTTTTAGCCCCTCTGGGACTAATTACTATCCCTCCTTTGGCAGCTATTTGTCCTGGGTCTGCCACATATCTCTCCCCCCGCCCCCGCTCAACACTGTGGGGTTGGGCTACTTGGGTGAGAAAGCAGTGCACCCTCAACAGGCCATCTGCATTGCCATGTTGGGTTCCAGACCTATGTTGTACTGTGAAGTGGAAGGGTTGAAGCGACAGAAACCATCTTGTTACTCTTGCATTTTTGTCCTTGTTTTGGTGCATCCACTGCAAAGGGGCATGGTCCATGACCAGGGTAAACCTCTGTCCAAGTAGATAGTAGCGGAGGCTTCCTATGGTCCATTTTACTGCCAGGCATTCCTTCTCCACTATGGCGTATTTCCATTCCCTAGGTAAGAGCTTCCTACTGAGGAAGAGGACGGGGTGTTCGTCATCTCCGACCATTTGTGAAAGCACCGCCCCCAGCCCTACTTCAGAGGCGTCCATTTGTAGGATAAACTCCTTCCCCCAGTCTTGGGCTACTAGTACGGGGTCTGTGCAGAGAGCCGTCCTCAGATCTGCAAAAGCAGCTTCGGTTGCCGCAGACCATTTTACTTTGTCTGGGCCCTGAGCTTTGGTTAGGTCCGTTAATGGGCACGCCCTGGTGGCCAAGTGGGGAATGAACCATTTATAGTACCCCACTAGTCCGAGAAATGCTCTGACCTGTTTTTTCCGGAGTGGTCGGGGCCACTTCTGTATAGCTTCTAACTTGTTGAGCTGGGGCTTCATCACGCCCCTCCCCACTATATACCCAAGGTACTTGGCCTCAGCTAACCCAGTCGAACATTTGGAGGGATTTGCAGTCAGGCCTGCCTTCCTCATGGTGTCTAGGACTGCTTCTACCTTCTCCATGTGCGTCTCCCAGTTGGGGCTATATATGATGATGTCATCAAGATAGGCAGCCGCGTACTTTCCATGGGGTCGTAACAGTTTGTCCATTAGCTGTTGGAAAGTAGCGGGGGCCCCATGCAACCCAAAGTGGAGAACAGCGTACTGATATAGTCCTTCTGGAGTTGCGAAGGCCGTCTTCTCCTTGTCGGCCTTAGCCGGGGGATCTGCCAATAGCCCTTAGTAAGGTCAAGGGTAGACATAAACCGTGCCTTTCCCAGTCTGTCAATCAGTTCATATATTCTGGGTATAGGGTATGCGTCAAATTGGGACATCTCATTCAGCTTGCGGAAGTCATTGCAGAACCTCATACTGCCATCTGGCTTAGGCACTAAAACCACGGGACTGGACCATTGACTATGAGATTCTTCGATGACTCCTAAGGCCAGCATCTTCCTGACCTCTTTCCTAATCTCCTCTCTCTTGGCCTCCGGGATACGGTATGGCTTGACGTTCACCTTCACTCCAGGCTCTGTGAAGGTGTGATGGTGAACGTCAGTAGTCCTGCATGGCTTTTTTGGAGAACACATCTTGGTTGCGTTTGATCAGGCTGATCACTTCTGATCATTGTTCTGGAGTCAACTCTGGAGATATTCCCACCAGGTTGGGCTGATTGACTTTCGGGGATGGTGCCCCCAGTGCAACCACCGGAGCTTCTCTATCCTGCCAAGGTTTCAGCAGATTTATATGGTAGATCTGCTCCAGCTTCCAGCGACCTGGCTGCCGGACCTTATAGTCGACTTCTCCTATAGCTTCTATTACCTCATATGGCCCCTGCCACCTGGCCAGGAGCTTGCTCTCCGCTGTGGATATGAGCACCATCACCCAGTCCCCTACCTGGAACTTCTGGGTCATTGCTTGACGATTGTAATACGTCCGTTGTGTCCCCTGGGCCTTCTCCATATGTTCGCGCACAAGGGGAGTGACTCGGGCTATTCGGTCTTTCATCTGCAGCACATGTTCCACAATGTTTCTCCCCAGGTTCGGCTGTTCTTCCCAGTCCCTTTTAGCCAAGTCCAGTATGCCCCTGGGGTGTCGACCATATAACAGCTCGAAGGGAGAGAATCCAGTGGAAGCCTGAGAGACTTCCCGTACAGCAAACAGTACATAAGGCAGCAGGGCGTCCCAGTCTTTCCCGTCATGACTAATCACCTTCTGTAACATATTTTTCAATGTCCTATTGAAACGCTCGATGAGGCCATCGGTCTGGGGATGGTAGACCGATGTTCTAAGGGTCCATATGTGGAGCATGGTACATAAGTCCTTCATCAGTTTAAACACAAAGGGGGTCCCTTGGTCCGTCAGGATCTCTGGAAAAAATCTGGACTAACTCTTTGGCTATGGTCTTGGACATGGTATTCCGTAGGGGAATGGCCTCAGGGTATCGGGTGGCATAATCTAGTACTACCAGGATGTACTGATGGCCGCTGGCTGACTTCTCCAGTGGCCCTACTATGTCCATAGCTATGCGCTCAAATGGAAGCTCAATAATTGGCAGAGGTACCAGAGGGGCCCTTAAGCATGGTCGGAGCCCATGTATTTGGCATTCCGGACAGGAGGTACAATATTGCTGGATGGCCGCATAAATGCCAGACCAAAAAAACCTCTGTAAAATCCAATCGAGGGTCTTATCTACCCCTAGATGGGCCCCGAACAGATGACTGTGGGCCAGATCCATTACCTCTCTCTGATGCTTCCAGGGGACCAAGAGTTGTTCTATGACTTGCTCTTGGATGCGGACTACTCTATATAACAGATCCTTCTTAATCATATAATACGGCCCTGGGCCCTTAACTCTCCCCTCCGCTGGGACCCCATTTACCTCGACTACTTCCTTATGAATATTGTGGTATATGGGATCATTGGCCTGATCCTGACCAAAATTCCCCTGTGCAGTCCCTATTTGTCCAAATTCGGGGGGAGTCTACCTCCGTCTCTCCCTTGGGGAGAGCCCCTGGGGAACCAGGTCCAATGATAGGGTTGTTGATGGCCGACCCAGTCCCGCTGTCAGCTGAGCCCCTTCTTTCCCCTGCCAGCGTAGCCTTCAGGTACTGGGTCAGGATCCTCATCCCCCTCCTTTTATCTGCCCTTTGTTCCCTCCGAGTCCTCCTGGTCTTCCCTGGCGGGGAGAACAAATTCTGGCTAAACTTATGGAAGGCGGGGGGATTGTCACCTCTCTGGGCCACACCTTGGGTCCCAGGGTCATTATTTTCTTCTACCTCGTCCCCGGGGAGTAGACCATCAAACCCCGGGAAGTCTCATCCGATAAGGACAGGGTAGGGGAGTTTCGGAACTACTCCCACCATCATCTTAGTGGGGTTTCCGAGAACTTCTATGCTTACGGGGATGGTCGGATAATAGTTGACATCCCCATGCACACAGGATATTCCTAGGCATTTGGCCTGGGATAGTTGGCCCGGCCTGACCAGCTTCCCTGAGACTAATGTGATTGCACTTCCAGAGTCTATCAATGCTGTGGTCTCTATACCGTTCATCTTAACGGGCCTAGTGTATCTATGAGGGACCATCGCAACCCCGACTAGACTTATTAGCTTGCATAGTCCCCCTATATCTCCCAGTTCACCTGGCATAGGCTCCCCTAGATTTTGGCATTGGGCAGCAATATGCCCTAGTTTGCCACAGGCATAACATCTGTACCCTGCTCAGGGTAGCCCCCTATTTTTCAGGCTGCTGGGATTTATCCCCCAAGTCCTTCTCCCTGAGTCCTCCAGTCTCTCCGGGACTGCCGGCTGCTCTTCCGCCTCCTTCCTCCACTCCATCTTCCGGCCTGGCGCTAAGGTAAACTGGGACCTCGGTACAGAGGCTGGTCTCCAATTCTGGCGCCTTCCTCCCCCGGTGGTCTGAGAAAGTTCTTGGGCTGCTGAGTGTCTCTCTACGAGAGCAACTAGTTTGTCATAAGAGAAGGGATCATTTTGGCAGACCCATTCTTGTATATCCGGCGGCAACCCCCTCATGTACCTGTTCAATACCAGGATTTCCACCACCTTCTCTGGCCCATGGGTCTCGGGGCAGAGCCACTTCCGAGCAAGGTGTATCAAGTCAAATAGCTGGGACCTTGGTGCTTTGTCATCCCAGTACTTCCACTTGTGGAAGTGCTGGGCCCTTATGGCTGGCATCACAACTGCCCTTGCCAGGATTTCTGCCTTCAGCTGAGGGTAATCCATAGCTGCTTCTGGGGTCATGTCAAAGTAGACTTTCTGGGCCTCCCCACACAGGAATGGAGCCAGGAAGCCTGCCCACTAGTCTTGGGGCCAGGCCTCCCGCAGTGCCGTCCTCTCGAATGCAAGGAGATATGCCTCTATATCATCATCTGTTGTCATTTTCTGTAAATAGTTGCTCGCCCATAGCAGATGGGTCCCCTGGGCCCCATGCGTCAGCGTGGTCAAGGCTTTCAACTGATTCACCACTTCATTCAGGGTGGCTCGATCTTTGGCCACCTGGCTCATCAGCAGCTGGTTTGTCTCCTGCTGGACACGTATGGACCCTTGTTGGGCCGCTGCCTGTACTCTGGTAGCCTCTTGTTGAGCCACAGCGGCCTGTATTAACGCCTTCACTACGTCCTCCATTTTTTATTTTATTTTTTTGTGATTTTACCTTACCCTGAGATAGCTTGCAATGGAGCCTCACTCACTATGACATCCACTCCTGATACCACGTGTGGCAAAGTACCTGTTTCTCCTCTGCTGGCTCAGTCCCCTTTTTCCTTGGAGACACAGGCTTGGGCAAAGTAAAGTCCTTCCCGGTCACACAGGGTCTGGCTGATCCTTTTCTCAGGCAGTCCCTTGCTCTGTTTTTCTCCCCTTCGGGGAAGAGTGCAAATCTTCCTGGCTGGAAGAGTTCAGAGTCTTGCTGCACCTACTCGCTGGCAGCTTCTCTGCTTCTCTCACTCCCCCCCTGCTACCCTACCAGGGAGGGTTTAAAAAGGTCTCCAGCAATTTGGGCCAGCTGAACCTAATTAGTTCCCTGGCAACCCCAGTTCCAGCTGAACCTTATTTCTCCATGGCTATCTCCCCTCAATGAATAGGGAGAGGCCTTTTAGCCCCTCTGGGACTAATTACTATCCCTCCTTTGGCAGCTATTTGCCCTGGGTTTGCCACATAAAATAAAATAAAATAAAATAATCATCTTTCATTTGATGCTTGAAAATGTGAGCATCCTTCTGCAAACGTCAAATGAAGATTGATTCCTTTTTTTTCTTTTTCTTTTTTGATGTGTAGGTAAAGGATTGTAGCAGTAAGGATATGGAAAAGACCAGAAAGGATGAGACAACAGAGTCATAGAAGTTAAGGCCAGAAGGGCCCACCCGATCATCCAGTCTGACCTCCTGTGTATCACAGACTGTCAACACCACCCAGCATCTGCACACTAATGTAGACCAAAGTATTACAACCCTGGGGAGGTTACGCTGTTGTATGCCCCAGGCAGAGAATAGGAGGGAGGAAGATGCACCCATGCCCCAGGCCCCTGTAATGGTAAGGAACTGATTAAAGTGAGGTACACCCAATTGATCTTGGCATGTGACCTGCACCCCATACTGCAGAGGAAGGCAAAAAAACAAATAAACCTCAGAGGTCACTGCCATTCTAACCTGCAGAAAATTCTTTCCCAAGCCCACATAAGGTGGTCAGTTAGACCCTGAGCATGTGTGCAAGAACCAGCCAACCAAGAGAGAGAATGCTCTGTACCACCTCAGAGTTCTGGCCCATCCAATGTCCCATCTCCAGCTGTGGACATCTCTGATGCGTCAGAGGAAAAAGCCAACCCCCCCCCCCACCACACAGAATACATCGGGACTGGAGGGAATCCCTTCCTGACCCCTGCAGTTGACTGGCGGAAGCCCTAACAAGCAAAGAAAATGTGAGAGGAAGAATGACCCTTCATGCGGTGGTTTTTACCACCACTATTTCAAAATGAATCTTGATTTTTCACCTTCCCTGGGGAAATGTGTGCGTAATAATGTGGCCATATAGATAAGATGATATTGCTTTTTAGCTTCCTGAAGTTTGTGTTTCATGGCCTCACAGATTAGACTTTGAAGCTGTATTCACAATCCTGCCTCGGTTTCCTTTTTTGTCCAGAGAGTGTATTTATACAGTCTGTATTTTTGCTATCAGGAGAGCCAGATGATAATAAACGTGCAGGTACGTACGTGAGAGCCCCAGATCATTTCAGTGCATTGGAATGTGCCAAGTGCAGCATTGGCTGTTGTGAAACTGCACTCGAGTAGCTAAATCCTCCCGTGTGCCAGGCTCAGGCCCTTAGGCATGGTAGCTGGGGGTCTGGCATGGGCTAAGGGGAAGAAATCTTTCTGCCTTCACCATGGAGTGGTAGCAGAGCCACTGTCTGGCACCATCTGCCACTCCTTCCTTGCTCTGCATACGTACAGGGCATTATAGGGCTTCTCATTTTCAGTTTTACCCCCAATAAACGCTTAAAATATCCTGACACAAACACTATGAAATCAATGTTTATCCAAAAAACACCAGAAATAGTTACTTGTATCTAAGGGCTTGTCTACAGAGAGCAGTAATGTAGACTATGGGGCATGAGTTCTAAAGCATGCTGACATGTTGTGTATTAATTGATCCATGTAGTCCCTGATGTTGCCCCCTAAAGGTTCCCTAGTGCGCTGCCACACTGTGCTGTTTGAAAAAATACTACGTTAAAGCATACGAGGGAACTTTACAAAGCAATTACTCATTACAGTATGTACTTACTCTAATAAGTAATGTCTATCATATACAGCACTCATAGAGTCATAGACTTTAAGGTCAGAAGAGACCATCATTATCATCTAGTCTGACCTGCTGCACATTGCAGGCCACAGAACCTCACCCACGTATGCCTGTAACAGACCCTGGCCTCTGGCTGAGTTACTGAAGTCCTCAAATCATGGTTTAAAGACTTCAAGTTACAGAGAGTCCACCATTTACACTAGTTTAAACCTGTACCTTCCATGTAAATTCAATAGCAAAAGTAAAATCCCTAGTAGATGTCCTGGAGTCTCTGGCACTTTGCCATTTTTGGGGTCAAAACCACTAACAGTAGGTTTGTGGGGGTTCCAGGAGGGTGGGGGCTTGAATTTTGAGCATCACTTATGGTAGAAAAAAGAGGAAGGCCTTGCAAAGTCTCTGAACGGTGGTTAGACTCAGGATTCTCCTGTTCCATAGCCAGATCCTTGACAGAAAATGCTTTGTCCCCCAGTTCCCAGATGCCGCCTCCTCCTCCTTTGTGACCTGCACTGTCCCAGAGAAGTGCAGCTTTGTTGTTTCAGAGACTGAATTTTGGTCTTTGATGTAGCTAGGCCTTGATCCATTAATTGCTTTGAAAATCAGGACCAAGGCATTGAACTGACTGAGAGCAAGTGGAGGGACTTGAGCAGAAGCCTCATGTGCTCACAGGAGCCAAGGACGCTGTACTCTGTACCAGCTAGAGCCTGTGCATCATCTTCACAATGAACACAAAAACAAAACCCAATCACCCTCAGAACACCCAACTCCCCGCTCTCCAACATGTCTGGCCTCTCTCGCCCAGACGAGGCAGTCCATGTCTTGCAGCAAACCCTGATGGTCAATAGATTTGGGCTGTGTCCTGCAAGCCGGTCCCACAGCTGTCACAGAAAACGCTCTACCGCCAGGCCGCTTTCTTAATCGAGGAGCATCCAACTCGAGAGCCTCCGCTGACTGCAACTGTGGCAGTATAGCAGGCAGAGAGAGGCGGCTTCTCAAGGCCCTGTCCCTTGTAGGGCTTTATAGATCAAAACCAGCACCTTAAATTCAATCCGGAAACGGAAAGGCAGCCACTGCAGAACACGGAACAAAGACGTGTGCTGCATGTGCTTGGTAGACAGGCTGCTGCCATCAGCTTCTGACGTAAGGTGTAGCCCCACATATAAAGCATTGCAGTAGTCCAGTCTCGAGGTGACATATGTTTGAATCGTGGTTGTGAGATCCCCACATGTGAAAGAAATGGTTGCAATCTCTTTGTTGTGTATTTGGTTGTCATGGTTTTTGTTCATATAGCAACTGAGTTAGATTATTAGGGGATAGCTCAGCCAGCTTCGGCTGGTTAGGTGAGCTCTGTGTCTGTAAATAAATAAATGGGTAGTTTTGTTAGCTGTCTGCTCTTTGGCCTCAAGTGATTTCTTCCTAAACCGGCTGCCCCCAAGGATATAACACTCTTGGCCAGCCACAAATGATCAAAAGCGCTCCTGGACACTGCTGCTATGTGCCAGCAGCAGTGGGAGATCTAATATGACCCCCAGATTGCAAACGCAGGTACCAAATGGTGGGCGCATGCCCTCAAAGGGGAGAGATCAACATCACTATTCTAGCCTTGATGCATGTGCTTTATCTGTGAGCATGTAATATACTGGAAAACCTAGTCCTGGGCAATGTGCATACCATTGGCAAAGGTTTATTTTACAGACCTGAGATAGAGATGCTTTCTATCATCATTCACTGCTCCGTCCACACCCCACCACAAGCTGGATTGTCTCAGGCTCTCACATGGTGCTTTCTTGTCCTTGTGCAGGGGAGCCTAGATATTATTCCCTCTGTTCCTGGCACCCCAAAGAAAGTGGGGCAAAGGTGGGGATATGGTCTCCCCCAATTCTGCACTAGCCTCTGCACCAAGGAAGCAGGCAGATCCCCTTCAGAGACTGCAACCTGGGCATTCCTCAGGCACACTGGGTCACTCCTTGATGCCCAATTCCTCCCCACATTCCCCACAGGGCAGTGCAGCTCTGCATTGCCCCCTCCTGGGGCACGTGGCCAAACACCATACTCTGGCCCGATATCTAGTCACAAAGCAATAACCATGCCTTTCCCTGCTTGAGCAGAATGTGCGTATTCTATTGGCCCCACTGGGCCAGATCCTGTGCTGAGCCTCCTGCCAGGACAGCCTAGGAGGCACACAAAGCCTGAATACTGGGCTGCTTATTGAGAGAATCTGTAACCGTATAGCTCGCTGTTGCAACCACTGTAATACATTTGCAGCAAATATTGTATAAAGGTTGTTGTGTAAGGGGTCTATGGAGAGGTTATGGTTTGCTGGTAATGATTATGCTGTCTATATGTGTTTATCATTTTGTAGTTGAAGTTATGAATATTGGTTCCATACTGTCTGTATTTCAAACGTATGCTATGCTTCTGGGTGACACGCCAGACAAGTTGGTGTCAGCACTGCCTAGCCTGCTTGATGGCCCATTAAGGACCATCAGCTATTCAACTGACCCAATGAGAGAAGGCAGATATACCTTGTGACTCAACAAGGTATGCAGGGACATGCCTATGGACAGAACTCTGAGGTTGTTCCATGTCATATGATGTACAGCTTGTCTTTGGGACAAAGAAAGCAGAGACCACATGACAAGAGACTATAAAAAGCTGCTGCAGCTCCTCCATCTTGTCTTCAATCTGCTTCATACCTCTGGAGGGACTTTGCTACAAACGGAAGCTCTGAACAAGGACTGAAATACCCATCCCAGCTGTGGATGCTCCAGAGACTTGATTTGAACCTTCAGTTTATTCCATCACTGCTACAAGCCTGAACCAAGAACTTTGCCATTACTGTATGTAATTGATTCCATTTAACCAATTCTTGCTCTCATCTCTATCTTTTTCCTTTTATGAATAAACCTTTAGATTTTATGTTCTAAAGGACTGGTGTAGCAGGGTGCTGTTGCAAAGGCACCTAATTAGCCCCTGCTCCCCCAGCCCCAATAAGGGGAAATAGACTGAGGCTGGGGAGAAGTCTGGTGCTCAGCCTCTAGAACTGGCTGCACTTGTGGGCCTGAAGGTTCAAGGGCTATAAAGGCTGGCTGGCAGCCAGAAGAGGGGGGAATGGCCAGGGGAAAGTCAGTCTCCATGCTGAGGGTAGACCCCCTGTAGGAGAGAAGACTGTAAGCTCTGTAAATAGTATCACTGGTGGTGGGAACTTGTGTAAATAAAGCCACGAGTGCTGCATCAAGAGAAGCCTCTCTGTGCTTTATCGGGGCAGCAGAGGGCCTCAGGAAGAGGGGTGAGCAAAGGACCTGGTTACACGTGGGGGCTTGTCCAGGATCCTAGTGCCAAAGATGCAGTTTGGCAACCTGGTGATGGAGAGCACCCTGCAGTGGCTCACTGAGCAACAGTCTGAAATGCAGAAAGCACTACAGTCCTTCCAGAAGTCCCATCAGGTGGAGAGGCAGGCTCTCCTCGCTTGGCAGGCAGAGCAGCTCCTGCAAAAGCTGGTGAGTCCTGCTTTGGGGGTTGGCACCCGGGCCCCAGGCCTCAGTCTTTGTAAAATGGCCCCAGCCGATGACCCCAAAGCCTTTTTGGGTACCTTTGAGCGGGTGGCCCTGGGCGCAGAATGGGACCGGACAACCTGGGCCCTGTGGCTGGGCCTCTATCTGGCTGGGGAGGCGCAGGCCACGTATATGGCCCTGATGGATGCGCAAGCCAGGGACTATGATACGGTGAAAGCTGCGATTTTGGACCGCCTTGTCGGCCGAGAAATACCACCAGACGTTTTGGGCAGCCCGGTGGGTAGGGCGCGTGCGGCCCCGGGCCTTTGCTCAAAAACTAAAGAATTGGGCAACACGCTGGTTGAGGCCCGATGCCCACACTGTGGGACAAGTAATGGATCAAGTGATCCTTGAACAGTTTATACAGGGCCTCCCTGACAGTGTGCGGGTTTGGGTGCGACGACATCAGCCGGCCACCCTAGAAGCTGCCATGCAACTGACGGAGGAGTATGCGGAGGCGGACTTCCCATCGAGGGAGCCTTGAGCCCTGCGGGACACAGAGGGGGGCAGGAAACCCCGTGAGCACGGTGGGACAAAGCCAGCAGACAGGCAACGGGAGGAGCCCAAGGGGGCCCCTAGCTGCCTGGGGCGGCTTGTGTGCTGGCGGTGTGGACAGCTGGGACATAAAAGTCGGGACTGCCCAGTGATGGAGTGTGGGGCAGCTGACTTTTGTGGATGGACTAGGAGTAGGGCACGGGAAAAGAGGCGTGGGTTGGCCACCATCCCAGTGCGGGTTGGGAAAAGGCCCCAGAGGGGTCTAGTGGACACGGCCTCCGCCCGCTCCTTTGTACAGCGGTGCTTGGTGAAGCCACATTGGCTTATTCCTGGAGACTGGATGTGGGAGGAATGCATCCACGGGGATAGGGAACAGTGTCCCGTGGCCCAGGTACCTCTCAAAGTGCAAGGGCAGTTTACCTGGAAGCGGGTGGGGGTAATCGAAGGGTTAGCTTACCCTGTGGTCCTAGGGCGGGACTGGCGCCCTCCCCTGAACGTGAGGGAGACCATGGGGAAGCGACCATCAAAGAATAGGGGAAAGAGAACCCTGGAAAGGGAAGGCAACCCTGGTGGAGGTGGACCCAAAGCAAGGGAAGGCCCCACAACCTCCAGGGGGACAATTTGAGCAGCCTAGACAACCAAGCCAAAACAGCAAACTTGAGGGAGTGACTGAGAAGCCAAGGGAGCTTCTGGGGCAGGACCACATGGGGGAAGGAACCCTGGGGAAAGTGGAAGAAGCCCAACAGGGGGAGGCCCCACAGCCAAGCGACAGAGGGCCTGGACCGGAGACCGGGGGCCGACTCAGGGCAGTGGGCTCTGAGCCATCACCCCCACTAAAACAGGAAGAGGAGCCTCTGGAACAGCCAGCCCAGCCATGTGGCTGGTGTGAGGACCTCTGGGCAAGCGTGCACAGGTGGGGTCCCCCACCCTCTACCCAATGCACCTTTTGTGGGTGGGGTGTACCAAAGCCCCAGGGGGTTGTTCCTGGGAATCTCTCCGCTGGGCCAGGGGCCCAACCTCAGAGTAAAATCCCTGGCCAAGGAAAGCGAAGCTAAGGAAGACCAGGCCTGGCACCAGTTTAAGGGGGGAGGTGTGTAGAAGGGTGCTGTTGCAAAGACACCTAATTAGCTCCTGCTTGGCCAGCCCCAATCAGGGGAAATAGATTGAGGCTGGGGAGAAGTCTGGTGCCTGGCCTCTAGAACTGGCTGCACCTGTGGGCCTGAAGATTCAAGGGCTATAAAGGCTGGCTGGCAGGCAGAAGAGGGGGAATGGCCAGGGGAAGGTCAGTCTCCAGGCTGAGGGCAGACTCCATTTTTTTGACTTCTCAAGGGCTAACTTTAAAGAATTAAGGAAATTAGTTAGGGAAGTGGATTAGACTGAAGAACTTGTTGATCTAATGCAGAGGAGGCCTGGAATTACTTTAAGTCACAGCTACAGAAACTATCAGAAGCCTGCATCCCAAGAAAGGGGAAAAAAACCATAGGCAGGAATTGTAGACCAAGCTGAATGAGCAAGCATCTCAGAGAGGTGATTAAGAAAAAGCAGAAAGCCTACAAGGAGTGGAAGAAGGGTGGGATTAGCAAGGAAAGCTACCTTAGTGAGGTCAGAACATGTAGGGATAAAGTGAGAAGGACCTTGCAAAGGGAATTAAAACCAATAGTAAAAGGTTCTATAGCCATATAAATAAGATGAAAACAAAGAAAGAAGTGGGACCGCTAAACACTGAGGATGGAAAGGAGGTTAAGGATAACCTAGGCATGGCCCAATATCTAAATAAGTACTTTGCCTCAGTCTTTAATAAGGCTAATGAGGAGCTTAGGGATAATGGAAGGATGACAAACGGGAATGAGGATATGGAGGTGGATATTACCACATCTGAGGTAGAAGCCAAACTTGAACAGCTTAATGGGACAAAATCGGAGGGCCCAGACAATCTTCATCCAAGAATATTAAAGGAACTGGCGCATGAAATTGCAAGCCCATTAGAGAGAATTTTTAATGGATCAGTAAACTCAGGGGTTGTACCTTACGACTGGAGAATTGCTAACATAGTTCCTATCTTTAAGAAAGGGAAAAAAAGTGATCCAAGTAACTATAGGCCTGTTAGTTTGACATCTGTAGTATGTAAGGTCTTGGAAAAAATTTTGAAGGAGAAAGTAGTTAAGGACATTGAGGTCAATGGTAATTGGGACAAACTACAACATGGTTTTACTAAAGGTAGATTGTGCCAAACCAACCTGATCTCCTTCTTTGAGAAGGTAACCGATTATTTAGACAAAGGAAATGCAGTAGACCTAATTTACCTAGATTTCAGTAAGGCATTTGACACGGTTCCACATGGGGAATTATTAGTTAAATTGGAAAAGATGGAGATCAATATGAAAATTGAAAGGTAGATAAGGAACTGGTTAAAGGGGAGACTACAACGGGTCATACTGAAGGGTGAACTGTCAGGCTGGAAGGAGGTTACTAGTGGAGTTCCTCAAGGATCGGTTCTGGGACCAATCTTATTTAACCTTTTTATTACCGACCTTGGCACAAAAAGCAGGAATGTGCTAATAAAGTTTGTGGATGACACAAAGCTGGGGGTATTGCTAACACAGAGAAGGACCGGGATATCATACAGGAAGATCTGGATGACCTTGTAAACTGGAGTAATAGTAATAGGATGAAATTTAATAGTGAAAAGTGCAAGGTCATGCATTTAGGGATTAATAATAAGAATTTTAGATATACATTGGGGACACATCAGTTGGAAGCAACAGAGGAGGAAAAGGACCTTGGAGTATTGGTTGATCATAGGATGACTATGAGCCGCCAATGTGATATGGCCATTAAAAAAGCTAATGTGGTTTTAGGATGCATCAGGCGAGGTATTTCCAGCAAAGATAAGGAGGTGTTAGTACCGTTATATAAGGCACTGGTGAGACCTCATCTGGAATGCTGAGTGCAGTTCTGGTGTCCCATGTTTAAGAAGGATGAATTCAAACTGGAACAGGTTCAGAGACGGGCTACTAGGATGATCCGAGGAATGGAAAACCTGTCATATGAAAGGAGATTCAAAGAGCTTGGCTTGTTTAGTCTAGCCAAAAGAAGGCTGAGGGGGGATATGCTTGCTCTTTATAAATATATCAGAGGGATTAATATTAGGGAGGGAGAGGAATTATTTAAGCTTAGTACCAATGTAGACACAAGAACAAATGGGTATAAACTGGACACTAGGAAGTTTAGACTTGAAATTAGACGAAGGTTTCTAACCATTAGAGGAGTGAAGTTCTGGAACAGCCTTCCAAGGGGAGTAGTGGGGGCAAAAGACATATCTGGTTTTAAGACTAAGCTTGATAAGTTTATGGAAGGGATGGTATGATGGGATAGCTTAATTTTGGCAATTGATCTTTGATTATCAGCAGATAAGTATGCCCAGTGGTCGGTGATGGGATGTTGGATGGGATGGGATCTGAGTTACTGCAGAGAATTCTTTCCTGAGTGCTGGCTGGTGAGTCTTGCCCACATGCTCAGGGTTTAGCTGATCGCCATATTTGGGGTCGGGAAGGAATTTTCCTCGGGGGCACATTGGCAGAGGCCCTGGAGGTTTTTCGCCTTCCTCTGCAGTATGGGGCATGGGTCACTTGCTGGTGGATTCTCTGCAGCTTGAGGTCTTCAAACCACAATTCGAAGACTTCAGTAACTCGGACATAGGTTAGGGGTTTGTTATAGAAATGGATGGATAGGGTTCTGTGGCCTGCTTTGTGCAGGAGGTCAGACTAGATGATCACATTGGTCCCTTCTGACCCTAAAGTCTGTGAGTCTATGAAGAGAGTAGACTGCAAGGCCTGTAAGCTCTGTAAATAGTATCACTGGTGGTGGGAACTTGTGTAAATAAAGCCACGGGTGCTGCATCGAAAGAAGCCTCTCTGCTTTATTGGGGCAGCAGAGGGCCTCAGGAAGAGGGGTGAGCAAAGGACCCAGTTACAATTGGCAAAAGCATGATTTGTATATTGCCCTGGGTTTAGGGCTTGCTCCTTTGAGACTGAGAGAACTTTTTTTTCTTTCATTGGGGTACTGGTTTTCGTAACTTTTCGTCCCCATAACGAGTGGCACTGGTGGTGATACTGGGAAACTGGAGTGTCTAAGAGAATTACTTGTGGTTAGCCAGTGGGGTAAAACCAAAGTCCTCTCTGGCTGGCTGGTTTGATTTGCTTTAGAGATGGAAAAACCCCAGCCTGGGGCTTTAACTGCCCTGCTTTAAGCGATTTGTCCTGAATTGGCACTCTCAGTTTGGTCCCACCATTACAGGAGGATGGCACAGTCCTCAAATTCTGGGCTGCTCTAGCTTATAGCAGGCTTCTTCATCTGCTGATGGGCTGCTCTGCAGCCCGGAATAAGTGGAGCACTTTGCATTTTGGCCTCTGTCCCCTCTGGCTTTGCAGAACAGGATAGTGGTGTGGAGCTGCTCATATCATCTCTATGCCATCCCAGCACTGGGGGAGGTCTCTGGAGGCTGCTCTGGCCTGTTTATTCTGCCACAGTGGGTTAAAGAGGCCAGAATCTGTCCCAGTGGCTGCAAACTTGTACCATACTAGTTACAATTCAGTTGTAATTTCAGAAGATGAGTTGGTTCCATAGTGGTTGCCTAAGGAAAGCCTGAGTTTTGGAGTGTCTAAAATAGCTAATGGCTCTTTTGGTAGTATGCAGCTGGGCCTATACGTGAGTTACTTGATAAAATTCAAACAACTTGCTTCTCAGACTCGTGTTAGGGTGTGAAAATTCCACTTGTGATGGAAGAAAAAAATTGGTGTACAAATTTAGAGATGTCTTGGAAAACACCCTGTGAGCCTTGCCTCTTTTCTTGTACATCTTCCAACAGTTCATGCACAAAACCCTCATGTGTGTGGTTGGTTGGTGTCATAGGCAGGGAAAGAAATATGTCAAACGTGCTAGACCATGCAATTGGTGCTTTATGCATGATTCCACAAATATCTGTGATAGCATGACGTCATCTACAAACTGCTTCTCCTGGGAGCTCAGCTTCTTTAATAGCGGAATAAGTTATTTTTGAAAGCGCTGGATATTTTTATTATTGCTGTAGTGCCTAGAGGCCCTAGTTTTGTTGTGTTAATCACTATACACACACATAACCAAAGATAACTCCTGCCCCAAACAATTTACAATCTAGTGGCTTACATTCAGCATACACCATTCCTGTTTTTCTTGCAGTGACACATGGTGTTTCCTTCATGAAAGCCAAACTTCTTTCCACTAGGCTAATGAATGAGGACTAATATTTAGCATGAATGAAGTACTATTTCTTAGAATAAAGTCATTGTTTTTCCATCCCTAACACTTTGCAAATGTGTGTCCTTGATAAATCCAGGCATTTCAGGGAGAACAGATCACCAGATGGAAAGTATGGAGTTTTTAATGATAGTACTCTGGTAATTGCAAGAATACATGATCATCCGGCCCTCTGACTACTACCCCATGCTACTCATCCATGTAGGCACTAATGGTACTGCGAGGTATGACCCTCAGCAGATCAGAAGTGACTACAGGGCTCTGGGAGTACAGGTGAAGGAGTTGGGAGCACAGATGGTGTTCTTTTCGATCCTTCTAGTCAAGGAGAGGGGCCCAGGCAGAGCCAGATGCATCCTGGAGGTAAATGCCCGGCTGCAAGGATGGTGTCTCCAGGAGGGCTTCGGCTTCCTTGACCATGGGATGCAGGAAGAAAGACTGCTAAGCAGAGATGGGGTCTACCTATCGAGGAAGGGGAAGAACATATTTAGCTACAGACTGGCTAACCTCATGAGGAGGCCTTTAAACTAGGTTTGAAGGAGGCAGGTGATCAAAGCCCACAGGTGAGTAAAAAACATGGAGACCTGGGAGAAGGGTCAGAATTTGCAGGGAGCATGGGCTGTTATATCAGGGATAAAGGAGAGACAAGACAGAACTGTGGGAGGAAGGATCAAATCAGTATCTTAGATGAATGGTTCTCAAACTAGGGCCGCCACTTGTTCGGGGGAAGCCCCTGGCAGGCTGGGCTGGTTTGTTTACCTGCCGCATTCACAGGTTTGACTGATCTCAGCTCCCACTGGCCGCGGTTTGCCGTTCCAGGCCAATGGGGGCTGCGGGAAGCGGCACGGACCAAGGGATGTGCTGGCAGCCTTCCCGCAGCCTCCATTGGCCTGGAGCAGCACACCACGGCCAGTGGGAGCCGTGATCGGCTGAACCTGCGGATGCGGCAGGTAAACTGGCCAGGGGCTTTCCTTGAACAAGCGGTGGCCCTAGTTTGAGAACCACTGTCTTAGATGTCTGTATACTAATGCAAGAAGTATGGGGAATAAGCAGGATGAACTTGAAATGCTAACAAATAAACACAACTATGACATAGTTGGCATCAGAAAGACTTGGTGGGATAATACACATGACTAGAATATTGGTATAGAAGTGTATAGCTTGCTCAGGAAGGACAGGCAGGAGGAAGAGAGAAGGTGTTGCCTTATACATTAAAAATGTATACACTTGGACAGAGGTTGAGATGGAAATAGGAGATAGATTTGTTGAAAGTCTCTGGGTAAGGATAAAAGGGATAAAAAACAAGGGTGATGTCATGGTAGGGGTCTACTACAGACCACCTTCCCAGGAAGAAGAGGTGGATGAGGCTTTTTTAAACAACTAACAATCATCCAAAGCACAGGATTTGGTGGTGATGGAGGACTTCAACTACTCAGACATCTGTTGGGAAAATAACACAGCAAGACACAGATTATCCAGTAGGTACTTGGAAAGTAGTACAGACAATTTTTTATTTTAGGAGGTGTAGAAAGCGACTAGGGGAGAGGCTGTTCTTGATTTGATTTTGACAAATAGGAAGGAACTGGTTGAGAATTTGAAAGTGGAAGGCAGCTTGGGTGAAAGTGATCATGAAATGATAGGCTTCATGATTCTAAGGAATGGTTGGAGGGAGAACAGCAAAATAAAGACAATGGATTTCAAGAAGGCAGACTTCAGCAAACTCAGGAAGCTGGCAGGTAAGATTCCATGGGAAGCAAGTCCAAGGGGAAAAACAATAGAAGACAGTTGGCAGTTTTTCAGAGACATTATTAAGGGCACAGGAGGAAACTATCTCACTGTGTAGGAAAGATAGGAAGTATGGCAAAAGGCCATCCCGGCTTAACCAGGAGATCCTCAATGATCTAAAAATCAAAAAAGAGTCCTACAAAAAGTAGAAACTAGGTCAAATTACAAAGAATGAATATAAACAAATAACACAAGTATGCAGGGACAAAATTAGAAAGGGGAAGGCACAAAATGAGATAAAACTAGTTAGAAACATAAAGGGTAAAAATAAAACATTCTACAAATACATTAGAAGCAGGAGGAAGACCAAGGACAGGGTAGGCCCATTACTCAATGAGGGCGGGGGGAGGGGGAAAATGAAAGACGGGAATAAAGATGTCTTTGTTTCAGTTTTCACCAAGAAGGTTGGTGGTGATTGGAAATGTAACGTAGTGAATGCCAGTGAAAATGAGGCAGGATCAGAGGCTAAAATAGGAAAAGAACAAGTTAAAATTTACTTAGACAAGTTAGTTGTCTTCAAATCACCAGGACCTGATGAAATGCATCTTACAATACTCAAGGAGCTGACTGAGGAGATATCTGAGCCATTACCAATTATTTTGAAAAGTCATGGAAGATAGGAAAGATTCCAGGGGACTGGAAAAAGGCAAATATAGTGCCAGTCTATAAAAAGGGAAATAAGGACAACCCGTGGAATTACAAACCAGTCAGCTTAATTTCTGAGCCTGAAAAGATAATGGAGCAAATAATTAAGCAATCAATTTGTAAACATCTGGAAGATAATAAGGTGATAAGTAACATTCAGCATGAATTTGTAGAGAACAAATCATGCCATACCAACCTGATAGCTTTCTTTGACAGGGTAACAAGCCTTGTGGATGGGGGGAAAGTGGTAGCTGTGGTATATCTTGATTTTAGTGAAGCTTTTGATACTGTCTCACATGACCTTTTCATAAACAAACTAGAGAAATACAACCTAGATGGAGCTACTATAAGGTGGGTGAATAACTGATTGGGAAACCATTCCCAGAGAGTAGTTATCAGTGGTTCTCAATCATACTGGAAGGATATATCAAGTGGGGTCCTGCAGGGATCAGTTCTGGGTCTGATTCTGTTCAGTATCTTTACCAATGATTTAGATAATGGCAAAGAGAGTACATTTATAAAGTATGTGGATGATAACAAGCTGGAAGGGGTTGCAAGTGCTTTGGAGGATAGGATTAAAATTCAAAATGATCTGGACATACTAGAGAAATGGTCTGAAGTAAATAGGATGAAATTCAGTAAGGACAAATGCAAAGTACTCCACTTAGGAAGGAACAATCAGTTGCACACATACAAAATGGGAAATGACTGCCTAGGAAGGAGTACTGCAGAAAGAGGTCTGCGACTTGTAGTGGACCATAAGCTAAATATGAGTCAATAGTGTAACACTGTTGCAAAAAAAGTGAACATCATTCTGGGATGTATTAGCAGGAGTGTTGTAAGCAAGACATGAGAAGTAATTTTTCTGCTCTACTCTGCGCTAATTAGGCCTCAACTGGAGTACTGTGCCCCCATTTCAGGAAAGATTTGGAGAAAGTCCAGAGAATAGCAACAAAAATGATTAAAGATCTAGAAAACATGACCAATGAGTGAAGATTGAAAAAATTGTGTTTGTTTTGTCTGGAGAAGAGAAGACTGAGAGGGGACATGATAAGAGTTTTCAAGTACATGAAAGGTTGTTACAAAGAGGAGGAAGAAAAATTGTTGTTCTTAACCTCTGAGGACAGGATAAGAAGAAATGGGCTCAAATTGCAGCAAGGGAGGTTTAGGTTGGACATTAGGAAAAACATCCTGTCAGGGTGGTTGAGCACTGGAATAAATTGTCTATGGAGGTTGTGGAATCTCCATCATTGGAGATTTTTAAGAGCAAGTTAGACAAACACCTGTCAGGGATTGTCTAGATAATACTTAGTCCTGCCATGTGTGCAGGGGATTGGACTAGATGATCTTTAGAGTATAGGTCCTTCCAGTCCTATGATTCTATGATCCTTTTAATAGAGATCATTTTATCTCAGGAGTGAGCAACTGAGCATTGGTCTTTGTACAGTTCAGGTGAAGAAAATAGGAAGCAATTTGACACTAAAAGGCCTGTTGCTGAGTATTATTACAGAATACCATGTGGCCTATGTCTATGATAATATTTTTTTCTCTGCAGTGTATGTTTTTAATACTCAGAATTTATATGACCAGAAGGTGGCAGCACTCCATTAACTAACCATTTGAGATGTAGTATACTGTTGATAAAAAACCTAACATACCAAAGGAGAAAGGATGTAAGTATGTAAACAGTACCGAGGCATGCAATATATTTCATATCATAAGAAGTTAGCGGTCCATTTATTTTAGGGACTTATTTGTATCATAGAACATAAGAACGGCCGTACCGAGTCAGACCAAAGGTCCATCTAGCCCAGTATCTGTTTACCGACAGTGGTCAGTGCCAGGTGCCCCAGAGGGACTGAACCTAACAGGCAATGATCAAGTGATCTCTCTCCTGCCATCCATCTCCATCCTCTGACAAACAGAGGCTAGGGACACCATTCCTTACCAATCCTGGCTAATAGCCATTTATGGACTTAACCACCATGAATTTATCCAGTTCTCATTTAAACGCTGTTAGTCCTAGCCTTCACACCCTCCTCAGGCAAGGAGTTCCACAAGTTGACTGTGCACTGCATGAAGAACTTCCTTTTATTTGTTTTAAACCTGCTGCCTATTAATTTCATTTGGTGACCCCTAGTTCTTGTATTATGGGAATAAGTAAATAACTTTTCCCAGGGCCGGCGCTTCCATTTAGGTGACCACACCAGGATTTGGGAGGGTGGCATTTTGCCGCTCTCAGCTGCAATTCAGCCACTGGGGGTCCTTCCGCACTCCGGGTCTTCGGTGGCAATTCTGCAGCGGGTCCTTCACTCGCTCCGGAACCCGCTGCTGAAGTGCCTCGAAGACCGGGAGCGCGGAAGCACACCCTCCACCCCGCCACAGAATTGCCGCTGCTGACCAGGAGCGCAGAAGGACCCCCGCCTAGGGCGGCAAAAATCCTGGTGCTGGTCCTGACTTTTCCTTATTCACTTTCTCCACATCACTCATGATTTTATATACCTCTATCATAATCCCCCTTAGTCTCTTCTTTTCCAAGCTGAAGAGTCCTAGCCTCTTCAATCTTTCCTCATAGGGGACCCTCTCCAACCGCCTAATCATATTAATTGCCCTTTTCTGAACCTTTTCTAGTGCCAGTATATCTTTTTTGAGGTGAGGAGACCACATCTGTACACAGTATTTGAGATGTGGGCATACCATGGATTTATATAAGGGCAATAATATATTCTCAGTCTTATTCCCTATCCTCTTCTTAATGATTCCTAACATTCTGTTTGCTTTTTTGACCGCCTCTGCGCACTGCGTGGACATCTTCAGAGAACTCTCCACGATGACTCCAAGATCTCTTTCCTGACTCATTGTAGCTAAATTAGCCCCCATCACATTGTATGTATAGTTGGGGTTATTTTTTCCAATGTGCATTACTTTACATTTATCCACATTAAATTTCATTTGCCATTTTGTTGCCCAATCACATAGTTTTGTGAGATCTTTTTGAAGTTCTTCATAATCTGCTTTGGTCTTAACTATCTTGAGCAGTTTAGTATCATCTGCAAACTTTGCCACCTCACTGTTTACCCCTTTCTCCAGATAATTTATGAATAAATTGAACAGGATTGGTCCTAGGACTGACCCTTGGGGAACACCACTAGTTACCCCTCTCCATTCGGAGAATTTACCATTAATTCCTACCCTTTGTTCCCTGTCTTTTAACCAGTTCTCAATCCCCTAAGCCGATTTAAAGGACAGGTTACAAACCTTAGTGAATAGTTCTGCAACTTCACATTTGAGTTCTTTCAGAACTCTTGGGTGAATGCCATCTGGTCTGGTCCCGGTGACTTGTTAATGTTGAGTTTATCAATTAATTCCAAAACCTCCTCTAGTGACACTTCAATCTGTGACAGTTCCTCAGATTTGTCACCTACAAAACCAGCTCAGGTTTGGGAATCTCCCTAATATCCTCAGCCATGAAGACTGAAGCAAAGAATCCATTTAGTTTTTCCGCAATGACTATCGTCTTTAAGCGCTCCTTTTGTATCTCGATCATCCGGGGGACCACTGGTTGTTTACACATGGTCTCTTAATCATATCCTGCATGCTTTGTTTACACAAGCAGACCCACTGATTTCAATACATGAGAAGAGGAATAGGATTTCACTCTGTGTCAGAATCCCTGGATCTGTGTTTTGAAAATTCTTTTCTGACACAGATGTTTCTTTAAGGGAAATACAGCTGTATCACTGGGTTCCAGTATAGAAGTGAGAAGCTACATAAAAATCAAACACAAACTTCATGTACATTTATGGTGCTCTCTGTGCATTTGACTTCGTGTCTAAGAATGTCTGCAAAATGTAGCAATATCCCAGAACAAAAGAACCTGTTTTGATTTAGACCCCAATTCAGCGAAGCACTTAAGCATGTGTTTAATGGGAGTTATTCCTATACAACAGGTCTAAAATCCACCCATTCCTTTCTGTGACGAAGTGAATTCACCCAGAGTGGACAGGGAAGAGTTAACTCCTCACAGTGGGTGCAGGAAGCCACACCCCCACGACCTTACTGGGCATGCTCCAGGTGTAGCACCAGTATAAGAGGGAGCAGCCCTGCTCAGTCTAGGCTGACTGTTGGAAAAGAAGGATATTCCTTGCTGGCTCTGCTCAGGAGTGGCTGGAGCCCCAGACCATGGAAGCTAGGGGCACCGAGACCCAAGCAGATGTCCTGCCACAGGAGCTGACTTTCCAAAATGCCTGAGGAACCCAGAGACCCCAAAGATGCACAGATTGCTACCATGAATATCATGGTAGGAAGCAGCCCTGGGGGGCCTAGCCATTGTCTTGATGATGGTCAGAGTGTGGCGGACGAATCCCCGCTGACTCAGTGGCGGACACACTTGCCACTTATAGGGTGCTGGGCTGGGACCCAGTGGACCAGGGAGGGCCTGGGTCCCCCTACCCTGCTTGGCACCCATCCCCCGGGTGGCAGCCCACACACTGCAACTGGCTGATAGGCCATACAGCCCCTCCCCACAGGGCAACTCTATTGACTCTGGCCGCTAGGCCTCACTGCTCTGCGAACCCAGGGTAACTCAGTGGACTCTGGCTGTCAGGCCACACTGCCTTGTGAACCTGGGGTAATACAATGGACTCTGGCTGCCTGGCCACGCTGCCCTGCGAACCTGGGGTAACTCTATGCACTTTGGCTGCTAAGCCTTTCTGCCTTGTGAACCAGGCTAACTCTATCGACATTCCCACTAGGTTTCACTGCCCTGTGAACCAGATAATTCTATGGACTCTGACCATTAGGACTCATTGCCATGGGAAGAAGGGCTACTCCACTGACTTAGGCCACAAGGCCCTACTGCCCTGCAGATCAGGATGATTATGTAGACTCCATCCACAAGGCCTTATAGCCCTGCAAATCAGGGCCATTCTACTGACTTTAGCCCTTTAGGTCTCACTGCCTAGAGACAGAGGGCAGCTCAAAGGATTGAGTGAACTCACCCCGCAATGGATGGGTCCCTCCACCCTGTCACACTCTCCATTCCCACCATGAAAGGCCTTATTCAGTCCCAGATCATTTATAGTTTCAGCTACTGCAGCCTCCTCTAGCATCCTCTCTCTGCAGCTCTCAAAATGATCTACCTTATCCATGTCCATGATTGCATCCAGACCTTCTAATGCCATTGCTGGCTTCCCTTCAGTACTGAATTCCAGCTCCATGTCCTGACCTTCAGTGCCCTGCATTACCTTGCTCATACCTACCCTTCTGCTCCCCCAACCGCACAAACTGCCCAAGGCACACGAGACCTCCCTTTTGTGTCCCCCTCCCTACGTCACACCATCTCCCTTGGGGATCTGGACACCGGGGATCCCATCTCTGCATTGAGCATATTCATCATTCTTCAGCCCTCTTCCAAGAAGTCCTTGCTACAGAGTTCATAACACCAAAAACATCTCTCCCCGCACTGCATGCAAATAGTGGAACTAACACGATGGGTTCTAAGCATCATTGGTCAGTAATTGCTATTTGTTACATGTCATCCCATTCATGAGCCTCCTAGTCCCCCAGATGTGTGGCTGTTGGATTATCCAACCGGTTCATCTGCCAGCATAGGTCTCTGTTTTGTGAGACAGTGCCGTATGATGAAACTCCTGTTGCCTTTCAAAGGTGGTAGTCTGAGAAGCTGTGAAGGGGAACACTCACCACCAGCTCTGCCTAGTGGTTGGGCAGGGGCATAGTGCGGTTGTCTTCTTCCAAGGCATTCCCCTTTCTCACTACCACTTCGCCCTGTCGTGGTCTGGCCTTTGGGTGACTCAGCCCTCCAGCCACATTTTGAAGTCCACTCCTTTCAAGGTTCATATAAAGTGTCCAGTAACAAGGAGATTGGCAGGACTAAGTGAGGGACTGAGAGCTTCCCTCTTAGGTCAGAGTGTCATGGTCCAGAACCTTGTATCTTCTTTGTTGGCTTGGTCTGGTCACTATCCTTGGGGCTTAGGCAGCAAGCAGCGCTCCTTCCCAGAAGCCGAGGGTGTAGGTCAGCTCACCTCTCCACCTGCCTCCACCTGAGCTCCCCCTTTTAAGTTCCTCCTCCAGAATGTGGAGGCTTTGCAGGTGGGGTGGGGATAGGCCACCTGGGTCCTGAGCAGCTCTTTAACCCCTTTCTTTCCAGTGTGGGGTTTGTACATCCCATCACAGAAGCACATGGCAAAGTTGCTCTGTGAGCATTGTCAGATACTCTGTAAGGGTTTTTGGAAGTACTGTGACCGGGAGGTTTTCCAAACAAAAACACCATCAGTTAGAAATCAGGTTTTCTAGGTTTATGTGAGTTGTAAGCCTTTGGGGGCAAAGGCAATCTTTTTACTATGTTTGCTCAGCTTCTAGGACAGCTGGGGCCTTTGGGCACCACCACAATAGAAATAAACAATAATAAAAATATCAATAGTTAATACTCCATGGGCATCACTAGATTGCAGTCGGGAGGTGTGAATGGGTGCTGGCTGGTGAGTCTTGCCCACATGCTCAGGGTTTAGCTGATCGCCATATTTGGGGTTGGGAAGGAATTTTCCTCCAGGGCGGATTGGCAGGGGCCCTGGAGGTTTTTCGCCTTCCTCTGCAGCGTGGGGCATGGGTCGCTTGCTGGTGGATTCTCTGCAGTTTGAGGTCTTCAAACCAGTTTTGAGGATTTCAATAACTCAGTCCTGGATTAGGGGTTGTATAAAAGTGGATGGGTAGGGTTCTGTGGCCTGCCTTGTGCAGGAGGTCAGACTAGATGATCATATTGGTCCCTTCTGACCTATGAGTCTATGAGTCTATGAGCACATGCAGACCTAAGCTAGCTTTGATCTCAAGTAACAACAGTAGTGAAGCCACAGCAGCACGGGTGGTGGCCCAGGCTAGCCATTCCAATATGTACCCAGGGTCCTGGGTGGGCAGGGCTAGCCCATGTCTCCGCCTTCTGTCCTGCAGTTCACTGCTGATACTTGAGGCCCAAAGCTAGCTTGTCTGCACATGCTGCAGTCACACCTCCCTATTGCAGTGTTGACATACCCCATGTGTTTAATATCAATAGTACCTACCTATTCTCTAACCTTTGCTTATGTGGGTCAATAGGAATAGTGAAAAAAGTACTACCTACATGGGCAAAGGCTGCAAATTGGGTCTCAAATTCCACCGAGATGGACATGCTATAAATCCCTGAATAGACCGGAGTAGGACGCTTTGTTGACATGATATGAAAATTCGATTGTGTTTTTTCTGTCACAATTCCAGAATGTAACAAATGCTGACATGTAATAATGTATGCAAACACTTCCTTGCATTCTAAGTATCAGACTATTCCACTGCCCTGCGGGAATTCCATTCCCGCCCTCTCTGCTTTATTTTCACGCCTGCCATCATGAGGCAATAGTGCACATTCCTGTAGTTGTGGTTGTGATTAATTTCCTGCTCTCATGCCATGTGGTCTCTTTGTTGGAAAAGGGCGTTACCGCCGTCTTCATTATTTATTGGATTTCTAAATATTTGTTCTGGCCAGATAGCAGCCTCTGGCAGTACACTGGACAGTTTGCATGTCATGTTCCCTTTGTTGAATACAGACTATCTGCTGTGCAAACGAAACACCCACTCACAAAACTAATAGCCAGTGATAAATTTAGCAATGGACTGCCAAATAGCCCCTTCTAACTTTCTCACTTGCCAGAAAGGTTCTATCAGAAATGTGTTTTCACCCATTCTTGTATCCACTTAAATGTACCTAGGTACATATCTAGAGAAAAGAGTGTGTCTGAATATTAAAATATATTCAAACTATTTACAGCTTGATCAGTCATCATGCCCCTGAGTCAGGACAGCACATAAGAACTTGCTTAAAATAAGCACAAGTTTGAGTCACATTGAAGTCAAGTGGGAGTGAATGGGAATGTGCTTAAGCGCTTTCCTGAATCACTGCCTATATTTTTAGTTGTAGTAGTAGTATAATTCCGAAGCAAGCTCAGTGCTCATAAACCTAAGCAGATATGGGCATGCTCCAAATACTCACTTCTAACTGATTCCCTTCTCATTTTCCTTTCCCTCTCTTTCTGTTGGTTTTTCTTTGCATAGAACCTTGGGCTGTATCTCATAATCACCCAGATCGATAGCTTTGATCTTTGCCATTGACGTCCTGGATGATATAACAAGGGAAAACACTGATAACTCTCACCAGCGTATCTCTCACCAGCACTCAACAGTCAGTAATGAGATGCCGCTGCCGTGCCTGGCCTGGGTAAAAGGAAATGTCTGATAGAAGACCACAGCAGTGCTTCTGTTGATTTCAAGGGGAGCAGGATCGGGCCTTAATATGCTTTAAATCTTGCCTAAAATACTCATCCCAATGTATCATAGTGGGCAGTTGCACCTTCAGAGCCCTTATTTGCTAAGCAACACAATCCTCTCTCTGTGTCCTATCTGACATGTTGGTAAAGCCATTTGGAGAGCTCATGAGAGAGTATGGATTTCAATGCAGGCAGCACACGCCAACCACCCGCTGCTCTGTCAAGGTTTTAACTTAAATGTAAACAGCCCTGTCTCTGAGGTGAGCGAGTATCTTGAGGAGATCAGTGCCTGGATAAAGAACCTGTGACTTTGGCGTAAAATGGCGGACATGCTGGTGGGAAAAGGGAAAAACTTTGAGGACAATTTAGCATCAACTGGAAACGTAACTAATGAGGTCATTGCCAAAATACTCCCCTCTGCTGGGGATCTGAAATATGGCTAAAGTGGTGGGTTGAGGGACAGCTGCTAAATAAAAATAAAGTGTTGACTTTTATCTTTACTGCTGTTGAAATGACTTGAGAAGTGGAAATTGACTTAGCAAGGGAGTGCTGGGAATATATATGCAGGTAATGGCATTCCTAATGCTTAAATACAGTCCCCAAATGCATGGCCTGGTTTCACTCAAGTCCCTCTAGCCACAAGCCCTGAATGTTGCTCACTTGTACGTCATTTTTCTCAGTGGACTAGGAGTAAACATCTCTGCCTCTGTGCCAAGCTAAATATAGACATCTGCCTTTTTAAAGGAGTGCAAATACATATACATAACAGGGCTGAATAATCTGGGTTTTAAAACTCACTAAATATGTCTGTTTTATCACTTCAGCTCAACCAGAGACCACAACTGTCTCCACAGCAACTAAGAAAGGCAAAAGGCTCTGGAATAATTGCAGGCGTTTATACCGGCTGAGCCTGGGACGCCTGGCCTGCTCCTGCGCTGGAGTCCACAAACAAATGGTGCTGTGAAGATAGGGTGAATCTGTCAAGCATCTGTTGTTAAGTGCTATGCTGGGTTTCTCAGTGGGCATGTGCTTGGCAAAAGCTCCACGTAGCTAACTGCTTTCATAGCAACTCTCTTTATTCAGCGGCTGGGCGAGGTGGACTTGCAGGACTGAGCAAAGTCTGCTTGTTCATCCCACTTAGTATGCATGGGGAAATGTGTGCTTCAAAGGAATTCTTTCCTCTGAAGTAGAAGTGCCAACATTACGAAACTGGCCCAGATCCCCATTTTAAGGCAGAGGGAGGGAGAAAGAGATGCTGCAGCAGAGAGCTATGAACTAACCTCACAAGGAAGACTCATAGACTCTAGACTCATAGACTCTAGGACTGGAAGGGACCTCGAGAGGTCATCGAGTCCAGTCCCCTGCCCTCATGGCAGGACCAAATACTGTCTAGACCATCCCTGATAGACATTTATCTAACCTACTCTTAAATATCTCCAGCGATGGAGATTCCACAACTTCCCTAGGCAATCTATTCCAGTGTTTAACTACCCTGACAGTTAGGAACTTTTTCCTAACGTCCAACCTAAATCTCCCTTGCTGCAGTTTAAGCCCATTGCTTCTTGTTCTATCATTGGAGGCTAAGGTGAACAAGTTTTCTCCCTCCTCCTGATGACACCCTTTTAGATACCTGAAAACTGATATCAGGTCCCCTCTCAGTCTTCTCTTTTCCAAACTAAATAAACCCAATTCCTTCAGCCTTCCTTCATAGGTCATGTTCTCAAGACCTTTAATCATTCTTGTTGCTCTTCTCTGGACCCTCTCCAATTTCTCCACATCTTTCTTGAAATGCAGTGCCCAGAACTGGACACAATACTCCAGTTGAGGCCTAACCAGCACAGAGTAAAGCGGAAGAATGACTTCTCGTGTCTTGTTTACAACACACCTGTTAATGCATCCCAGAATCATGTTTGCTTTTTTTGCAACAGTATCACACTGTTCACTCATATTAAGCTTGTGGTCCACTATGACCCCTAGATCTCTTTCTGCCATACTCCTTCCTAGACAGTCTCTTCCCATTCTGTATGTGTGAAACTGATTGTTCCTTCCTAAGTGGAGCACTTTGCATTTATCTTTATTGAACTTCATCCTGTTTACCTCAGACCATTTCTCCAATTTGTCCAGATCATTTTGAATTTTGACCCTGTCCTCCAGAGCAGTTGCAATCCCTCCCAGTTTGGTATCATCCGCAAACTTAATAAGCGTACTTTCTATGCCAACATCTAAATCGTTGATGAAGATATTGAACAGAACCGGTCCCAAAACAGACCCCTGCGGAACCCCACTTGTTATACCTTTCCAGCAGGATTGGGAGCCATTAACAACTACTCTCTGAGTACGGTTATCCAGCCAGTTATGCACCCACCTTATAGTAGCCCCATCTAAATTGTATTTTCCTAGCTTATCTATAAGAATATCATGCGAAACCGTATCAAATGCCTTACTAAAGTCTAGGTATATCACATCCACCGCTTCTCCCTTATCCACAAGGCTCGTTATCCTATCAAAGAACGTTATCAGATTAGTTTGACACGATTTGTTCTTTACAAATCCATGCTGGCTATTCCCTATCACCTTACCACCTTCCAAGTGTTTGCAGATGATTTCTTTGATTACCTGCTCCATTATCTTCCCTGGCACAGAAGTTAAACTAACTGGTCTGTAGTTTCCTGGGTTGTTTTTATTTCCCTTTTTATAGATGGGCACTATATTTGCCCCCTTCCAGTCTTCTGGAATCTCCCCCATCTCCCATGATTTCCCAAAGATAATAGCTAGAGGCTCAGATACCTCCTCTATTAACTCCTTGAGTATTCTAGGATGCATTTCATCAGGCCCTGGTGACTTGCAGGCATCTAACTTTTCTAAGTGATTTTTTACTTGCTCTTTTTTTATTTTATCTTCTAAACCTACCCTCTTCCCGTAAGCATTCACTATACTAGACATTCCTTCAGACTTCTCAGTGAAGACCGAAACAAAGAAGTCATTAAGCATCTCTGCCATTTCCAAGTCTCCCGTTACTGTTACCCCCTCCTCATTGAGCAGTGGGCCTACCCTGTCCTTAGTCTTCCTCTTGCTTCTAATGTATTGATAAAAAGTCTTCTTGTTTCCCTTTATTCCCATAGCTAGTTTGAGTTCATTTTGTGCCTTTGCTTTTCTAATCTTGCCTCTGCATTCCTGTGTTATTTGCCTATATTCATCCTTCGTGATCTGACCTAGTTTCCATTTTTATATGCCGCCTTTTTACTTTGTAGGTCACGCAAGATCTCAAGGGTAAGCCAAGGTGGTCTTTTGCCACATTTTCTATCTTTCCTAACCATCGGAATAACTTGCTTCTGGGCCCTTAATAGCATCCCTTTGAAAAACTGCCAACTTTCCTCAGTTGTTTTTCCCCTCAGTCTTAATTCCCATGGGACCTTGCCTATCAGCTCTCTGAGCTTACCAAAATCCGCCTTCCTGAAATCCATTGTCTCTATTCTGCTGTACTCCTTTCTACCCTTCCTTAGAATTGCAAATTCTATGATTTCATGATCACTTTCACCCAAGCTTCCTTCTACTTTTAAATTCTCAACAAGTTCCTCCCTGTTGGTTAAAATCAAGTCTAGAACAGCTTCCCCCCTAGTAGCTTTTTCAACTTTCTGAAATAAAAAGTTGTCTGCAATGCAGTCCAGGAACTTATTGGATAGTCTGTGCCCCGCGGTGTTATTTTCCCAACATATATCTGGATAGTTGAAGTCCCCCATCACCACCAAATCTTGGGCTTTGGATGATTTTGTTAGTTGTTTGAAAAAAGCCTCATCCACCTCTTCCGCCTGATTAGGTGGCCTGTAGTAGACTCCCAGCACGACATCACCTGTGTTTTTTACCCCTTTTAGCCTAACCCAGAGACTCTCCACCCTTCCGTCTCCTATGTCCATCTCCACCTCAGTCCAAGTGTGTACATTTTTAATATATAAGGCAACACCTCCTGCCTTTTTCCCCTGTCTATCCTTCCTGAGCAAACTATACCCATCCACACCAACATTCCAGTCGTGTGTATTATCCCACCAAGTTTCAGTAATGCCAATAATGTCATAGTTGTATTTATTTATTAGCACTTCCAGTTCTTCCTGCTTATTACTCATACTTCTTGCATTTGTATAAAGGCATCTAAGATACTGGTTTGATCTTGCCTCCCAGCTTCGCCCTGACCCTCCTTCCTCTCTGCCATTATAGCCCGTGCTCCCTCCTGTTTCCAACCCATCTCCCAGGTCTTGTTCCCCACTTACCTGTGGGCTTTGCTCACCTGTCCCCGTCGAACCTAGTTTAAAGCCCTCCTTACTAGGTTAGCCAGTCTGTGCGCAAATAAGGCCTTTCCCCGCTTCGAAAGGTGAACGCCATCTGTTCCTAGCAGTCCTTCCTCCAAAGAGCGGGAGTATGTTTGCAGGAATGACATACATCGGGAAGAGTAACCAATGTGAGATCTGGTTGTATAGAGGAGGATCCTCCTCTGTGTTTTGAAATCATGCAACTCAGGCGACTGCAGTAAACCAAGACTGTTGTTTTTATATACGTCGTTGCTTCTTGCACGCTGTTGAAAAAAAGCCACTGATCTCGGAAGAAGAGTGCCCACCTGGGAGGTAGTACCAGTGTCACTGTATCAGTTTAAATTCACAGCTGAGGTTACAGAGAAAAGTTTTTCCCCTGTAGACAAGGCCATTTATACACTAGAGCTATACCTGCAAACCCTCCCAGTGGAGATACAGCTTATACTGGCAACAGTGTTCTTTTGCTGGTATAACTCGTACAAATTCTCTTAATGAATTCAGCTATACCGGCAAAAGGACTCTCTTTTTTGCCGGTATAGCTGTGTTTACCCTAGGGCTTTTGTAACATAGCTATGTCAGTTTGAGGAGTGATTCTCTCCCGCCCACACACCCCCAACGCTCATATTCCTAACCAATATAACTATCCAGCTAAACTCTTAAGTATGGACATGGCCTAATTAGTTTATCTTGAGTAGAAGGGTGGCCCTGCTAACCCAGAGGGAATCCATTACTATCATTCTCAGTATCTGATTATTTGTTTGTTTCAGGGTCCAGGCATGACTTCTCCTCTACTGTCTCAGACTGTTTTTTTCCCAGTTGACCAGAGCATTCAGCAGGGCCTATCAAAGAGGCTACCCCCATGTGGGCTGTTGCTGATGTGGGTGGCTAGACTAATGTGGTTTAATGAGTTGCAATGGTGAGGATGGGTGAGGATGTTGACACTGTCTGGGTGGGTGGGGCTCCTTCACTCCTATCTGAGGTCTTGCCTACACTGGCAGTGATGTGTGGGGTACATGTAGCTACAGCGGAAGGCAGGCTGCATCCACACTCATGGCGGTGTGTAGCAACATGCAGCAGTGAAAGGCTCTCGCCGAGGAGAGGCAGTGGGGAAAGGCTCCGGCAGCGAGGAGGCAGCGGGACATTACAGTGCTAAAAATAGTAGTGTCAACTGGGCAGGCACTGCTTAGGCATGTAGGTGTATAGGGTGTATACCCTCGGGTTCTGGCATGTCTCTACTTGCTTAAGCAGTGCCTTACTGTCCGCATTGCTATTTATACCCGTGCTAGCTGAGCATGCAGGGTCTGTACTCTGCACATTGTTGCCAGAGTAGACCTACCCTCAGTCACACACAATCTTAAAAATCAAGCACAATCAATCACATTTGGAGACGGATCAAATGCAAGAAATACAGAGGCACTTATACTCTTTTAATCTGTTTGTCTCAACAGACTACAGACCTGTGGGAACAGGGATTGCTGTTTTTCTGCGTTCATACAGGCTCCGACTAAGGTCTTTGGGCCTACCATAATATCACCATTTACTAATAATTGTGCATTGGGGTTTATTAAACAAAATCAGAGGCCTTTTTACATCATTTAAAGCCAGCTTTTCTTCTTCTGACAATACCTTGTGTTGGTTTGGCATACACAATGCTAATTCGGATTGGTCAATGATAATTGTGATGCTGTATAAAAAGGAAGGTGAGTGTCTATACTGATATTATCATCATTGTTACCCAATTGCGATAAGTCTTGCACAAAGTATGCCTTGTGAGGTACCTTTGGAACAGTGCTGTCCCAGTGAAATGCGTATATCATCACTGGGTATGAAGCTATGACATTTTACTGTTTGCTTGTTGCTAAATATGTTGTGTTCTTGGGTAACACTATGAGACAGATTTACATCAAGACTAGCCAGCCATGGTTGATGGGCCATTAAGAATCAACTCTTCCAGTGGGCCCCTCCCGAGGATGCCCCAGTCCCCCCCAAAATAAAAAGCAAGTTGCTTGACGGTCAAAGCCCTTTTAGGTTGGGACGGTAGTACAGTGAGTGGAGAAAGAAGGTTAAGCTTCAGCATGTTTGCTGTGTCACCAGGGGGCTCATGAATGCAAGCAGAGGCCAAGCTGCTATCTTTCAAACTGTAGAGTCTACTTAGTGTAATTAATGAACCTCTTTCCTTTAACTCTGCCTTCCGACTGCTTATGTATTTTACTAATGAAACAGAGGTGAGATGCTCAGCTGGTGTAAGCCAGTGCAGTTCCATTAAAGTCATCACAGCTCTACAAATGTACAACACTTGAGGGTCTGGACCTAACATTATAAACAGAGACAGTTTTTGGTTTAATATATGGGGCAGAAGCCTCAGCTGTAGCTAAGCCCCATGGAAGCAACTGAGGGGAGCACAATGAACCCATACACACCGCTGGCTGACACCACTTCCAGATCAGTGAAAACTTCTCAGAAACATGTGACTACACATGAAGGCTTGAGAGCTCTTTCAGGGAGACAGATACCAGGGGAAGGAACTGAAGAATCATTTGAGGGCTCTGCAGCATATGTAGCATTGACAGTCGGGGTCAGAGACAAGAGAGGAAGCCTGTGCATTCACAGGGCTATGTGAAACTTGGCAGCATTTTGGACTATCAGCACCATCAGTTTTGTTCACCTCAAAGTAGATCAAGGAGAAGTGATAATTATTCATTCATTGCTGTGGGATCACTAGATTCCAAATGTATTGAGACTAGGGTAACAAGAAGTCCCAATTTTACAGGGACAGTCCTGATATTCAGGACTTTTTCTTATATGGGCACCTATTACCCCGCACACTCTGTCCCGATTTTACATACTTGCTGTCTGGTCACCCTAATCGAGACTACAAAGACACCTTACTGTAAGAAAGGAGGTTAATTATTCCCTCTACTTGGTCTGTCCCACAGCATTACTCAATAACAGACCTGCAATCAAAAAGCTCAAATCTTGAATATGCAGTGATTTATCCTTCAAGGGTTTTAAGTTCATTTGTGGGAGGGAAGAGGTGTCTCTTCACAGAGTCTGTAAGATCAGAGTCATTGCGCAATTCTTAATAAGTGGAGGTGGCTGAATTTGGGGTGCAGACTGAAAAATTGCAGTCTGACTGTTTCCATTCAGTTCTCTTTGGAATTTTTCTTTTGTCTTGCTACAGCGTTTGGGAATGTTACAGCCAGAAGTGCATGCAGAGCCAGACTACACAACCCTCACCTGTGCTCAGTGGAGTCATCTCATTGATGTACGTGTGAGTGAGGGTTGCAGAATCTGGCCCATGTAGGTTTTGCATTTTGGGGGGTGGTTTATACATACATATATATTCCCATACAGGGCCGGCTTTATTAACTGCGGGGCCAGATTCAAATACCCGGCAGTGGTTCGGGGCTTCGGCAGCACTTTGGTGGCGGGGTGTCTGCTCCGGGTCTTCCACGCACCGAAGGACCCTTCGCCACCGAAGTGCCACCGAAGACCCCCAGAGCAGACCCACCCTCCACCGCCGAAATGCCGCCAAAGACCCCTGGAGTGGACTGCCACCGGGTGAGTAAAAAAAAAAGGCACCTAAGGTGCGGGGCCCTGGCATGAAGCCCTGGCACAGGGCCTGATTCCAGGGAATTGGGCGAATCGGCCTAAAGCCAGCCCTGTTTCCACATAGAAGTGGGCAATCAAGGCTGAGATTTTTAAAGCTGCCTGGCAGACTTGGGCGTGTATACCCTTCACACGCAGAGAAAGACTTCACTGAAGACAGAGCAATTAGTGCACCTGCTTGCACCTGTAGAGTGAACTAGGCCCAATTTAGGATTAGGCCCAGCAGGGAAGGAGCTGGGTGACGAATAAAGGAAGAACTTCAAGAGAGTAGAAGGGAGGCCAGAGGGACACTAGGTGTTGGGATCTTCTCCTGAGAAGGGAGCTCTAGCAAGGGCCAGGAGAAGTGCTGGGAAGCTACAGGCCTTCAGAGGGCTCCTGTGATGAATGCTCAGAAAAGGACATGAAACTGGGGAAGGGAGCCTGGGTGGCAGGTTTCGGAGGGAAGAGACACAGACACACCAAGAGCCTGAGGAGAGGCAAACAGAAGCTGGGCCTCCAGGCAACACCCAGAAAGGACTCTGTAGAGCCTGGGAATGGGGTGAAGAGTCAGTTTGGGGAGGAGTGGTCCCAGCGAAGGGCTGGGGAAAAGGGTCAAGAGACAGGAGGAGGTAGGAAGTGGCCCAGGAAAAGAGGAGTTTGAGGAATCAGTCCTTTGCTGTCTGCTACAGTGTTCCTGGACAAGAACCCAGAATAGCGGAAGAGCCTGAGGAGGGTGGTGTGAAACTCCCTGATGTAAGGATGTAAGGACCACTGAGCCAGAGGAGAGCCAAAGATCTGGCATGAGGTCAGTGGACTATCATGCAATGGGACTGAATGTGACCTGGCTGGCAGGCTGAGGCATGAGAAGAGGCAGGGCTGAAGCAGCTGTCAGCAGGAGATGTCAGAGGAGGAGACTCTGCTAGGTCAGGCCCAGCCATTTGCAACTGTGCCACCTGGTGAGTCACTTCTAGACCCTGTCCATACAGGAAAGCTTTCTTCACTGTTTTTCTGCTATGACTACAGTGACGAAGCATGTTCACATGGCTTTGTTTAACCTACTTCCCTTGTGAATCATTGTGTCTGCATCGTTCGTTCTTTGAAATAACACCCAGCTTTCTGGGCACATTGCCCATGGTACAATGTTCTCCTGCATTTGATGCAGTAGATGCCATTAATTTGAATGTGACTTGGCTATCCAAATCCTTTCAGCCTTTCTGAAAAGTTCAGCCTAAATGTACTTCTGTCTGTAAGTTCATTTGATGTCACGATGAGTATGTCAACACTGCAGTTGGAGATGTCATTGCAAAGTGGGTGGGCATGCACGAGCTAGCTAGCTCAGGTACCAATAGCAATAAAGCTGTGGCAGCCTGGAATTCAGTGCGAGGCTGGCTGCCCGAGTCCACACCCATGGCTTTTTAGCTATTTTGGTATCTACGCTAGTTAGGTTAAAGCTAGCTTGGGTGTGTCGACATATGCTGCAATCACATCTCTGCAGTGTAGATATACCCAGTGTGATAGCTGTGGGATTTATCTAAACTAATTAATGCTCATATATTTTGTTCAGTCTCCATTCTCCTTCTACATTCTATAAATGGGTTCTTCTTTTTTTTTCTTTTATCCTGATAGCTTTTTCCTCCCCAGCAGGGGCTGCTATTGATGGTTGGATGAGCAGGTTTGAGGAAGTTGAAGGTTACAACCAATCCAGGTATGTCCATGTTGGTTGGCAATTTTATATCCTAGTTTATAGTGTTATACTGGATCAACTGCTCCTTATGGAGCTAAGTCCGTATGTTTTGTCCAATGATTTATGTATTGAGCCTCTCAGCACATTGTTAGCCGAACATGCAATGTGGTGAAATATTTGTTTTGCTTGAAGTGCAGATCTTGGATTTAATATCTTTGAGGGCAGACTCTTCCCAGGGTCTTTGTGATTTTTTTTTCTCTTGTTAGGAGGAATCACTCTCTTTCCGTCATAGGGTGCTGCTTTATTCCTATGTGAGATCGGATATTTCATGTGGGCTGGATGTTTTTGTATTGCTGCACTTTGTGTTTAGTGACTATTTCTAGGTATGTGGATACACTTCTGAAATACAAAGTGCTATTGGCAATGCCCTGTTGCTTTTCAAAAGCTCTTAATTAAAATAAAGTTAAAAGCCTTGAGGAGTATGGGATATAGACGGTAGCTTGGAAGTCGTGGGGTATTGGCCTTTCGCAGAAGATAAGGATGGGATCTAGCATGCAGGGGTGTTAGGGCTTCCTTATCATACAGTCATAGAAGATTAGGGTTGGAAGAGACCTCAGGAGGTGATCTAGTCCAATCCTCTGCACAAAGCAGGACCAACACCAACTAAATCATCTCAGCCAGGGCTTTGTCAAGCCGGGTCTTAAAAATCTCTAAGGATGGAGATTCTGCCACCTCCCTAGGTATCATAGTACCCATCTGTACTGGGAAGAGATGAGTAGCGTAAGTCTTGGTGGTAGAATTCAAGACATGAGGCTAGATCTGGCTCTGGGTTCACCTGTACAACTCCAGTGAAATCAGTGGGTTGCAATAGCACAGATGAGAACAAATGAAATTATTCTTGTGCTTGGAGTGCAACACCAGAATTGGGATGGCTGAGAGATTAAAAGCTATAATTCTAAGTTTAAGATCTGTAGAAGTTCCCTAGAAACTGGAATTGTGGGGCTTTAGGACAAAGAGTTCTTTAAATGCTTGTCTCATCTTTCCAGGGCTTTTTTTGTATAGTGAAATCTTGTCCTATGGAAGTTCTTGACCTTTCTATGAAGAAACCTACTCCTGAACTACATGCTTTGCTAGATCAGGGCCTAAACATCTGAACAGACCCATGACTGTAATGAGACTTCTCAGGTGCCTAAAGGTACTTGGCTGGATCAGGGCTTTCAGTACTCTTAATTTGTAAGAACTTTCCATTTGTTATCCTGTCATTAAGTGGTGTCACACTGAGAGAAAATGGCTTGCCTTCCAACTCTTTTGAAAATGAGGAAAAGATTTCCCTGAGGCAAAAAGACAGAAGATCAGACTCTGCTTTGTTATATTCCTGCATCCCTGCTGAAATCAGAGGACTTGCATGGATGCAACTAAGAGCAGAATTTTGGCCCTGTATGCGGGAACAATATGGAATGCATAGACAGCTGTTAAATATATTACAGTTCATGTAAAGTCAATCTCATTATTCTGGAGTATAATCTAATATTGTATCTGTGAATTATGAGAGTCACAAATCAATAATGTCTGAGTGATTGCTCCAGCAGCAGTGGAGAGATGCCAGAGAGGCAGGACAAAGCTACACTTGCAGTGAAGAAGAAGACTGTAGATTGCTTAGATTGTGAGGTTTTCAGGGATTTGGGCCATATTTTCATTGTGTGGGCAGCCCCTATCACAACAGGACCCTGATCCCTGGCTAGGCCTCTAGACACAACCATAATTAAAGAGATGAGAGCAGCAGAGGTATGAGTGAGACAGTGGCAGAGTTCAATGGAGAAGATTGCAGCATCAAGGGGGAAATGAGGAATATAGAGTAGGAAGAGAGAAAAAACAAGGGGCAGAGCGTGGGCAGAAGATGAGTTGGCAAGAAAGAGCAGTGGCCTTTCCAGAGCATGGACCAGGAATTTTGAGCCATGTCGCATGCAAGTGAAAACGGGAGAACAGAGAATCGTAGGACTGGAAGGGACCTCAAGGGGTCATTTAGTCCAGTCCCTTGCACTCATGGCAGGACCAAATATTGTCTAGACCATCCCTGACAAGTATTTCTCTAACCTGTTCTTAAAATCTCCAATGACAGAGATTCCACAAGCTCCCTGGGCAATTTAGTCCAGTGCTTAATTACCCTAAGAGGAAGTTTATTCCTGATGTCCAACGTAAACTGCCCTTGCTGCAATTTAAGCCCATTGCTTCTTGTCCTATCCTCTGAGGTTAACAAGAATAATTTTTCCCGCCGCTCTTTGTAACAACCTTTTATGTACTTCATGTCCTCCCTCAGTCTTCCCTTCTCCAGACTAAATAAACCCTTTCCCCCCCCCAATTTTCCCTCATAGGTCATGTTTTCTAGACCTTTAACCATTTTTGTTGTTCTCCTCTGGACTTTCTCCTATGTATACACATCTTTGAATTAAGAGTTCTGGTGACTACAGAAGCTTTGCTCTTGGGATTTATATCATCAGAACTTTGGAGAGAATTATAGCCTCATAAGTCACAGTTACCTGTTTATATTTAATCCACTGTCCTGGCTCTCAGAAGGTAGAGGACAATATTGTAAATTCTGGAACCCAAAGGAGGTGATATTTTCATCAAGGGAAAAGGGAATTAATTTCTGAGAGTTTTATGCTATTAGTTTATTGAAGGTTCAGATCTGCAGCTGGTGTGAATCTATATAGCTTCATTGGCTGCAGTGAAGCTTCATTGGTTTCTACCAGCTGAGGATCTGGTCCCAAGTTCAGAAGTTGCATGAGCAGCGGCTCAGACTGGATTCTCTTCTCTCTCTCCCCTAAAGTTTGCCAGGTCTCTTCCAGTTTGGGCTAAGTTGCAGAAGGGTAAGTAACATTAAGCTGGGCAGCACAGAATGCAGTTTTCTAGAAGTGGTTTTTTTTTTCCATTGTAGAGGTATCTCTGTGTGCAGTGACTTGTAAACAAATGGAGCAGCCATTATGCTTTCACTAGCCGTTCACACACAGTGGCATCTGTTTGACTGAGTTCAGAGATGCTGTCACTTTCCAATACTCACCTTGAAAAGTCCTAGAGGAATTTTGCCTTCCTTCTGAACAGCACCCTGAGATGGGATACATGGAACTCTCACATGTGGTGTCAGCTGTGCGCCTATGTGAGGATCAATTTCATTTTCATTAATGTAGCCCTACTACTGTACAAGCTAGGTGCTGTGCCAATGTGTAGTAAAGGACAGGAAATGTCAGATGAAGGGTGGTTGGGGAACCTGAAGCACAGAGAGCCCAGTGTCCCCCAGCAAGTCAGTATTAAAGTTGGAATAGACTCTGTCTCCTGACTCTCAATCCTGTGTCTTATCCCCTAGAACAGGGGTGAGCAAAATTTTTGGCCCAAGGGCCGCATCTGGATATGGAAATTGTATGGTGGGCCATGAATGCTCACAAAATGGGGGTTAGGGTGCAGGGCGGGTGAGGACTCTGGCTGGGGGTGCGAGCTCTTGGGTGGGGCTGGGGATGAGGGGTTGGGGGTACAGGAGGGTGCGACAAGCTGGGACCGAGGGGTTCAGAGTGTGGGAGGAGGATCAGGGCTGGGGCAGCGGGAGGGGCATGGGAGGGGGTCAGGGGTTCAGGTTCTGGGGGGAGCAGTGGCATGTACTCCCTCTGGCTCCTACACAGAGGCACAGCCAGGCAGCTCTGCGTTCTGCCCAGTCCGCAGGCGCCACCCCTTCAGCTCCCATTGGCTTTGGTGCCCATTGGCTTTGGCTGCTCCTATGCATAGGACCTTGAGGGGGGACATGCCACTGCTCCGGAAGCCATGCAGAGTGGGGCAAACCTCTGACCCCGCTCCCCAGCTGGAGTGCTGGAGCGGGACAAGCCCCAGACCCTGCTCCACATCAGGAGCTCGAGGACTGGATGAAAACATCTGGAGAGCCCTGCTCTAGATAAGACTCTTATGGTAACATTCCTGGCTTCTTGAAAGGTACAACTGTGGCCTGTAACTATTCCTATTAGAACCTTTCAGGTAGTAACACTGCTTGCCTCTCTGTATGGGTATATCCACCCTGCAAATTGAGGTGTAATTACCATACAGTCATGCTTTAATCTAGTTAACACAGGTAACAGCAGTTAAGACACAGCAGCATGGACTCCAGCGTGGGCTAACAACCATGCACCCAGAGCTCCTGTTGGGTTTGTATTGGGGCAGCTAGCCCATGCTAAAGCCTGTGCCACCATGTCTTCACTGCTATTGTTACCCAAACTAGCCAGATCAAAATAGGGTATAGCCACTACAGTTATATCTTCATTTGCAGTGTAGACATATTATGTACTGCAAGGAGCAATATTGCATTAGGAGGTAGGTGAATCAAATGCTCTAGTAGGTCCTTGCCTTCTCTACAATGACTTCTGTAGTTTTGTCTCTATAGTCTCCCCTTCACCTCATTCACATAATGATAATATTCGTATGAGATGAGTGGCCTTTCATTTTATAACGTCTCCTATAAATCCTCAGCTCTGCTCCCTGCGAGAAAGGGACATGCTCACCCAATAGGATAGTAATAAATTATTCCCTCTCCTTTCCCTTAGTTAAACTTAACAGTTTGGACAGTGCTTTCACAAAGAGCACATTTTTGGGACCCCTCTGTCTGTTGAATAAAATTTACACAGCAAAACTCATCAATTATTTTTTAAGGCCAGAAGGGATCCTTAGATCATCTGGTCTGACCTCCTCCTGTGTAACTCAGGCCATAGAATTTCATTTAGTTACTCCTGGGGTGAGCCCAATAATTCATGTTTGACTAAAAAATTTCTTTCGAGAATGGCATCCAGTCCTCACATTAAGAATCCAAGAGATGGAGAATCCACCCTTTCCCATGGTACTTTGTTCCAGTGGTTGGTAACCCTCAATGTTAAACATTTGTGCCTTATATCCGATGAGAATTAGTCTGGCTTATGCCTCCAGCCATTGGTTCATATGATGCCATTCTCCACTATATTAAAGAGTCTTGAGTACCTGGTATTTTCTCTCCCTGAAGGTACTTTGACAACATAGTCAAGTCATGTATTGCTCTTCTTTTTTGCACTTTGAGTCTCTCATTGTAAGACATTTTCTCCAGCCCACTTTTGTGGTTCCTTTCTGCACCCTCTCCATTTTGCAAAGGTTGTTGAAAATTGTAGATACCACAAGTGGTTGTAGTATTCCAGTGTCAATCTCTCCAATGATGTATACATAGGCAAAATCACCTTCCTACTCACTATGCCATTGTTTATGCATCCAAGGATCACATTAGCCTTTTTCGCTATAGGGCAAAATAGTAGTGACATTTCCTATAATTAATCTAGAGATATGTTCCCTGCTCACCTCCCTTGGGTCCAACAGACAGGCAGAAGCCATAAAATACAATGAAATAAAAATGTTTAAATTCTCATTGGCTCCAAATTGCCTTTTGCTGCATATTTTATCTACATATCATGAGAGAGGTTGTCCAAGAAAAAGGAGATATGATCCCAGATACTGGTCAGAAGCACTCCTAAGATCTCAACTATTTGCAATGGACTGTCTACTTTTCATTTCTTTGAAGCCACCACGGATGCTGTGTTGGGGGCAGGAAGGGTTTGAGACCCCTTGGAAGAGGAGCTGGGCTCAGAATCCTGTAGCCCTTTTCCAGAAACCACCTCCTTTCCCTTGGCTTGACCCTCTGTGAGAACTGCCTTTCCATTTTGCTGGGACCCACCTCCTCTTTCCATACAAGAAGCACTGAGCAGGACTGCTCATGCTGAGGTCAGAGACATCCTGCCATGTAGTTCACAGTGGATGTGTGCTGAAGGCCAAAGCTATGCTGATGGCTGAGATCAGGTGGGCACTGTGAGGGAGGCTGGCTTCCTGCTGGAGGGCATGGTTACCTTCAAAATGGCTGTACTAGGGAAAGGCCCATTCTAGAGAGGGACAGCCTCTGTGGAATGGGGTGTTTGAGAGAGATTGGAGGGGCGGAGCTTGGATGCCTGTTTTATACATGGAGAAACTCAGCCACAGACATGGAGTGCATGTTGCAGGCAGTCTGCGGCAGAGAACAGAATCGTGATGTGTTGATCCCCATTCCAATGCCTTTAATCAGCCTTTCTTGAAGCTGTAAGGTCCAAAGTGTCAAGATAAATATAGATCTGTATCACATGCCCTCATACATATTTGCAGTTCCTAATTATTCCCTGATAACCGCCACACACCATGTTAGGAACAGCTGCAATTTTGTAGTTGCTGGGGGTGGGGAGAAAGCCCTCAAACATCAAATCTTGTCCTAGTTGTAGCAAGACATAATAGAAAAACCCAAGATTACTTAGAATATGTCTCATACGTGTACGCTTGCCAAGAACTGCAAATATTTCTGAGTGTGGAAATTAAAGCTCATTTGAAGACTTTTGTTTACAAGTTAAATGTGTGTGCTGAACGATAATCAAAGAGAACCGAATGGCTGAGTGTTTAGTTATGCTGTGAAAATCTGCCTCTGTTCCTTTCTCTCATCTAAATATTTATTGTTCTATTTCCTGAAACCAGCATATTAAAAAATAAATGCACCATAGGATTTATTACATGGAAATGAGAAGAAAACAAGTGAAATGCTGCAGGGATGCCATAGGAGATTGTCTCTAATGTCACTAAGAGTTAACACGTTTTCATTTTGACTCTTTTGTTTTGGTTTTGGGGTTTTTTTCTCTTTTTTCCTCAAGGGTAAAATTAGCTGCCTCTGAAGGCACCAAAACTTGCTTGCTTACCGGAGGGTTGTTTCTCTGCTGGGGCAAACGTATTGATAGGCAGTTTCTCTTGTTCTGCTAGACTCCTCAGGCCAGATCCTCAGCTGGTGTAAATTGGAGTCACTTAGTGGAGTTATGCCAGTTTATACCAGCTGAGGAGCTGGTCCTGTGGGTCCAGTTCACCCAAAATGGATAAGTCAATGGGATCCCATGTGTGTTTTCCATGGACCGTGCATTATTCCCTGGCTATCAAAGAAAGCTCTATATGGAAGATGTTGAGCTACTGGGATGTATCTGGCAGGGTTTACAAGAGACCAGTGTGCTGAGTAACATAGAAAACTTGTATGGACACATCTTCTTTCGCCATAAAGGGACTGTGTGAATACCCTCGTGTGAGAGACATACGACTTTACTAAGGTATAAATAAAAGCTAATCCATTATGCTGACAGGCAGAATTGCACACAAGCAGGGACAGGGAAAATTATAGTACTTTTCTGTAGAACCGCTATAATTGGAGGTCTATTCAATATTTTAATCTCCTCTACCATTTCTAGAGAATTGCAGATCTCTATGTATCAGTCTGGCTATTTTGGGTATTGGTAATGCCCCCCAGTGTAACATTTAAAGGTAAAGTACCACATTTAGAAGAAACCATTGCTATCCAGGAACTGACTAGTTACTCCATTTTTCTCTTGGGGAGATATTTTTTTAGGGGACATGCTGGAGATGATAACTAGGGAAAGGGACCATCGTGCCAGCATGTTTATTTTTAAATAAAGATCTCAAAGGGCCTTTATAGAACAGGTGAACATAATTCTCAGTTTATAAATGGGGAAAGTGCCATGCAAGGAGGTGCAGGGACCTTGCCCAAAGGCACACAGTAGGCCAGAGTCATGAATAGAACCCAGATCTCCCAAAGGCTAAGCCAATGCTCAGACTAAAAAGCCTCACTACTTTCTGCCCTGTGGGGGATGTGAGAGGACACGAGCGTTGGCTTTCTCAAAGAAATCTTGGCAGTGTCTGATCTCTGATGGTGTGGAGTCCCACAGCTAACCACCTCTATTGAAAACTCCCTTTTATTGTCTCTCTCAAGAAATCCACTGTGGACTCCATCAGTCTTAATGCCCCTGTTTGGGGTATTCCTGGTGAACTGTATAAAAAGATGCAGTTCCTGAGGTAGCAATGACCCGTCCCACTGTTGGTTTACTATACAAGGAGGAGGCCCTTAAAGAGGCTCTAGTGGTCTATGGGAAGATAATGAAGACTTGGAGCACTAGTGGGATATGTGATCTTTCCAGTGCATGCCAGCGAGGAGATACAAGCTTCAAACACAGTTCCGTGTGTGGTGCCCTCAAGATCAGCGCTAGAGGCAGGTCGTTGCAGTAGTCCAGGATGCGTGTGCTAAATAAGAGGTATCTTAATTCAGTATAGAGGGAGGGGACATGTAATTCAGAAGCCCTAACTTCACGTAATCTTTCAGCCACTGACTTGCTGTGTGGCCTTGGCCTAGTCATTCAAACTCTGTGCTTCATTTCCAGTCTGTAAATTATTCACCCCTTTGTCAGGTGCAAGATGTGAATTAATTGTTTTTTATTATAAGGGCAGACAGCTGTGGCCAGGTCAGCATCTGGGAACCACAGGGGCAGCCCTTCTTGCTTGTCATGGATGGAAAAAGGTGTTCGTTTCTATTGCTGATCTCTGAGGGCTTGTCTACACATTACGTTAACTTAAGCCAGTTTTAAAGCTTATATTTAGTTGAGAGGGTGGAGAAGGCTGAGTGGAGACTTTTTTTTGAGTGGTGTATTTTGGTTTAGCATAAATCAAATCCTAATCAATTTAAAGTAACGTGAAATAAGGTTAAACCAAAAGGAGAGTGGCCACACAGCCTTTCTGCACTGATCTAACCAGCTCAGTTTAAAATCACATCTGACATTAACCTGTTGACAGGGAGGGATAGCTCAGTGGTTTGAGCATTGGCCTGCTAAACCCAGGGTTGTGAGTTCAATCCCCGAGGGGGCAATTTGGGGATCTGGGGATTTAGTTGGGGTTGGTCCTGCTTTGAGCATGACTAGATGACCTCCTGAGCTCCCTTCCAACCTCGATATTCTATGATGCAACCATCTTGTGTTGACAGTCCCTGACAGAAGAGTCTGGTGTTGAGGCCAGAAGGTCTCTGATGCTGGACCCCTGTCATGGCCTCAGTCCCTCCATGTCTCCCCCTTGGGGAGAGATGGGGTCCTGTATACACCCAGCCCCTCGTTGTCTGGATGCAGGCAGTGTGCTGTACAGATACTGGGATGGGAGCTCAGCCTTCTGGTGGAGTTTACACATTCTGGAGTCCAGGAGAAAAGAAATCTAGGAAATGGAAAAACAAATGAACAGGCCCAAAGGGGTCCCAGGGCCAGTGCAAGGATGTTTTGCGCCCTAGGCGAAACTTCCACCTTGCGCCCTCTCCTGTTCCCGAGCCCCTGCCCTGAGGCACGCCCTGCCGCGGCAGTTCCGCCCTGAGGCACCCCCACCCTCACCCCTGCTCCGCGGATGAGCACCCCAAGCACACCGTTGCTGCTTCACTTCTCCCGCGTCCCAGGCTTGCAGCGCCAATCAGCTTAGGTGCCGCAAGTCTGGGAGGCAGGAGAAGTGAAGCAGCCATGGCATGCTCGGGGAGGAGGCGGGGCAGGGGTGAGCTAGGGTGGGGAGTTCCCTTGCGTGCCACCCATCTCCCCACCTGACTTGCTGCAGGCGGCCCTCCACACGCTCCCCTGCCCCAGCTCCCTCCACCTAAATGCCAGCGGCGACTGGGGCGGCCGAAGATCCGGCCACCAGGGTCGCTGCCAAAGAAAATGGCGCCCCCCAAATCCTAATGTCCTAGGCGACCGCCTAGGTCTCCTAAACGGTTGCACTGGCCCTGTGCAGGCCTCTCTTCCTTCAGAGAGCCCCTGGCAAGCCACAACCTGACATACTGTCCTCAGGTGGGCTACCAGCAAATGTCTTGAGGCAATCATTAAGCGTCCAGCCCACTTTCCTCCCAGGAGCTCAGATGGTCTGAAGTTGTGTGAGCAGGACCTGGGGTTAGAGGCCTGTTCTCTCAGAGCTGCCTCCCTTTTATATATGACTGGGCTTTGCACTCACCCAGCCTCCAGCCCATCATACCCAGGCACTGATAAGTGCATGTTTAAACTATGCCCTCTGGCTTTGGCTCAGAGGAGTCTACCTCTTTGGGGGCTGTCGTATTTCCCACCGTGACAACAGAAAGGAAACAAATGAACTCAGGGTCCTTCCTTCAGCTCTGACATGCCTCACAGAGGTGGTGGAGCAGGGCTGCTCTTCTTGTCTCGTGTGGGTTTGGTATGTCACTGCTCCTTTGTCAATAAGAGTAAAATGCACTCAGGAGAGGGGTGAGTGATGGTTCTGGCTTCCCCCTTCCGAGTACCCACGTCTGAGCCTTGCCAAACTAACCTTGAGCTAGTTGCTTTTAATCCACACGCTCATTTCTTGCAGACAGCAGGTCATCTGGCTGATGGCACTGGCCGCTCCTCAAGAAGGAACGTGTAGTCTAGTTTCACTGGTTCCTGATCCCAGGCCACTCACGAACCCCTCTGTTGGGTATGACAGAGAGATTGACTAGGACAGGGGCTAGAACCGATGCTTGTGGGGCTCGCCTCATGTCACAGCTTTAGGAGGGCCCAGCATGCCCTCGGGGGAGCGTGGCTTGTTTAGCCCAACAAAATGAAGGCAGAGAGGATCTAGGATTGTTCTCTATACATACATCAGAGGGACAAATACGAGAGAGGGAGCGGAGTTATTTAAGTTAAGCGCCAGTGCTGACACAAGAACAAATGGATATAAACTGGCCATCAACAAGTTTAGGCTTGAACTTAGACAAAGGTTTCTAGCCAGTAGAAGAGTGAAGTTCTGGAACATCCTCCCCAGGGGAGCAGTGGGGGGCAAAAAACCTAACTGGCTTCAAGACTGAGCTTGAGAAGTTTATGGAGGGGATGGTATGATGTGACTACCTATAATGGCGTGTAGCCAACATGTGGCTGCTAGCAGCAAATATCTCCATTGGCTGGTGATGGTCTGCTAGATGGGAAGAGCTGCGAATTCAGAGAATTCTTTCCCAGGGGTCTGGCTGTGGGTCTTGCTGAAAAGCTCAGGGTCCAACTGATCACCATATTTGGGGTCAGGAAGGAATTTTACCCCGAGTCAGATTGACAGAGACCCTGGGGTTTTTGTTTTCCTCTGCACCATGGGGCAGGGTTGCTTACTGGTTAAACTAGAGTAAATGGTGGATTCTGTGTAAAGTGAAGTCTTTAAATGATTATTTGAAGACTTAAGTTACTCAGCCAGAGGTCAGGGGGCTGTTACAGGAGTGGGTGGGTGAGGTTCTGTGGCCTGCGATGTGCAGGAAGTCAGATTGGATGATCATGATTGTCCCTTCTGGCCTTAACTTCTGAGTCTATGATTCCCATGTCAGACTAGGAAGAAATGGCCCAGTGGTCAGGGCACTAGCCTGGGATTTGAGAGAACTGGATTTAATTCCCTGCTATATCACAGGTTTTCTGTGGGACCTGGGGCAAGTCGCTTAAGGTGTGTATACAGCAGCAGGTAAAGTGGACACTAGCTAGCATGGGTGTTAGTAGTGTAGACAGTGAGGCAGATCTTAGGTGAGTCGAGTGTCCTACTGCCTGAGTCCCTAGGGTATGTACCCACCCTAGCCTTCCTACACATCCAACCTGTGCTTCCCCTGTCTATGCAGCTGTTTTTAGCAGCGCACTGTCCTGCGGCTTCCCTGCTGCCAGAGCCTTTCCCCGCTGCTGTGAATGGCTCTGGCAGAGGAAAGGCTCCAGCAGCTCTCTGCTACCTCCCTGCTGGTGGATCCTTTCATTGCAACATGCAGCTACGTGTGTACTGCCTGTACTCTACACTCTGCCTATATATAGAAACAGCTGTAGTCACCCCAGGCCTCAGTTTCCCCCATCTGTACAGTGGGGATAAAATCCCTGTCCTGCGTCCCAGGGTGTGTGAGGATAAACACGTTAAAGATTGAGGTGCTCAGATACTACAGGGATGAGATCCATATAACTCTCCAAGGTTGATAAAAACATGCTCAGCTGACAGATTAAACTTTCTTTTTCTCTCTCGGCCAGTGCCACAGACAAAACCTCAGTTCCTGCTGGGTTTATTCTTTCTCATGAACCACAACACCAAATAAACCAAAAAGACCCTGCAAACTTAGGTTGCTGGATTTTGTTTGCCAGCTTCCAGACCCAAGCAAACTTTTAAAGCCAAATTCTAACTTCCATTATTAAACCCTTATATAGGAATTGCTGTTAATTAGAGTGACATGAATGGAACTGTTATAATAAAAGCTACAGGGGCCATGGCAGACAGACGTAGGCTGGGATGGAAAGGAATTAATATCTCAAATGAGCTTGGGTGAGTGCTATCCATGTACAGGCAGTGCAATGAGCGAAGGCAGACTCTCCACGTGCACAAGTGTTAATGATGCACCCAAGGATTTTTGTGCTTTCAGTAATTAGATCTGACAGGGTTTGTTAAGAAGGAAAAGTGAGCGAGGGCCAGGCAAGTCCTCGGGATGTGGCGGGAAAGTCTGGTGGCTCATGCTGTGATCTGTTGAATAGAAGAGCTGCAGATCATCAGGCCAGGGCTGGCTCCAGGCACCAGCACAGGAAGCAGGTACTTGGGGTGGCCAATGGAAAAGGGTGGCACATCCGGGTCTTCGGCGGCAATTCAGCGGCGGGTACCTCAGTCTCTCTCAGAGCAAAGGACCTGCTGCCGAAAATTGCCGCTGAAGAATGAAGCAGTGCAGCAGAGCTGCCACCAAACTGCCGCCAGTCACGGCTTTATCTTTTTTATTTATTTTTTCTTTCACTTTGCCACATCTGGCTGCAAAAAAGCTGGAGCCGGCCCTGCATCAGGCAGGCTGTTCAACATAAATCCCCAGGAAACAACGTATGCAACAGTTTGCGCTACATGGATGGACGTAACTAAAGATTTCTTCTGCCAACGGCAGTTTTGCTGAGCCTGATGGCTCCATGGCTTTGCACAGTGTGTAATCACCAGAGTTGGATGAAATTGTTCAGCCAAAACTTTTTGATGAAAAATGCAGATTTGGAGATGGTAAAATGGTTCACAAAATCGAGTCAGTTTTTCCAAATTGTTCATGACAAACTAAAAAAGTAGATTTTTTTTTTTCAATTCAAAATGACTTTTCAATAAAATCGAAGGAAATTTCTAAAAGACTCTTTAAAATGCTTCATTGAAACAAAACATTCCTTTTAACCCAAAACAACTTTTTTGGACCTTTCAGTTCAACAAAATTTTCAAATTTCATTTGATCCAACTTGAAATGATTTCTGCCCAAAATGACAGTTTTTTGGAGTTGCCAGGAAACAGAAAACCCTCTGGTAGTCATTATACTCCCTCTGCACTGGGGTAACAATGCTAACAAATCAGGAGAGTCACATCTTTACACCCACCTTTGCACACGGGGTAAATGACTGCATGAGGCTCAGAGCACTGGGGATTCAGGCCGACTTCATGCATTTTGTGACTGAGCTGGTGTAAATCAGGAGTAACTCCACTGAAACCAACACAGGGCTACACCAGCACAAGTGAGAATAGAATCTGGCGTTTGGTAGATGACAAAGTCTTCTTAGCGCACAGATGGATGTGATCTCAGATCATTCAGTTACATTAGCTATTCTAACATGCTGATGGGAACACTCACTAGACTGCGTTTGGTGATGCAATGCAATGCAATGCTCTTCCACAACAGTTTCTTACCTTTCCTCTTATTATCAGGAACAGCCTTCCTGCTGTTGAGTTTTTGGCTTATGTACAGGATTCTGCATGTGTCACAAACATTCGCCATCAGCCTTGTGCTTATATCTCCCATTATGGGGCCCTGAAATATTTTTGTCAGGCATATTTATTTCTCGTGACAAAGTAGGGTGGGAAATGTACTATTCTGGGACCTGAGCTCTGAATTACTGTAACAAAAATGCGATGTGTGACAAGTGCAACCTGGTGACTGCCTATAATTAGGATGTGGAGCTCTTGCTCGCGTAAGATGCTCCTAGTTTGTAATGTGTCAATGCAGCTAGCACATTTCCCCTTTATTTTGATGGTGTTGTTGCAGAGGATGTATGCTAATCGGGTTGGGTTTGAATAGCTTGTTGTTCTCTTGCATCTGTTTTGTCCTTCCAAACTACTGTTCTTGCCAACAAACGTACAGCAGAGCTGATCTCTAGCACCTTTGGGTTGATAACCGTATTGTATGCATTAGCAGCAAAACAAGATTATAAATCATGGATCAGACAGAGCTTGGAATAATTCAGATAACTGATGGGTGTCGTCTGGACCTCTGGAGGAAAAGCTCAAAATACAGCAGGGAGAAACAGGGCCGAATGCTGCTGCAATGCACAAACAGATTGCAGCACATTTCTGGCAAAGGCAGCTCCAGAAAGAAAAGAGAAGGTGTTGTTTCTCCATTATGACCTGCTACTATTTAATGCCTAATAGTTACTTAAATTCAATAAGGAGAACCCAAATGTTACTCATTTAGGGCCGGATTTTGCCACCGCTGCTCACACGGAGGAGCACTTTACTTTGTGAGAAACATCCTGCCTTCAATTGGTTTAGTTTGGTGTATAACATTTCAATGGGCACGCTGCAAACGCTTCCCTGTCCACCTAGAGTCGGCGACGGCATTTGAGACCACAGTATGGGAGCACCTCACAAGCAGTAACAGATTTATTCTCATGGTGCTCCTGCCAGGTACTGGAGTACTATGCCCATTTTACAGATGCCCATGGTAGAGTAAGTGAGCTGGGAAGTGAATACAGCTCTCAAGCTAGCCCGCTTTCCACCATCCATTGCAAGAGGTGGGGACAGAATTGATTGAGTGAGGAAAGAGGAGGCAGCTGAGGGAAGATTTTAGAATGAAGAAGAGACACAGGAAATATTCATTCTTCTCCCACTCCATCAGACTCTTCCACTGTCACATTCCAGGGTGCAGTCCACGCCAGTTAAGGGGTTGCGTCAAGATGCTTTGCTACTGTAGCTGCCATGCTGGGCAGCTCACAACCAGCCTACCAGCATGCAGGTCACACCCTGAGTGTCTGTATAGCCTGGGCCAGCAGCCTGGGCCAGCAGCTCTGACCCCAGCAGCCTGTCAGCAACACTTCAGCCGCGCTCTAGCTCCCACCAGCCTTGGTTACTACCTGCAGGGTGACCTCAGCACACTCCATCCTGGATTGTCCCCAAAACGTGCGCTCTGCGCTAGCCAGCCCTCTCCGGAACAGTTCAGATCTTTAGGTTTGATGCTCCTGTAAAGGGTCAATATTCACCAACCTGCTACTTTGATAAAAGTTACCAGACAGTTCAGTTTAAACACAGCACTGTATTGTCTTAGATTAAAAATAAAACCAGTTTATTAAAAAGAGAAGATAAGATTTTAAGTGAATTCAAGTATAAGGGAGAAAGTTAGAAATGGTTCCAAGCAAATAAAAAACACTCATCTCAAAGACTAATGCTTAGTCTAGCATGTTTTGATTCAAGACTTTGTTTAAGATGGCCTGTCTCACCTACAGTCTTCCAACAAGATGGTGACTGGCCCTTTCTGTGGTCAGGATCTGGGCCACAGGCCCAAAGGTGCAAGTGCCTTTGTCTTCTGAGGTAAAAGAGAGAACCTGGGCTTCTCTGGCCCTTGCTTTTGTAGTCCTGTGAGCCTTTGAAGCGGAGTCTTCTGAAGTTTACTCCTCAAAGCAAAGTTCATTCAAACCGTGAGGAAAAAGACATGGAGTCTGGTGGTAAAGGAGGCTCCATGCACTTTCTTCCTCCATCTGTGTTTGCTTAAAATGCACGTTGTTCTGTTTCTTGCCATCTCCTCCACTGCTGTTTTGAAGACTCTGTTTACAACTTTATGTAAATTGAGGCAAAGACCCACTCCTTTGTTTAGGATAGGCCTGTTTAATAGCTGTTGCCTAGGCAGGGCTATGTGGCTTTGAACGTGTGCTAATAACATCATATGGGGGAATTCACCACTCTACATATAATGTTGCTATATATGTTTCACCATGACTTTATTGCCCAGGGGGTTATTAGTTTTCAGATGAGGTATATTTTGTGCAAAAAGTATTACAATGCCCTGTCAGTTATTTTGACTGCAAAACTTAGAAGCTGGTGGTGATTTGACTTGAGAGAGGTCTTTTGACACATTCCCACATGACATTCTCATAAGCAAACTAGGGAAATGTGGTCTAGATACAATTACTATAAGGTGGGGGCACAACTGGTTGAAAGATCATACTAAAATTTAGTTATGGTTTGCTGTCAAACCGGGAGGGTGTGTCTAGTAAGATCACATAGGGATCTGTCCAGTACTAGTCAGTATTTTTATTAATTACTTGGATAATGGAGTGGAGACTGTGGTTATAAAAGTTTTATGGAAGACACCAAGCTAGAGGTTGCAAGCTCTTTAGAGAAGACTATTAGAATTCAAAATATTTTGACAAAGTACAGAATTGTCTGAAATCAAAAGGATGAAATTCAATAAAGGCAAGTGCAAAGTGCTACTCTCAGGAAGGAAAAATCAAATACACTCTTACAAAATGGGGCAATAACTGGCTAGGTCAGTGGTCCCCAACCTTTTTGTCTGGCAGGGGCCAGACGAAGGACCATGGTGATGGTCGAGCCTCCGCCGGAATGCCGCTGAATTTCGGCGGCATTTCAGCGGCGACGCCTCTCAGTGATGTCGCTTGTTGGCGGCAAGCGAGGTCATCGAGAGGCGTCGCCGCCGAAATGCTGACGAATTTCAGAGGCATTCCGGCGGATGCTCGACCGCTGGCCAGGATGTGGGCGCATTTAGAGGACGTCCACGGGCACCGCGTTGGGGACCCCTGGGCTTGGTGATAGTACTGCTGAAAGGGATATGGGAGTTATAGTGGATACAAACTGTGTCATACAGTTGCAAGAAAGGTTAATATTTTTCTGGGTTGTTGGAACTGAAGTGTCGTATGTAAGACATAGGAGGGAATTGCTGAGCTCTGCTTAGCACTGGTGAGGCTTCAGCTAGAATAACATAAGAATGGCCATATTGAGTCAGACCAATAGTCCATCAAGCCTGTGTCCTGTCTCTGACAATGGCCGGATGCTTCAGAGGGAATGAACAGAACAGGCCAATTTTGAGTGGTTCATCCAGTCCCAGCTTCCGGCAGTTGGAGGGATATCCAAAGAATGGGGTTGCATCCCTGATCATCTTGGTTAATAGCCATTGATGGACCTGTCCTCCATGAATTTATCTAATTCTTTTTTTAACTCAGTTATACTTTTGGCCTTCACAACATCTTTTGGCAATGAGTTCCACAGATTGACTATGCATTGTGTGAAGAAATACTTCCTTCTGTTGTTTTTTTGAAATTGCTGCTTTTTAATTTCATCATGTGACCTCTAGTTCTTGTCTTATGTGCAGGGGTAAATAACACTTCCCTCCTCACTTTCTCCACATCATTCATGGTCTATCATATCCCCCCTTAATCATCTCTTTCTAAACTGAACAGACCCAGTCTTTTTAATCTCTCCTCAGATGGAAACTGTTCCATATGCCTGATATTTTTTGTTTCCCTTGTCTGCAACTTTTCCAGTTCTAAAATATCTTTTCTGAGATGAGGTGACCAGAACTGCATGTAATATTCATGGTGTGGCCATACCACAAACGTATATAGTGACATTATGATATTTTCTGTCTTATTATCTATCCCTTTCCTAACATTCTACTTTTGTGATTGCCACTGCTCACTGAGCTGAGGTTTTCAGGGAACTATTCATGGTGACTCCAAGACCTTTCTTCTGTGGTAACAGCAAATTTAGACTCCATCATTTTGCATGTACAGTTGGGATTATTTTTTCCAGTGTGCATTACTTTGCACTTATCAACACTGAATTTCATTTATCATTTTCTTGTCCAGTCACAGTTTAATGAGATCCCTTTGTAACTCTTCGTAGTCTGCTTTGTACTTAATTATACTGAAAAAAATTATATCATCTACACATTTTGTCACCTCATCGTTTACCTCTTTTTACAGATCATGTATGAATATGTTGAACATCACTGGTCCCAGTACAGATCTAGGGAGACCCTGCTATTTACCTCTGTGCTGTATCCAATTCTGGGCATCACACTTGAGGAAAGATGTGAACAAACTGGAGAAAGCCCAGGGGACAGCAACAAAAATGATAAAAGGTTTAGAAACCTGACCTGTGAGGAAAGGTTAATAAATTGGGCATGTTTGGTCTTGAGGAATGAAGACTGAGGAGGGACCTGATGATAATCTTCAAATACGTTAAGGGCTGTTATAAAGAAGACACTGATCAATTGTTCTCCATGTACACTGAAGACAGGACAAGACATACTGAGCTTACTCTACAGCAAGGCAGATTTCAGTTAGAGATTAGGAAAAACTTTCTAACTCTAAGGGCATGTAAGCTCTGGAACAGGCTTCCAAGGGAGGTTGTGGAATCCCCATCACTGGAGGTTTTTAAGTACAAATGGGACAAACCCCTGTCAGGGGTGGTCTAGGTTTACTTGGTCCTGCCCCAGCACAGGGCTGGATTCAATGTCCTCTCTAGTCCCTTCCAGCTTGACCTGTCAATGAGGATTCTATGGTCAGCAGAGTGTTTGATGAGCCTCTGGCCCTGATACACAAGTTTCATGCTCCATTTTTCAGGAGCATTAACCTACTTTGCAGGTCACTTTACCAGGTAATTGATAACACTAGCCAGGTTCTGGAAAACACTCATTGGATTTAAGAATCGTTTCAGCAGTTTGTCACAGGTTACATTCAGTACCAGAGGATGAACCTCCAGCTGTTCTTCGTTCCCCCGGAAACCAAGCAATGTGTCAAAATTTGAGCAGCGCATACTTAGTTACTCTGGTTGTTAGAACTGCCCTACATTGTTTCCTAAACTAATTTAGATCTAGCACTGTCTTCTTTATTCTTGCACATTTGTTTACACAGCAAATACTTAATGACTTACGGGAGGCTCTGTTCCAAGTATACCTGTCCTTGAAGAATTCATGATTGCAAAGAAATGCAGGCTCTTAATAAGAGACTTGAACGTAAATCAGGGAGAGAATTTACTGTTAGCCAAACACATGCCTTCCTGCTCCAATGGGAGCTCTGCAAAAAGAAATAAAACATTGGTTCCTGTTGTAGCCCTGGAGCAATGGTTTGAAGAGTTTAAAAGGAGACATTACTTACTGAAAGCATTCCAAATACAAGGGACAGCTGCCACCTCGTCTACTCTGTTACAGACACACTACTTTTCACATGTTGCAGGCCCAAGAGACACCCTCCCACACCCAAATACATTCTGGTACATGGCTGAAACTTGTAACACTTAAATGTGGAAAAGCACAAATGCAACAAGCATGTAGCTCATTGATACAGCCATTGGAAAACCAACACAGCTTCTTTGATATTTAAGCACCGAACAGTTTAAAATACATCATGGCACCTATGAATGGGATGTAGCTGCAGCAGGTTGGGGATAAGGGTGCAGCAGGGTGTGTGGCAACCTTCACCCAGGGTAAATGTCTATCAACACTTGCTCTCCTTGCTAAAATGCACCAGCCTACAATCTTGAGCATTAAGACCAAACAGATATGCAGTGTTATGATTTCAGCAAGGAACTGTTTGCTCAAGCGTTTTGAGTCCATATGTGATCTGATGCTAGGATGATAAGTGTAAGATGAATGGCTAGATGGACAGTCGATAGGGCTCTTAGGAAGCATATCTGCAGTTTCAGTATTATATGAAAGCTCAAGAGGAAGGATGGTCCAGTGGTTAGGGCACTTGACTCAGGACACCTGGGTTCAATGCCCTGCTACAGACTCCCTGTGTCACGGTAAATAAGTCTCTCTGTGCCTTAGTTCCCCATCAGTGAAATGAAGATAATAGCACTGCTCTACCACCCATGGCGGGGTGAGAATAAATGCATTACAGATTGTCGGTTCTTACACACTGGTGATGGGAGGCCAGAGAAGTGTATTAAATATTAAGGGATGCTGTCAGCCTGAATGTTTTAAATAGTTCTTTAAAAAAAATCAGTTTCTGATCCAGCATTTCTTGAAACGGTGTGTCCTGACATTCAAAAAAATACCTTTAAGGTTTTAGAAGTTTTTCTCCCCACGCCCCGATGCTTATTTTGTTTTTTTCAGCAAAGCTGGGAACTGACTGAGACCTTCAGTCAAGCAAATGCTTACACGTGTGTGTAATATGACACACATGGCTACTGAAGTCAATACGGCTCCACTCAGGTGTTGTCAACTCTTACTATTTTACTGTGAGTTTGGGGATATCTGGTGTTTTTCATAAGTCTCCAGCTCCTGGAGACATGGGATTTACATGAGAATCTTCGCTTTCATTTTAAGAATCATGTAAGTTTCTAGCCCTTGTGGTTGTAAAGAAGAGCTTGAAAATGTGACTCAGGCATGACCCTAGAGGCTCAGAAAACAAAGAGCAACTAAAAAGTACCCCAAATGTATTAGTTTATTAAAAAAAACTAAAACCCTCTTGTCTTGTAAGCCATCTCATGATGTATAAGACAATTTCCTAATTTTTGGAGGCCTGGTTCATGATGATTTTTTTAACTCTTGCAGGTGGCTATAACGCAGATCAAAGCCTAACTAACTATAGAGGAGAAACAATAAAGCTGATTAAATACAACATGCTCTCAAATGCCCAGAGTGAACACACTGAAACAGATTTGTTCTCTCTCTGCTTCTGTCAGTTACTGTAATTGTAAGGGTTATTGTAATTACAGTATGTGCTGTAAGTAGGTACTGGAAGCTCTTTGGGGGAAGAGAGCATCTTTTTGTCCTGTGTTCGTACAGCGTCTAACGCAATGGGATCCTAGTCCATGATGGGGGCTTCTAGACACTACATAACACAACACAAATAACAAATTTTTCAGACAAAGCCCCAAGAGTCTTATCTATAGTCTCTGGATGATCATCTCATTCACGGTTAGCCTTCCCAGGGCTGGGAAGCAGCATGACAGCAATGATGGATGTGCAGTTATGACTCCCCTGCAGAAATTCAAAGTTTTCTCTGCAGATGTGTCTTCTCCCATACTGCAGAACATAGAAACCTAGCTACTGATCTCTCTTGAATGCAGAATGTCCTGGAGCAACTACTGGATATCTTTATTAAAGGAAGGTTTTAAAACAAATCAGAAGACTCCTGAAAGAATTTAAAGTTAAAGGAACAGATCTTCAGCTAGTATAAATCACTGTCACTGAAGCAACCCCACGTTTACACCAGATATGGATCTGGCCCATTGCCTAATCCTAGTTTACTAAAATGGCAGAAAAGTGAAACTTCAAAAGGTATTACGACGTGAATGAGTGATAGAGTAGTTGCCACTGGCGGAGTCCAGCGGGAGTTTGAGAATGGAAACAAACTCATTACTGGCTCCTGTTCAGAGAGCTGACAATGGCTTTCCCACTGAAAACTGGGCACTGAGACGCCGACCATCTGTTACGGTTTAGGAGCAATTCTGTATGCTCGGAGATGACAAAGAAATGGTAGCAGCAATTGTAAATGCTTAGGTCCATCGTACGTGGTGATGTGGCTAGTGTGTTTACAGAATCTGTACTGCTGCCCATGTACAGTTCAATAGAATAAATGTTGCATTTGACAGGCACAGGGAGGGTTCTGTTAAAGTTGTTGTCAGGGTCTCTTTCCCACTTTGAACTTTAGCGTTCAGAAAGTAGGGACCTGCATGTCCCTTCTAAGCTTAATTCCTAGCTTAGATCTTATAGCGCTGCCACCAACTGGAGATTTCAGTGTCTAGTGCACTCCTTGTCCACCCAAAACTTTCCCTGGGGAGACCAAGACCCAACCCCCCTGGGTCTTAAAACAAGGGGAAATGAACCATCCCCCCTACTTTCTCCTCCCAGACTTTCCCCTCCCTGGGTTACCCTGAAAGATACCGTGATTCAAACTCCTTGAATCTTAAAACAGAGAGGAAATTCACCTTCCCCCTTTCTCTCCCCCTCCCAGACTCTCCCTGAGAGAAAGACACTGATCCCAACTCCTTGGATCCTAACACAGAGAGAAATTAACTTTTCCCTCCCCTTTCCCCTCTCAGACTTTTCCTGAGAAGTACACTGATCCAAACTCCTTGGATCCTAAAACAGAGAGGAATCAAGCTTTTTCTCCCCCTTCTCTCCTTTCCCCCACCAATTCCTTGGTGAGTTCAGACCCACTCCCCTTGGGTCTTACACAAGAATAAAAAAATCAATCAGGTTCTTAGAAGAAAAGCTTTTAATTAAAGAAAGAAAAAGTAAAAATTATCTCTGTAAAATCAAGATGGAAAAATGTTTACAGGGTCTCAGCTTCACCTAGACCAGAGGGACTCCCCCTCCCAGCCTAAGTATAAGTTACAGCAAACAGAAGTGAAATATCCTTCCAGCAAAATACATATTTGCAGATAAAGAAAACAAACAAAGTTAATCCGCTTTCTATTTATTACTTACTATCTGGAACCTGAGAGACTGTTCGGTAAGATTGGAGAAATCTCGTTACATGTCTGGCTTCTCTTAATCCCAAGAGAGAACAAAGAACAGGACAAAAAGCACAAAACAAAGACTTCCCTCCACCAAGATTTGAAAGTATCTTGTCTCCCGATTGGTCCTCTGGTCAGGTGTCAGCCAGGTTCACTGAGCTTGTTAACCCTTTACAGGTAAAAGAGACATTAACCCTTAACTATCTGTTTATGACAGTTGTCATGGGTCAAAAGTGCTCAAGAGGCACTTGTTCAGTCAAACGGATACTGGAAAAGAGATTTCATGCTCTTGCCAAGCAACTGGATGAATGGCTCTGCCTTGTGTGAGAGAGAAGCAGAATGGGCAAAAAGAGTTTTTGCAAACAACTGAAGGCTAATTTCACTGCACCACACAACAGAATCATAGACTTTGAGGAGGGAAGGGAAGGCCAGTGCTACAATCAAAGAGCTGATATTGGCTAACAAGCATCCTATCCTGAGAGATCATGAGTTGAGATTGCATTGTGCTTGTCTCTCCCATGGGAAAACACACATTTAGCACTTGGATTTAGCACTTTGGTAAAAGGATATGAAGCAAGCAGCAAGTTCTGCAAGAAAGAGCATAGGAAGGCTAATCCTTAATTGAGAAACTGCCTCCTAATAGTGCTGATTTCGGTTCCAAGGTTTTGCTCAGTTTAAGTACATTTTACTAAACCCTGATTGCCCAGATTAAAAGGCCCTGGGGATTATTTGTGTGTATCACTCTCTTGAATGGAAATGTTCCAAATTAGAAGAGAACTGGTGCTTCTATTTCAGGCTGTGTTATAGCAAAAAGACAACACCATCAGTGGGGCCTTCATAGCCACTTACTCAGTTTTTACTATTTCTAAAGAGGAGTTTGGAAAGCAGATCTGATCACTGGTGGTGGACTTCTCTGGCTGCCACTCTCTCCGCAAGCTGCACGATGCCTCTGGGCTGGCACAGCACTGGCTGCATGCCCTAGTCAGTTTGTGAAGGGATGGAGGTGAACTGATTGCAACTCAGCCTCTGGCAAGAGGGAAGTGATGTTTGTTGCTACGAGGCAGCACCGAAAGAAGTAGGTGGCGGCAGGGTCTGCTCCACTTTCGCCAAGCTCCTACAGGGTGCGCTGCTGCTGCTGGATTCGCAAGTCACAGTGCTGACGTGGAGTTGTTTTTATTATCCACTGCTGGCTAGAAGGCTGCAGCCGTTGCCCTCTGATACACCTCTCATTAGAGCTGTGTGAATAATGGATGTTTCTGTTTGCTGGCAATTCTGAATCAAAATTTTTAAAAATCACTTGAGGTCAACCTGAAAATGAAAACTTCCAGAACTTTTGGCAAATCAAAAAGTCGGAGGGAGGGGGAGTCGTTTTGCTTTGATTTTGAGCAATTTCTTAAATGGAAGGAAATTCAGAAATTAAAAGTTGTTTTGACCCAAAACATAATAATGTTTCTACTTTTTTTTTTTTTTAAATGCTGTAGGGTTGGTTTTTTTTCAGCTCAAACCGTTCGGCAAAATAGAAACTTGCCAAATGTTTTAGTGTTGCCAACTCTGTGTTTTTCAACGAAAAAAGGTTTAGCCACAATTTTTTGCCCATATCTACATCTCATGATAGCCGTGCATGCCTTTGGTACCTCAGTTGGTCATAATACATCCCCTACCCCGTGGGACTTCTCACAGATGAAGCAGCTGAACCCCTTAAAGGTGTTTCCACTTAGCCATGCCACAGCTCTCACTCGTATCACAAAACGTCATGGTAACAGTGTCAGAATCTGATGGCCGATCAAAAAGAGACACCTGGACTTTGTGTATCATCCAGGGAGGCAATTCTGTGGTAAAGCCAGCACAGTTTCTGTACCACATGTTCTCTGGTGGAGATATTCTGCAACAACGGAAAGTGGCAATTTTGTCCCACACAAGCCTTGATGCCAATATTTTGGCTAATATTTCGCAGACATCAGAAATCAGTGGAATAGGCCTATAATTGTTGCAGATTCCCATATCTCCAGCTGGCTGTAGCATAGCATGCATAAGAGTTCCGTCCATAAGGCCTCTGTTAAAAACTCTACATCCCAAGTGCTTTTTAAGGGCCAGATCCTACAATCCCTTTCATGCATAATCCCTTTTGCTTGAATGGAATGATCCATGGTAGTAATCACTATGCTTGGTGGTGTTTATTTCCAGAGTGTAAAGCCAGCAAGGACCATTAGACCATTTAATCTGACCTGTATATCACAAGCCATTACATTACACTCAAATTGCCCTATGTGGAGCCTAATGAGGTTAGCTAAACCAAAGCATTTTAGACCTCCAAAGACTAAACTGTGTGCGCCACAGGCAGAGTACAGGGGAGGCCTGGGTGTCACCAGTGCTTCGGGCCCCTGAAAATGGCAGGGAATTGACTAGGTGAGACATGCTCAGATAATCCCAAGGAATTGATTAGTTGATCCATGCCCCATGCTACTGAGGAAAGATCAAGCTCAAAAAATTGTATACAAATCTGCTGAGAATCTATATGCTCCTGGCAACTTGCCAGGATGGAGTGAGTCCGTTACTTCAAGGACTTACAAATAGCCTGGCACAAGAAACACAAACCTTTCCAATACGCCTGCTAATTCTGAGCGACCGTTTCACATTCCTAGTTTCTCAGTCAAGAGAGTAAGCATTTTTCTTTTACGTCAATGGAAAGTCTGTCTAGTTCTCAGAAGTAGTGACAGACCATGATGCTCAGATTAATAACTTGCTGTCAAAATTGTCATGATGATTATAAAAAATCAACAGGCATTCCTGCCATAGCTGCTTAGCGGAGCAGTGGAAAGTTTCATGCATTGTATGCAAACGATCAAAGGTTCAGATCCCTCTTTCCTAGATTCAAAGACAGAGGGGACCATCATGATCATCTGGTCTGATCTCCTGCATAACACAAGTCCTAGCGCTTCCCCCAAATAATTCCTAGCTTGATTGACTAGAGAGGAAGGACTGTCCAGTGGCTAGGGTGCTAGCTTGGGTCCTGGGAGATGTCTGTTCCTTTCCTTGCTCTGCCACAGACTTCCCATGTGACCCGAGAGAAGTCACAGAGGTGTGTCTAGACAGCAGCTGGGAACACCCTTCCCAGCATGGGTAGACAGACACATGTTAGCTCTGCTGAAGCTAGCATGCTAAAAATAGAAATGTGGCCATGTCAGCTCTGGCTAGCTGCCATCTGACCCCCTGGATATGCACATCTCTCAGTGCCTAATCCCCACCTGCAAAATGGAAACAATAGTGTTGGGTCTAAACTTTTGGTGAACTTTGGGGAGCCAAAACACACCCAGACTGGCTGTCTCTGGATAATCCTTCCTGAACCCTTTTGAACAAAACACTGACCTGCAAACTACTCATGACACCCCCTTTCTCAAGTAGCCATTAGCCTTTATCTCTATGCATTTACTTGTTAACTTGCTTTTCCTGTAAAATCTTGATTGATTATGCATGACCATTATCTTTTGTTAATCACTTTGTTTACTTCTGTGTATAAATATTGATGCTCACCCCTAATAAAGGGGCCACACTTAATCTAAAGCTTTTAGAGCTAAGGATAGTGTGAGCCCGTTGATCAACGCATTGGCATCTGGTCTCTGACAGAATTGTGTGCCCCATACCAACTCCGCACGAACTCGGGTGCTGGAGAGGTGAGTGAGGACTTGCTTTATTTACCTAACAATTTGGGGGCTCATCCGGGATTCCTTCTGGTGCGGTACCTCTGTCCAGTGGTCAGACCACTCATATATGAATTGGCAAGGCGCCACAGGAGATTTCTCCCAGCCAATTCAATATTGAGGGGTCGTGTATTGGACAGCAGGGTAAACGCCAGTTGGAGGGCTCCTGTCAGACACCATGGGTCAAGGGACTAGCGTGCCTCTTGAGAGTCCGTTGGGGATTGTAAATAAGTTATGGAACGAAGGGAAACTCCCAGTACAGACAGGAATGTCTAGGAAGAAGTTGTACACACTATGTGTAAGGAATTGGACTGGGTATACCGCGGTATTGGCCGACCCGGAGATGAGGTGGCCTTCGTATGGCTCTTTCGAACAGGCTGCCTTAAGAGGAGTAAAGAGCCAGATCGAAAAAGACCATCCGGGACAGTTATGTTACTGGTTTTGTTGGGACACAGCAGCAGAGCTGTGGAAATCTTTAAAAATTATGGCAGTCAGGTACTCTCCCGAGAGTGAACCCCCTCCAGGTTATTTCGATGAAGGGTGTAGACCACGGCGTGTTTTGACTCATCAGCTGGTCCCCTCTGCACCTGCCCCTATTCCTCCGCAGGGGGACTCTCTCCATGTAGCAGAGGGGAATCTGCAGGATCCCAAATTGGAATTTCTGCAGAAGGATGAGGAGGAAATGAAGGGGCAAACCTCGGGAAGAGTAGTTACTAGGCTAATGTCCAAGCAGATACAGCAGGGTGCATGCCCCCCCCGAGGATAGCCCAGAGGATGTCCCCGTCAAATCTCTTGCGAGTAATAAAAGTATAGTCAGAGAGATGCCTTTACAGGTGCACGATCAACCTTATATGGGCAATGATGGACGGTTACAACATGCTAATATTGTGGAATATAAAGGATGGCTAGAATGGGATTTGAAAGAGTGGGGACGGTTGTCAGGGTCTTTTGGGGAAAATCCCCGAAAAATCATAGAACTTCTAGAAAGATTGTTTTTAAGTTATAATCCTACTTATACGGATGTGGATCAGTTGTTAAGTAGAGTTTTGACCGGAGAGGAACGTAGTAGATTGTGGATGGCAGAAAGGACATGGGGAGATAGCAATGCAGTTAATCTTACTTGGATGGATAGGCGGGATCTGGCCGCTGGCTGGAATCCCCTAGACTGGACTCAGCCAAGGCTGACTCAGCTGCGAACAGATCGAGAGCGATTGTTAGAGAGACTCAAGGAAATGGCTCGCCGCTCGCCTAATCAGGCTAAGTTCATGCAGATTCGGCAGGAATCTGATGAGCCGCCCAGAAAGTTCTGGTCGAGGCTATTGGAGGGGGCCCGAATGTTCACTCAGATGGATCCCGAGAGAGAAGCAGACCACCCTACTCTTATTTCGTTTTTTGTGAATCAGTCGGTGCCCCCTGTAAGGGATTACTTCTTAAAGTTTCGCCCTGGTTGGGGAGGTGAGTCAGTCACTTCAGTGTTGGACGTAGCTGATTTTGCCTGGGAGAAAGAAAGGGAAAGTAGTAAAAAGAAAGAGAAAAAGGAAGAATATAAGCTGATGGCTTTAGCTTTTCATGGCGGTGTTCGAGGCAAAGGCCGTGGCCGTGGCAGGGGATTCCAGGGTGCTCGGGGAAGAGGGTCCTGGCGACCCCAGCCATCAGGAAATTGTTTTCAGTGCGGACAGCCCGGTCACTTTAAACGTGAATGCCCCTGGGGACGCCCAGAGGGTCTGGGTGCATCCGCAGATGCTTACACAAGTGAGGAATACACCCCTGCACCACCAGCTCAGCCCATTCCCCAGGCCTGGATCAACTACGGGAAACAGCAGCAGCCACAGCAAACTCAGCCTCCTCAATGACGGTACCCCAGGGGCGAAGGCAAACAATGTGGTGGTCTTATTTCCTTAATGTCTTTAGCCGGCTCCTTTCTCACTTTCTCCCCTCCCAGCAAAGAGCCTCATTTAACCCTTTCAGTCCAGGGACTGCCTGTCTCTTTCCTCATTGATACTGGGGCTACTTTCTCTCTTTTAAATCATGCCCCCTCTCCCTGGCTATCCTCTAAGATTAAAACTGCGACTGGGGTGGAGGGCAACCCACAGTCTCTGGGACTCACTTTGCCTTTGAATGTTATTTATGCTGATAAACGTTTTCCTCACCGTTTTCTTTTTTCCTCAGCTTGTCCGATCCCTTTGATGGGCCGGGATTTACTCTGTAAGCTTGAGGCTACTTTAACCTGCACTCCTGAAGGGGTAGGATTATTGATGACAGTGTTAGGAGATTCGGCCCCTACTCAGGGTAATTGGGAAACACCCCCCTCTCTCTCCCCTGACCTCACTGACTTGCCTCCAACCCTCTGGGGAATTTCTGACACTGATGTTGGCCTGCTCCTTTCGGCAGAGCCCGTAAGGATTCAGGTGAAGCCTTCCTTAACCCCCCCCGTCAGTCCCTCAATACCCCCTGTCGCTGGAAGCCCGGGAGGGCATCCGCCCCATTATTGAGGGATTCATTGCACAAAAGCTAGTCCGCCCTCAGCGCACTCCCTGTAACACCCCTATACTGCCTGTCAAAAAGCCTCCTAAAAAGGACGGAGACCCTGTTCGTTGGCGCTTTGTACAGGATCTACGAGTTGTTAATCAGTATGTGGTCCCTCTTCATGCAGTAGTTCCTGACCCAGCTACTATCATCAGCCAAATCCTCTGGGATGCTGAGTGGTTCACTGTTATTGACTTAAAATCAGCTTTTTTCAGCATTCCTGTGCACCCAGACTCTCAGTATCTCTTTGGTTTCACCTGGGAGGGACAAAGTTATGTCTGGCAACGACTTCCTCAAGGCTACAGAGACAGCCCCACGATTTTCAGCCAGTGCCTCCGCCACGACTTGGAAGGTTTCACCAGACCACAGGGATCCACATTGGTCCTATACGTAGATGACATCCTATTAGGTAATCGCAAAGAAGCTGCCCTCAGCATCGATGGTAAGGCACTTTTATTATACCTACACACCAGAGGCCACAAGGTAGACCCTAAAAAGATTCAGTGGGTCTCACAGAAGGTCCGATATCTGGGCTTCCTGTTAACCCCAGAAGGAAGACAGATGGACCCAGCCCGCATAAAGACTATTCAAAACTGCCCTCTACCGAACACCAAGAAACAACTTCGAGGTTTCTTAGGATTAATTGGCTTCTGTCGCCCCTGGTTGCCGTCCTGCGGGGAGTTAAGCAAACCGCTCCACTGACTCACTGCTAACCTTGCTCCTGACCCTTTGCAGTGGTCCCCGGACACTATTCAAGCCTTTCAGTTACTCAAGGACAGTGTGGCCTCCTCCATGTCTCTCCGCCCCCCCAATTACAGGAAACCCTTTCACCTTTTTGTCCACGAGAGGGGTGGAATTGCTAGTGGTGTCCTTACCCAGCTGAGCGGGCCCCACCATTTCCCGCTTGCTTTTTACTCTCAGCAAATCGACCCTGTTGCTCAGGGAACCCCATCCTGCACCCGGACTCTGGCAGCAGCAGCCCTGCTGATCACAAAGGCAAAGAGCCTAACCCTGGGTCATTTTACCACGGTTTGGACCTCTCATGCCTTGTCAGCCCTTCTGCGTAGGGGCACAACCCAAGTCTTTTCGGCCCATCGTCAGCAACAGCTAGAGGCCGAACTCTTAGAAGACACTAACCTAATTTTTGAAAGGTGTGGACCCCTTAATCCAGCTACCTTGCTTCCTGACCTGCCAGTCCCCCAGGATCAGCACGACTGTGTGGAAGTAGTTTCCAGCATCTTACAAATAAGGGACAACCTGTTTGACGTGCCACTGGACAATCCCGATTGCATCCTCTTCTCGGACGGAAGCTCCTTCTATGTTGATGGCAAGCGTTTCACAGGTTATGCTGTCACCTCTGAATGGGACATTCAAGAGGCCGCCTCACTGCCAGGAAACTGGGGAGCCCAAGCCGCTGAACTCTATGCCCTGGCCCGAGCTTGCCAGTTGGCCGCTGGTAAGACCGTTACCATTTTTACTGATAGCAAATATGCTTTTGGAGTTGTGCATTGTCATATCCACCTCTGGAAGTTTCGAGGTTTCCTGACAGCTGCCGGTAAACCCATTCAGCACCTCCCCCTCATCCACAAGCTTTTGGACGCCCTCCAAAAACCCTCTGTCCTGGCTGTAGTTCACTGCCGGGCCCATACTAAAGATAGTAGCCCCGTTACCCGTGGGAATGCCCTGGCTGACGCCTCCGCCAAGAAGGCTGCCACCTTACCTTTAGCCATGCCCACATTGGCTATTGCAGCCTCCTCCTTTACTCCACCGCACCCCGTACCAGTACCCGCTGCTGAACTACAATCGTGGGAGAGCCTCGGGGCCACTCTGGTCAAAGGGACCTGGCTTATGCCAGATGGCCGAGCCTGCCTCCCTCGCTCCACATACCCCGTGGCAGTTCGCTGGCACCATGATAAAGGGGGTCACTACGGCACGCACGCCCTTGTGGACACCATCGCTCGCTTTTGGTATGCTCCAGGCATTCAACCCTATTGCCTATCAATAGTGAAAGCATGCAGCACATGTCAGCGTAATGGACCTGCTCCGCCTCTTAACAAAATTAAGGGTGGAAGACCTCCGCCTGCTGCTCCATTTCAACATCTTCAAATTGACTTTGCAGATATGCCAAAGGCTTTTGGGAAAAAGCACCTCCTTGTTTTGGTTTGCCCTCTGACTTCCTGGGTTGAAGCTTTTCCTACTGCTAATTGTACTGCTGCCACAGTGGCGAAGATTCTCCTTAGAGACATTGTACCCCGTTTTGGCATCCCTCTTGTGCTCGACTCAGATCGCGGACCTCACTTTACTGGTCATGTCCTTGGCCGTTTAGAACAAGGACTGGGCATTTCACACTCCTTTCATACACCCTACCACCCCCAGTCTAGCGGGAAAGTTGAGCGTATGAATAGGGAACTTAAGCTTACATTGGCTAAATACCGTCAGGAAACAGGATTAAAGTGGCCTCAGGTACTTCCTTTGGTCCTGTTTCACCTTCGTACTCGCCCAACCCGCGCATTGGGATTATCCCCCTTTGAACTGCTCTATGGACACCCCCGTTTCAAAGGCGGGGCGCTACCACGTGCTGATGTTTCACTATTGGGAGGGGATCATATGACCGCGTCAGTTTCTCTCCCTACAGGCTCGCCTCCGTACCCTTTGGAAAGCCTCGCAGTTTTCCCAGACCGTGCCGCTGGAGGAACAGATCCACCCGTTCCAACCAGGGGACTTCGTCTGGGCCAAAAAGTTCGTTCGTGACGACACCCTCCAGCCAAGGTTTACTGGACCCCACCAGGTTCTTTTGACAACCCAGACTGCAGTGTTCCTGGAAGGACGCAAATCTTGGATCCACCACTCCCACGTCAAGCCAGCCGTAGTGGACCACAGTGACGGACCAGCAGCTCTTGTCACCACTGAGGACACTGCCTTCGACCAGTGGACCAGCTTACCTCTCTCAGACATTAGACTTAAATTGACTCGAAAAAAATGAGAGGACCCTTTATTCTGACAACTGTATGTTTTTTTTTATGCTTTTTTAGTTTATTTTCTGCTTATGAAGATAATGCTTTTATTAGATATTCCCACGAGGTTAAAACTCGTATTTTAGGAAATAGAAGTAATTGCTGGGTATGTACTCAATTTCCAGTAAATGCAGCACAGGGACTCCCCTTCACACCCATTCCCCTAACCACTGCTAATATGACTTGGATGCCACCAACTAGAATAAAAGATCCAGTCTAACCCAATCTTACATGGGACAAAACAGGAGTGCCAATTAACAAATATCTCAGGGTAACCAATCAAACAGGATCACTGTGTTTTGTTAAAGGAAAAGGGTCAACTTTTGTGGGAACAAGTAAATGCAACATATATTTTAATGGCACTGCCTTTAGTAAAAATCTTGGCTTCAAGCCTTGCGCATCCCATTTATCCCATATGTGGATCCCTCACCCCGATCCAACCTTTTCAACTTTTTCATGGAGGGGCAGGTTTTCAGAGTCAGTTTTTAAAAAGCCCTGCTAAGATCTCAAGGGTGTCCAACTAATTGTTAAAGGATACACAATTGCCTTCTACAACTGCTCAAGCAGTACTACACTGCCCTTTGAGAACAACACTACCAAATTGTGCCTCTGCAGTTCACACAACGACCCCTCTGCGTTACCAGGGGAACAGTGGTACAACGGGTGGTGGGTTACCTCCTACTTTGAGAAATGGAATACCCAAAACGCATTATATGGAACATATTGGGTGTGCGGGCCCAAAGCTTACTATTTTCTCTCCCCTGATTGGGCAGGGTCATGTTATTTGGCATGGCTAGCACCGCCTTCTCGCATCTCCCTCACTCCCCGTCATTTTCCCCACGTTCGTAACATCCGTGAAACTGACAGAGATATTAATCTCCGTGATGGTTTGTCCTGGCAGCGGTGGGCTGGTCACACTAGCTTGAAGGGTGCTATCATCCGTCTACAGGGACTATTAGAATCTTTGACCAATGAAACTGCAACCCTATTTGAAAATCAGGCCGGGGAAATGTCCCAGCTGCGCCAGTTAGCTTTGCAAAACAGAATGGCTTTAGACATAATGTTAGCAGCCCAGGGAGGAACTTGCGCCCTCATAAATGAAGAATGCTGTGTTTTTGTAAATGATACCTACTCTGACACTTTTCAACGTACCAAACACCTAAGGGAAATGGCTAAAAACTACTCCTCTGGCCAGCCACCTTATGATTGGTGGGGAGCCTTATGGAATTGGCTGCCCGGATTTGGGTGGGTTAAAAAGCTCTTGGTGGGTGTTGTTGGGGCCATAGTAGTCCTTATAATACTGTGTTGCTGTATTCAGTGTGTCCCCTCCCTCATAAACTCATGTAAGTCAGTTTATTCTTTTCCCACTTCAGCTAAAAGCCTTACTCTCTTCGAATTCGCCCAGGCTGAAATTGCCAAGCGGCCCTTGAGATCTTAAAATAGGGTGTAGCTTTTTGATTAATAGTTATCCCAAAGCTACAAATGGAGGAATGTTGGGTCTAAACTTTTGGTGAACTTTGGGGAGCCAAAACACACCCAGACTGGCTGTCTCTGGATAATCCTTCCTGAACCCTTTTGAACAAAACACTGACCTGCAAACTACTCATGACACCCCCTTTCTCAAGTAGCCATTAGCCTTTATCTCTATGCATTTACTTGTTAACTTGCTTTTCCTGTAAAATCTTGATTGATTATGCATGACCATTATCTTTTGTTAATCACTTTGTTTACTTCTGTGTATAAATATTGATGCTCACCCCTAATAAAGGGGCCACACTTAATCTAAAGCTTTTAGAGCTAAGGATAGTGTGAGCCCGTTGATCAACGCATTGGTGTCTGGTCTCTGACAGAATTGTGTGCCCCATACCAACTCCGCACGAACTCGGGTGCTGGAGAGGTGAGTGAGGACTTGCTTTATTTACCTAACAATAGCACTGCCTCAGAGGGCTGCTGTGAGGATAAATACATTAGACAGAAGTGCTCAGATACAATGTTGATGGAGGCTGTGACAGTGTACCCCATAAGGCTTTATGGGGTGGGGGTGCTCATAAATGTATGTATGATATAATTGGAATAGGGTTTTGCTATATATGCCATGTAACATATCTATGTAAAGGTTATGATCTACTGGTTATGTTTATCCTAGTTGTATGCAGGCACCATTTGTGTGTTCAAAGTTATGAACATTGGCTATATAATTGCTTGATTTCTAAGTAGCCTTAGTTAAAACATTTGGTCACTTCTTGGGAAAGGAATGTGCAAATTAAGTGCTCAATCCAGAAGCACTTAACAGACAAAAGAGCTTGGAAGGCTTCAATCCACATAAGAAGTCCTCCTGGAGACATACAAGATACCATGTGGAAATTGGCTTCTACTTGTAAAGACTGAGTCATGCATGGACGTGTGACTTGCCCAAGCGACTCCAGAACTCCATCTTGGAGCTGGACTTCGCATAGGAGTGAGGAGGGGGTCTTCACCCAGAAGAAAGAGTCTATTTAAACCCCTGGGAACCCCCTCCATTTTGTCTTCAGCTGGCTAAAGAAGGAGCCTCTCCATCATCCCAGGATTCTTAAAGGAAACTGAAACAAAGAACAGTAACTACAGGGGGTGCGAGTGATTGCTGGACCCCGGCTAAAAGGAGATTAGCCTGTAAAAGGGAACATTCTGGAACTGGTGAGGCTCTTATCTGTATTCAGTTTGATTAGACATAGATTTGCACATTTTATTTTATTTTGCTTGGTAACTTACTTTGTTCTGTCTGTTACTACTTGGAACCACTTAAATCCTACGTTCTGTATTTAATAAAATCACTTTTTACTTATTAGTTAACTCAGAGTATGTATTAATACCTGGGGGAGCAAACAACTGTGCATCTCTCTCTATCAATGTTGTAGAGGGTGAACAATTTATGAGTTTACCCTGTATAAGCTTTATGCAGGGTATAACGGATTATTTGGGTTTAGACCCCATTGGGAGTTTGGCATCTGGGTGCAAAAGACAAGCACATTTCTGTGAGCTGTTTTCAGGTAAACCTGCAGCTTTGGGGCAGGTAATTCAGACTCTGGGTCTTTGCTGAAGTAGACAAGAATGTCTGGCTCAGTAAGACAGGGTGCTGAAGTCCTAAGCTGGCAGGGAAAACAGGGATAGAAGTAGCCTTGGCACATCGGTTGGCAGCTCCCAAGGGGGTTTCTGTGATCCAACCCATCACAGAGGCGATATAAATACCTAAGTGTGATTTGATCTATGACAACTAGTTCTGTAAATCAAACCAAAATTACTCTATCACGAGACTCACCTGAAGGTTTCTGACACCTGTTCTGTGCGGTTCTGCAGCAGTTGAGGCATAAACCTCTTCTTAATACTGTTTGCTTTTTTTGCCACGCCCTTTGGTGAAGACAACAGACTTTGACCAGACTGGATTAAGCTTCAGCTTCTTCCTTGCAGAAGTTAAAAGGGTCAACGTACCTCATGTGCTTTGACTCAAGAGAGTCCTGTCCGCTCTTTAAACTGCTTGTTATTTTGAAACAATACACCATCTGGCATTAGAGGCACAATAACAAGAGAATCAGAAATCTAATAACTTTGGAGCTTTCATTGGGAATTCAAAGGTACAACATTTTCATGAATGGTGGCAGTCATATTTCCTAACCCAGCAGGAATTACAGTGACTAAGAAAGGCTTTTAACCAGCCAGAGCATGAGACTGCTCCCTCTACTTCTCTAAAGCATATGGCACAAGGGTAACTGTAGCAAGGTGACGACTCACTGGCGTGGCGCCTCCTGCTGGTCATCCAGGGAATTAGCTCTTTTCCAGCTCTGGAGCCCTTTGCCAGCTGATGTCTCGCCTGCCTTAGCACCCCTCCCTCCCTCGGTGTCCCTCCTGGACCCCTGTGCCCTTTGCCTCAGGGTTCTGCCCTCTACAGTACCCCCACAGTCTCTGGGTCACTCCTCCCAGGGGAACCCCCAACCTCCTACCCCCCCTTGCCTCAGTGGCTACTGCCAGTCATCATCTAGCCCCCGCTCGCTGGAGCAGACTGCAGTCTGTAATGGCCACTCATCACTGGCAAGGGGGTTGGACCAGCTGCCTCTGCCCATCCCCAGGCTGCACCTCTGCAACCCCAGTGCCTGCTTTAGGCCTTTAGCAAGACCTGCAGCCTGTGGGTTTTCCAGGCCAGAGTTCCCCAGCTCCTCTGGCCTTCCCCCAGCCCCGCTCCACTCTAGGTACCCTACTCAGCTCCCAAACAGCCAGGCCTGTCTTTCTCCAGAGCCAGAGAGAGACTCTTTGAGCAGCTGCCTCATGGCCTTTTTATAGGGCCAGCCATGGCCTGATTGGGGCATGGCCCCAGCTGTGGCTGTTTCCCCAATCAGCCTCATCTTTGTCTCAGATCCAGCTCTCTCCCCAGGCTGGCTGTAACCCTTTCAGGGCCAGAGCGGGTGACTACCCCACTACAGTAACATTCAGGGCCTGTGCAAGGATGTTTCGCACCCTAGGATAAACTTCCACCTTGCACGCTCCCCCATCCCCAAGCCCCCACCCTGAGGCACCCCCTCCCACAGCAGCTCCCCACCTCCGCCCTGAAGCGCCCCCCCGTGGTAGCTCCCCATCCCGCACCCTGAGGCACCCCCCATTCCCCAGGTCACCCCTGTCCCGCATCCTCCCCGAGCACACCATCACTGTTTCACTTCTCCCGCCTCCCATGCTTACGGCGCCTAAGCTTACTTGCTGCAAGCAGCCCTCCCTGCGCTCACCTGCCCTAGATACTTCCACCTAAATGCCAGCGGTGACCGGGGCGGCTGAAGATCCGGCCGCCACGGTCACTGCTGAAGAAAATGGCACCCCCTCAAATCCTAGTGCCCTAGGTGACTGCCTAGGTAGCCAAAATGATTGCACCGGCCCTGGTAACATTCTTAGCAAAAGAGACAAATTGCTTCCTTTTAACCATGTTAAAGCTCTAATCAGATCCATGGCAAATAAATTAAGAAAATCTTTAGCCTTACAAGTGTTTCTAATGGGAAGCATGTTATCTACATTTCATGTGTTCAGATTATGAAAAATTGAAATAAAAATGTCTCTTATGAGGGTCACGGGGACCCCCATACCAAAAAAGCCTTGTTCCATCTTGAACACTTTGAAATGGAAACATCTGACATTCTTTGCCTAATTGTTTTTCAACCTGTTCTGGTGCTCTGCATCTCTGAAATTTAGGCTCTGCATTTTGATAAATATACACCTAAGGTAGATGTGGAATGCATGAAGTTATCTGTTAGCTATGTATAACTGCATGCCTGGCTTATGAACTCACCTTTTTACACTGGCATGCCATGTATATGGTGTATGCAACACAGCACCTATTTTTGGGAAAGTAGCACTATTGACCTATGTAGCAGGGTGGTGACCCACTCCAGCCCTGACAGGGTTGGAACCAGCCCTGGGAGAGGGCTGGCAGGCTGGGAGAACAGCCCAGGCTGAGTAGAGAAACAGCCGCAGCTGTGGCCATGCCCCAAACGGACTCAGCTGGCCTTATAAAGGGACTGCTAGGCTGATGCAGTCTCAGTCTCTAACTGTAGAGGGAGATAGACCTGGCTGCTAGGGAGCTAGAGACAGGGTACCTGAGTGATGCAGGGCTGGGGAAAGGCAGAGGAGCAGGGGAGCTCCTGCCTGGAAAGCCCCAAGCTGTGGCCTAGCATAAGGCTAACAGGTACTGGGGGTTGCAGAGGGCAGCTCAGGGGTGGGCCAAGGCAGCAGATCCAAACCCAGCCTTGCCAGTGATGAGTAGGTTGATAATGCAGTTTGCCCCAGGGCATCGGGCTAGACAATGACTGGCAATAGCCCTTTACTGAGGCGAGGTGGGGATAGTGGGTGGGGGTTCCCTGGGGGGGGAGACCCTGAGAGAAAGGGGTTACTGCCAGATAAAGGGGCACCGGGTCCTGGGAGGGACATGGGGAGCCAGATGACAGGTGGATCACTGGCCTGCAGAGGGCACTCCGGAGCTGGAATAAGCTAATTCCTGGAAGTCACCAGCAGGAGATGCCACAAGGGTGTCTGCTCCTTTACAACCTATTAGTGGAGCTATAACATCTTCATTACTTGCCTTTATAGATTTTTAAATTACTCTTTCCCCTCTTTCTTTTTGTTCTAATCCACTTTCCAATTCTCATTTTGGGGCCTACTCTGGCCCTCTTACTCACAGTGAGTAGTAATCCATGAGGCTCCTTGTGGAAGGAGGCGCTACTCAGGTTGAGTGGCAGAAGTAGGCCCTTACTTTTGCTTCTCAAAACCTTGATCTACAAACTCACCAACTCAAGAACAAAGTTTGTCTTGCACAATAGTTGTTGCATCCCCTAACTATGTTGTTCCATGTCCCGGCTTACATAACCAATGAATAAGCAAACCAAGGCCTATAAGGTTTGAACCCAAGGCCTTTGAAATATAAATAAGAAATAATGTATCCAATAGATCACAATACCTTTAGTGAAGGACCATATGATTTTTGCAGCCTTCATTGCTCCATTAATTCAAGAATAACTAGAAGATTGGAAAGTAGGAAATGACATAAGAAAACCCTGAACATACAGGCTACATAATGTGTTCCCTAGGTTACACCCAGACTTGTGTGCCTACAAAATGCCACGCAAATCGGACTTAATTCAGTTTTTCCTTTTTAACCAAGAAATGAAAAGTGATTCCAAATGACTTCAACAGAGCTGCAACCATTTATGCTCTCTGACAATATGGTCCATCCATATTTCTACTGAATAGGACCCTAACTGAACTGCAAAGCACCATATTCAACACATAATAAAGTTCTTCTGAGGTCTTTATAAATGAGACCTTTGAAGCTTTCATACTGTTTTTATTCACTCGGATCCTGCACTGGCAAACACACACAACCTTAACTTTACTACAATGAGTAGGGGATTACTCCTGGTTAAGCACAGACTCAAGTATTTTCAGGATCAAGGCCTATTTAATATTATTCCAAAGAATAGCATATCACAATAATATGCTATTTGGGCGTCGACAATGAAAACTGCAAAGGTATGCCAAGAACAAGGGAAACTTTTCTAACTTCTCCAGAAAAGAAAACTCATGGAAATTAAATCAAACTTACAGGGACGGGAAATGAAAGAATTAAACAAGAGAAGTCAGCTGTATTCTATGTTTGAAAACCATTGCTTAGAGGCTAACATATGCATGTTTTCCTTAGTAAAAATCACATTTTTCCTCTTTTTTTTTCTTTCCATGTTGCCAGAAGATCTGAAATGTTAGCGAAATGACAAGACTTTGAAAAATATTGTTTAAATAAATATTTAATCATTTAAAATGTTAAGAAAGGAAAACAAGGTTGATGGGTTGTTCAGAGTGGTCTTGTGCTGTTCCTAAAACTTAGTATTGTATGTTCTTCATGTATTTGCAAGTGCATTTTTGTCATTCACTACACAGCACCAAGTTGTGTGCTGTTTTGCAAACACCAGAACCTTCAGCCTCCGTTTGTTGCAGGATTGGCATCTATTGATGTGAACAGGTGTCAATGACTACAACAGAGGCACGTGAGAATCCGGCTCCAGGTTCTTATCCTTTGAGTTGTCCTCCAGCAAAGTCAGGAAGACGTTATATTCCTGACACATCTAAGGAAAAACAAACAAACAGTGTTTCTGGACTTAAACAACTTCCAAGACCCAGGTCTTCATACCTTAGACATCTCAAAGAAGTAAATCGTTGTGATGGATGAGGAGTTGTTATGTATTCTAAGAATATTGAAATGTACGTGTTTTATGAATGCTGTATGTGCTGTGGCCAATGAGATGACAATATTATGCATTGGGTTATATGAAAGACTTTCCTATATGAATGTATTGTTCTAACTTACATTGGGGGTGGGGAAATGTTTATTATACACCTAATAATGCTTGAATTCACTGGAAACTGTACAAGAATACCACAGTTCCCCAGATAATAACACCTAGGCGCACACTTGGAGGACCATATGGGTAGCTATGTATTTCGAGGATCTCATATCTTGTCTTCAGTGAAGATGCAAACCTTTTGCCAGGCTGGGAGCCTGGAGATCAAAATGTGTCTGAATAGTTAAAAACCTTCTGAGGAAATAAGTGGGGAAGGAGGATTAGAGAGAGAAGCTCTGTGGAGGAGTCTATAGAAAGTGAGACCTACCAGGGTCCCCAGATGGAAGATGGTTAGAAGCCTTGTAAGTTAGACTTGCGTATAATCTGTTTATTGCTTGAAGATCTGTTGTCTCTGAATGCTTTGGTTCTAAATCACTAATACTTTCCTTTAAGGAGGCTGTTTGGTTACTGGATACTACTGTCATTTCTCCTGGAGAGAACAGAACAGCGGGGACTGAACATAAGTCAGACCTGCTGAAATAATCATGGTTGATCACAAGGGACTGCAGCCAGGACTTGGTCAGGGAGAATCGCATGATACAGATCCCAATTAAGGTGACAGCATGAGGTCTGAGACCTGAGGAGGTGGGACTTGAAGAGACCAGGAGGTTCAGAAGTGCGATTAGCCCAGGAACTGAGACACAGCCTCTTGTTCTGGTTTTTGCAGGTCACCTGTAAGGCTTCTCGTAGGGTTCGTATGATGAAGTAGTTCTACTGGAGATGGACCAGTGGGCAGAGTGCAAGTAAGGTGTTCAGAGGGGTAGGACAAATTCAATTCATCACAGTCATTCTTATCAGCTGGGTATCACCAGTACAGAGTCTCAAGACCCATAAACATGGATGGGCGCCCAGGAAACCTAATATAAGAGCTCTACTCATTTAATCAAGGAACAGAAACACACCATGTGACCACTGGCTGTGGTTTGCCGCTCCAGGCCAATGGGGGCTGCAGGAAGCGGTGGCCAGAACGTCCCTCAGCCCGCTTCACTTCCTACAGCCCCCATTGGCCTGGAGCAGTGAACCGCCGAACCTGCAGATGTGGCAGGTAAACAAACCAGCTCAGCCCACCAGGGGCTTTCCCTGAACAAGCGGCAGCCCTAGTTTGAGATCCACTGGTCTAAGCTATATTTCCCTAGTTTAGTTATGAGACGTTCATGTGAGACTGTATCAAAAGCCTTTCTAAAGTTGAGGTACATCACGTCTACTACTTCTGCTCATCCACAAGGCTTGCTACTCTGTCAAATAAGGATATTAGGTTGGTTTTATATGACTTATTCTTGATGAATCCATGTTGACTGTTACTTATCACTTATCTTCTAGGTGCTTACAAATTGATGGCTTGATTATTTGTTCCATCATCTTTCCAAGTACCAAAATTAAGCTGACTGGTCTAATTCCCTGGGTGCTCCTTATTCCCCATTTTATTGCCAAAAACATTACTATAATTGCCCTTTTCAGTCCTCTGGGATCTCTTCTGTCCACCACAAGTTCTCAAAGATAATTGCTAATGGCTCAAATCTCATCAGCCAGTTCCTTAAGTATTCTCAGATGTATTTCATCAGCCCCTGCTGACTTGAAGACATCTAACTTGTGTGACAAAGTTCCTCCTCTGCCTTGGTGGGTCCTGCACTTATTGTCAGATTTGCTTGCCTCAGAGATTCATGGCAGCCCTCAGTTTGGCCACTTTTGCTAGTGGCTCAAACCTGCCATCCACTCAGCAAACCTCATCACTGGCCAGCATGGGCAAAACTGAGTACAATCCCTGCAGTCTCTAGTGGGTCAGGAACAGGCCAGATCCCTTTCCAATTTAGACCTTCCCTTCTGATGTGTCTCACAGACCAGGTCAACTCCTCCTGTGTCCGATCAAGAGTTGGAGGCATGGGGGGAACCCAGGCCCACCCTCTACACTGGGTTCCAGCCCAAATCCCTGAGGATAGCAGCTGTCTACAATGTTCTCTGTATCAGCTGCGTGAGAGCTACAACTCCCTGGGCTACTTCCCCCATGGCCTTTCCCCAGCACCTTCTTTATCCTCACCATAGGATCTTCCTCCTGAAGCCTGATCATGCTTGAACTTTTCACTCTTCTAGCATTATGCCGTCTCACTCCCTGCTCCTTGCATGACCCCCCTTATTAAGTGGTGGGAGGGCCTCTTTAAACCAGGTGTCCTGATTAGCCTGCCTGCCATAATTGATTCTAGAAAGTTCTTAATTGGCTCCAGGTGTCTTGATTAGTTTGCCTGTCTTAACTGGTTCTAGTAGTTTCCTGATTGCTCTAGGGCAGCCCCTGCTCTGGTCACTCAGGGAACAGAAAACTGTTCATTCAGTGGCCAGTATATTTGCCTTCTACCAGACTCCTGTACCCCACTGGTCTGGATCTGTCACACTTGTCTAAGCAAATTCTTAACTTGTTCTTCCCCTCTTTTAGCCTCAGATCCTACCCCATTTACAGTGATGTTCAGTATGTTAGTCCTCCAATCACTGCTAATCTTTCTGGGGAAAATTCAGATAAACAAGGCATTTGGCACTTTAGCTATTGCTGTGTTTTCAGTTATTGTCTTTCGCTCCTCATTGAGTAATGGGCCTACCCTGTCTTTGGTCTTCATCTTGCTACTAATGTCTTTGTAAAATGCATTCTTGTCACTCTTAATGTCTCTAGCTACTTTAGTCACGTTATGTCCCTTGGTCTTTCTAATTTTGTCTCTACATGCTTGTGGTGTTGTGGTGGTGGTGTTTTGTATATCCATGCTTTGTAACTTGGCCTCGTTTCCACTTTTTGTATGACTCTTTTTCACGTTTCAGGTTGTTGAAGATCTCCTTGTGAAGCTAGCTTGGTGTCTTGCCATACTTCCTATCTTTCCTACGCGTTGGGATAGTTTGCTCTCGTGCCCTTAATAATGTCTCTTTAAAACAAAACTGCCAGCTGCGTCAGTCCTATTTTATATATGCACGTATCTTAAGGCATACCGCCAGGCTACACTGACTATCTAAATGGTGTCCCTGAGGGTAGTCTACACAGCCTGCAGCAGCAAACCTCCCTGCCCAGCTCATGGACTTGGGCTCACGCTGTGATGCTGCAAATATCTGTGCAGATGTTGCTGCTTGGGCTCTGATGCATAATGGGAGGAGGGAAGGGTTGGGCTTCAGAGCTATTTTTAGTGCAGTAGCACAAGTCTGAGTCGCTCAGCCCATGCTGGGAGGTTCACTGCTGCAGGCTGGGTAGATGTATCATAAATGTACCAGGACAAAGGTGATGCCCGTGGTTCCCAGAGCTTCTGAAATACTGTTCTCTGCCCCACGTTCTGTATCATACATTGTGTCTACTATAGCACACGTTCAATAATACTGAAAAATTGGAACTGTTTCACTTTATTAATTTATTAGTATTATGGTAGTGCCAAGGGGTAAACCTGCTCAGAAAAGGTCCCATTTTGACATTGTCTGACCATTTTCCTCTCCTTTTTTTGCACAGCATTTTGATTTTTGACAAATGCATTTCCAATGGAAAATTTTTCTGTCAAAGTTTCAAAACATCCTGTTTCAACCTTTTTTTAATTAAATGTTTTGATTTTTCCATTTGAAATGACTTTTCTTTTCACTATTTTTATTTTGTAATATATATTTAAATATAAAATAAAATATCAAAATAATGTTCTGATTTTTTTTGTTTTTTTGTTTTTTGTAACAAAACATTTTGATGGATCCAAAATGATTTTTCCCCAGAATTTTCTTTTGTGGAGAACTTCAAAAAATTCAGCTTTTGTTCCAAATCAAAATGTAAACAAATTTTGAAGTCTCAAAAATCCCCTGAAACAGAAATTCTGTTCTTCACACAGCTCTTCCTAGGAGCCTCTGTCATGGAGCAGTACCCCCTGGTGTACAGGCACGATACAAACACAGAACAAAAAGATATCCTGTCCCAGAATTTACAGACTGACAGTAATCCTGCTGACCTTTGTCCATGTGCATAATGTTATGCACATGAGTAGTTTTGCTGAGTTTCATGAGACTACTCATGTGTAAGTTACCCCTGTGTATAAGTGTTTGTGGTATTTGGGCCATTATTTGTATCATTCTACTGTATGAAGTATGCTATGTTGCTGTGTGTTGGTTAAGCTCGAAATAGAGGTAGAATGGAGTTTGAGTGCATGTTACCAGGCTGATTTTAGGAATTGTGATCCGTTTCAAATGGGAGACCTGTACGTGCTAAGTACACAAAATGTATGTACTTGACAACATAATTTGAGTTCTAAGCTGGAAGAACTTACTTCGATGAACAGATATTTTAAAGGAGACTTAGAAAGTTGTCTTAGGAAGGGAGTTATGTGCCTACTGAAGTAATCCAGTTAAAGGTAAGATAATAAATATTTTATTCTTTATATTATAGTAGCACCTCAACGCCCAACTAAGATTTAGGCCCCATTGTGCTAGGCCATGCACAAACACATGATAAAAGGAAGTTGCTGCCACAAAAATCTTATGGCCTAAATAGCTCTGATTGTTGTGAGAAAGGACTGAAAATTATTGGAATGGAAATGTCAGTATTGTTAAATTCAAAGGAGGGGGGAGAGAGAGAGAGATCAGCCACTAAAGTGTACAGTTTATTATGCAATCATTGGTGGGATAATAGTCTTTATTTGTGAGTTTTCAGACAACCACCACATTTTCATGAACATGTTTCTCAATCTCAAAGGTCATGAAGGGTTAGGCATTTTTGGATAAATAATCTGTGTTATTTGCTATGTACTATTTTTTATTTGCCTATTTTAAAAAATTCAGCCGCCCAATTAAGCGCATGAAATAATACCTTGGGACACACATGACCAACCACATAGCATGAAGAAAGAATAATAAATAGATGAATAAAAAAGTTCACAAAAAATCCACAGTTTGAAAATTATTCATCCAACATGTTTGCTAGCTACAGTACTTTGAAACTATACACTGAAAGGAAATCAGGATCTGCTGACAAACCGTTAACTAACCAAAAAAGAGGCTATATTCATAAGGAATGTTGTTCATGCTGAATAGTTCAAACCGAAGTAATTATCATCAATCCTGAAAGTAGCATTTATATGTTGAAGTTATATTCAGTTTATAAGGGATTAAGAATAGAGTAGAATATAAGCAATGGTGGGCAGTAAAATACTATTTTTATCCTCACAGCTCAGCAAAGCTGGGGCCATAAGTCACACAAAGGAAAGCTACAAATGTGTAATGAAGATCCTTTTCTAGATCTATCTGATTATAGAATAGTCTCTCAAGGTGTGGAAAGTACATCATCTAGTCTGACCTCGTGTGTAAGACAACTACAGAATTCCACCCAGGTGCCATGCAGATCAAATTCTTTTCCCCCATCTTTTAATCCTGTTTTATGTTTTTCAAGCATCAGAACCAGAAGCTCTTGTGTTCCCTTCTTTAGCTGCTGTTTGACATAAGAGGCAATTTGAAAAGCCAAAGCTTTTTTTTGCCTGCTGTTTTCTTTTCTCCACTTTCATTTTGACCAGAATAGAACACTCTATATTTCTCTGTCAGGAGAAGTCATTTTAGAAGTTCTTTTAAAGCTTAAAATTTTTTTCACCCAGAGATTATCCACGGTGAGATTTCTCAAAATGTACAGGTGAGTGGAGACTGGTGCAGTCAGATGCCAATCTTGATTCACAACCTTTTTGAATCAATGCAGGCTGTGCTTTGGTAAAACGCTCTTTGACATTGTTTGATTAGAAGTGCCTATATCTAATTTTTACTGTTGGTGCACCTTTCAATCTGAAGCCATAATAATTTCAGGGAGGTCTGAATTTAAACCATAAATTCAAATCTACTCCTAAGGTTTTGGTTCCCTGTCAGAACCCCAACCAGAAGTATCAGCAATCCCTCAGAGTTCAAGGATGATAGCCAGTTGCCACTGGTGGATCCGCAGGTGGCTAATGAGACCAATCCAGGATCCACAGTTCTTGTCACAGTTGGGGCAGACATTTCCCAATGGAAGGGCAGATCTGGATTGTTGAGTTGGGCTGCGGCTTTGAAGTACTCCTTCCAGTGTGCACTGATCTATTTGTTGTCCCTGTGGAGGTTGGATCCATCCCTGAATCTGAGGGGGCTTATCCCTTAGGTACAGAGTCCATAGAGGGCTTTGGTGGCATTGAAGAATCCGCATATGTTGTTGGATTTCCTTTGCTTTGTTTTCTTCATTATTCTTCTTGTTCTTCATTTTGTGGGTTTTCCTTTGAATTTCAGCTTTGAGCTGATGATGGGCATATTGCTTCTGTTTGGAATTGAGGTCATTCTGCCAAGCACAGAAGCACTTGCACTTACGGTTGATTAGGTCCTGGATTTCCTGATCGTTCTTGTCAAACCAGTCTTGGTGCTTCCTCATTGAGAAGCCCAACGTTTCCTCACATGCAGCATGAACAGACAATTTGAACTCTTCCCAGTGGGGTATTTGGGGCTCTTCATCTTGGTTTTGATATTTATCAGTTTCTCAGTGAGGCATTACTGGAAAGGTCCCATTTAGTGGGGTCCTTAAGACTCTTGATGATCTTCTGTCTGTCTCATTTCTTCCACATTTGTCATTTTGATGCCGGTTTGATGGAAGTGATGGAGCGGATAAGGCGATCGCTCATCCAACAACTGTCAGCACCAGTCATCGCTTTGGTGATTGTAAACTTCTTCATGATTACAAGCATGGGCAATGACATAGTAAATCGGATGCCAATGCTTAGATCACAGGTGTTCCCATGATGCCTTGTATTTGTTCTTTTGACAGAACATGATTGTAATCATTAGGTCATGTTCCATGCATTTGGTCAGGAGAAGAATTCCATTGGAATTGGTCTTGCTCACTCCTTCCTTTCCAATCATGCCATTCCAAAACTCTGAATCACATCCAAATCTTGTGTTAAAATCATCAAGGAGTATGAGCTTGTCCTCTTTAGGGATGGTGGGAGAATTTGGTCAAAGGAAAATTCTACTCCAACCTTGGTTTCATGATCAGCTTCAAGGGTTGGAGCATATGCACTGAGTGTTGCAGATTGGCCCAAACTAGAAGGGGCCTGTTTGACAGTACTGGATCAGCTACTGCTAAAATTTTCATGGGAATAGCTGACAGTGAGAGATTCCCACCAGGGGGGACAAAGTCTTGCAAAATAGCTCTGGAAATTTCTGTCCCATTGAATATTAATCTGACCATACCGGATTATCCTCTACATTTTATTTCCCAACCTCCTACCTGAGTCCTAGACTAAGTATAATCCTGATCTGGATCCAAATACCGTTTCCTTGGCTTATCTTTCATCCATAACAATGCAGAACCATTGTGTTTCTATAACATATATATGGGGCCATCTTTATACTCACTGCTAATACGCAAATAAATAAAGTTGTTACTTCTGAGGGAGTGTTTGAATTTTTTTTCCCATTCTCTTCCCTGAACCTTGTTTAATTAAGGACAAAAGAGCGAAGAGAAATGAAACAGAATGGAAGGAAAAAATCCAACTCATATTAAGTCCAAAATCCAACCCGTACGTTACAGAGCTGTATCTTTATGGCAGTATTCCAGCAATCCAAATAAATGACTTGAGATTTCCTTTTATGGTACAGAAATTCATCAGACTGTCCATAACATTATGGCCTTATGTTGTACATTAGCCATTAGGAACCTAGAGTACTCAATAAATTCCATTGAGGTGCTCAGGGCAAGTTGTCTTGTCCAAGCCACCTCTGCTCACTAAACAGCTTCCTAGACCCTGTCCTCTAGTCATTATTATCATTATTCCAGGGAAGCAGTGACTCTGAGAAAGATTTGGGGATCATGGTGGATAATCAGCTGAACATGAGTTCCCAGTGTAACTCTGTCCTAAAGAGCTAATGTGATCTTGAGATGTAAAAATAGGGGAATCTCAAGTAGGAGCAGAGAGTTTATTTTACCTCTGTATTTGGCTCTGGTGTAACTCCTGTTGGAATCCTGTGTTCAGTTCTGGTGCCCACAATTCAAGAAGGATGTAGATAAATTGGAAAGGATTAATAGAAAAGAGCTATGAGAATGATTAAAGGATTAGAAACCATGCCTCACAGAGAGAGGGTCAAGGAGCTCAATGTATTTAGCTTAACAAAGAGAAGGCTACGAGGTGACTTGATCACAATGTATACATATCTAAATGGGGGGAACAAATATTTAATAATGGTCTCTTCAATCTAGCAGAGAAAAACACAATCCAATGGCTGGAACTTACAGTTAGACAAACTCAGACTGGAAGTAAGAGGTCAAGTTTTGATGGGTGAGAGTAATCAGCCATCAGTCGTGGTGGATTCTTCATCACTGATTTTTAAATCAAGATTGGAAGTTTTTTTAAAAGATCTGCCCTAGGGATTATTTTGGGAAGTCCTATGGCCTGTGCTGTACAGGAGGTCAGGCCAAACTATCACAATGGTACCTTCTGGCTTTTGTAATATGTGAATCTATTATGTCAGCATCTAGATTTCTCAGTCAAGGTCAGAGCCTCATTGTGCACTTAGTGAGCAGAAGGCCCTACCCTGAAGGCCTTCCCACTTAGATGGAAAAAGAGAGACAGGGAAAAAGAGAGACAGGGTAGGAGGGCAAACAGGTACAGGGAGATGAAGTAACTGAACCCAAGGTCACACAGCATGTCAGTGGCAAATCTGGGACTGGAACCCAAACCTCCTGATTCCCCATCTAGTGAGCTAGCTACTAGACAATGCAGTGTCCCATTCCAGCATTCCTCTCCCTTCCCTCTTCATAATCATCATCCTTTCCCTAACTTCCCTTACCTTTTCCAAGCCCCCATCAGCTCCATTTAATGGAGTAAAACTTGGGGTTGGCCCAAGTCAGGACAAGCCGAAACTTGGAACTTTTTGCAATTCTGAACTTTTTTGTTTTTATATAGTCAACATCTTTTGTTTTCATTGAAGCATAAAACGTAACCCTGGAAGGGACCTCAAGAGGTCAGCCAGTCCATCGCCCCCTTGTTTTGATTTTGACTTGGAATGGGCCTCAAAGTCAACAAGTCCAGCCCCCTGTGCTGTGGCAGGACCAAGTAAACCTAGACCATTCCTGACAGGGGTTTGTCCAACTTGATTTTAAAACCTTCCACTGATGGGGACTCCATGGCCTCCCTTGGAAACCTATTCTAGAGATTAACTATCCTTGGAGTTAGAAAGTTTTTCCTAATATCTAATCTAAATCTCCCTTGCTGCAGATTAAGCCCATTACTTCTTGTCCTACCTTCAGTGGACATGGAGAAGAACTGATGACCATCCTCTTTGTAACAGCCCTTAACATATTGGAATACTGTTATCAAGTCTCCCCTCAGACATCTTTTCCCAAGACTAAACCTGCCCAGTGTTTTCAGCCTTTTCTCATAGGTCAGGTTTTCTAAATCTTTTATCATTTCTGTAGCTCTCCTCTGCACTCTCTCCAATTTGTCCACATCCTTCCTAAATTGTGGTGTCCAGAACTGGATATGGTGCTCCAGCTGGGGCCTCACCAGTACCGAGTAGAGCAGGACAATTACGTCCTCTGTGTTACATACAACACTCCTGTTAATGTACCCCAGAATCATACTAGTCTTTTTTACTGCAGGATCACATTGATGACCCATTCAGTTTGTGGTCCACTGTGACCCCCAGATCCTTTTCAGCACTACCACCACCTAGACGACTCTTCCCCATTTTGTAGTGCATTTGAGTTTTCCTTCCTAAGTGAAGTACTTTGCATTTGTCTTTATTGAATTTTATCTTGTTGAATTCAGACCAATTCTCCAATTTGTCACGGTTATTTTGAATTTTAAACTTGTCTACCAACATGCTTGCAACCCCTCCCAACTTGGTGTCATCTGCAAATTTTACAAGCATACTCTTTCCTCCATTATCCAAGTCTTAAATGAAAATATTGAATAGTACTGGACCCAGGACTGACCCCCTGTTGGATCCCACTTGATATGCTCTTCCAGTTTGACAGCAAACTTTTGAAAGACTACTGAAAAATTAATTATCAATCAGTTGTACAACTACCTTATATCAATTTAATCTAGACTACATTTCAGTAGGTTGCTTATGAGAACGTCTTGCAGAACTGTGTCAAAAGCATTACTAAAATCAAGGTATCACGTCTACTGCTCTCACCCACCCACTAGGTCAGGAATCTTATCAAAGAAAGAAATTAAGTTGATTTAGCATGATTTGTTCTTGACAAATCCATGCTCACTATTTCTTATAACCCTATTATCCTTCAGGTACTTACAAACTAATTGTTTAGTATTTTTTGCTCCAATATCTTTCAAGGTATTGAAGTTAGGATAAGTGGTCTATAATTCCCTTGGAATTATTACAAATGATCATATAACGTAAGATAAATTAAATGTCTAAACAAAACGAAGTATTTCACCCCTATCCAAATGAAATGTTTCAATAATGCGCCTAATGACAATGTTGACAAACACTACATTCACCTGAAATACTTTGATTTTGTCAAATCAGCATTTGCTAATGGAAAACTGTTCTGTTTGGAAAGTTCTCAACAAAGTTCAGTGCTCACCCACTTCAGGCATTCAGTTAGTCTCATTCTCCCCACCCATTTATTCTTAGCAGTAGGCCCACTCTTCATTACTAAGCCACTCTGGGCTATAGGCCAGGAAAGCTCTTCCCTCACCACCATCTGCTGCAGACCCATGCACTTTTCTTTTAGAGCTTCCTGGACACAGGCAGGGTGGGACCTGACAGCATATGAAGCTGGCAGCAGGAAGGGCAGCTGGTGGAGAAGGGCTGGTTCCAAGCAGGGGTGGGGTGAAGTAGATCAGGACTCACTGACTTACAACCCACCTCTTCTTCCAGAAACTACAGACATTTTGTCCTCCCTGGCTCACCATCCCCATTGCCCTTGCTAAAAGTCTGGAAATGAGCCAGTCACCAGGGAACAGGCAAGTTGTCTAGGGGTTAAGGGTCAATTTTCCCCATGTGCATCTTGATCCTGCCCTCAGACATATAAGCAGTTATGGCCACATAGTGTGCTTTTTAAGATGTTACAAGATCCAGAACAATCCTTTCCTAGGCATTTGAGAATCCCGTACTGAGTGGGACGTGGGCGAGTCTACTCAAGGCAGTGCAGGTAGTGGGGGCTCTATTCAAAGTTGACTTACAGCAGGGGTTCTCAAACTTTTTTGTTTTTTTAGCAGAGCTTCCCTTTGAAAATATTTCAGGCTGTGATGACTCTTCTCCCTTCTCTCCCCCGCCCCCAGTACCTTTCGCGGTATCAGTGAAGATCCTTACAGAGCTAAGTAACCACCCTTGTGCACTGCTGCTGGTGGCAGCGCTGCCTTCAGAGCTGGGTGCTGAGCCAGCAGCTGTCACTCTCCTGCTGCCCACCCCTGAAGGCAAGGAAAAAGATGATCGCATAACCCCCCTACAATAGTCTTGTGATCCTGTAACAAGGTCCTTTGCCCACCCTTCTTCCTGGGGGCCCAGTGCCTGCCCCAATAAAGCATAGAGAGGCCTCTAGTTCTGCAGCACCCATGGCTTTATTTACAACAGGTTCTCCCACCACCAGAGATATACTATATACAGCTTGCAGGCCTGACACTCTCCTCTTCCACACAGAGTCTGCCCTCAGCCTGGAGACTGATCTTCCCCTGACCATCACCCTTCTTCTGGCTGCCAGCCAGCCTTTATAGCCCTTGAACCCTCAGGCCCGCAGGTGCAGCCAGTTCTAAAGGCCAGGCACCAGACTTCTCCCCAGCCCCAATCTTTTCCCCCTGATTGAGGCTGGCTGAGCAGGGGCTAATTAGGTGCCTTTGCACCAGCACCCTGTTACAGACCCCCTTTTGGGTCAGGACCCCCAGTTTGAGAAATGCTGACCTACACAGTCCATTATAAGACTCTGATTTCAGTTGCTTACAACTCTGACAAACTTTAAGCCTTTGGGCTGATATTTCGCCCGATGGGTCTTTGCCTCAGGCTTTTTTTTTTTTTTGGAGAGGAGTGGAATTTCAGCTGAACCACTTCTCAGAACAAGGTTAGGGGACTATACATTGTAAAATGCTTACAATAGTTTAGGTTAGATGTTCTAGCACCTTCAGACATTAGAGCAGGGACTTGCAATTTGTCAGGTGGGTTGCCCAGCCCCATGGGGGAGGGGAAACAGCGAGATTGGAGTACAGATGGGGGAGGACCTAGGCCTCGGGAGGAGGTGGTGGCATTGGGGGAGAGTGGGACAAGGGCTGGGAGAGTGTAAACAGGGAGACCAAGATGAAAGTGCAGAGCAGATGGCAACCTGGATGAGGAGAAAGGGGTGGGGGGCGTGAACTGAGTCAAGGAACTGAGATGGGTGCAGGGGGCCTGTGACATGGAGTTGAGATAGGATGGGGTTCAGGGACAGGAACAAGGAGCCAAGGAGAGGCAGGGGAGGAGAGTGGAACAATGACAGAGTAGGGGGCCAGAAGAAGGGGTTGGGCTTGAAGGGAAAGGGGCCAGAATGACCTATAACCACGCAACCCACTCCCCTAAGAACCTGGAATAGAACCCAGGGGTCTACCCACTGGCAAAATATGTGCCTCATCTCCTTCTAGCATTTGGCCCACGTATCGGATGACCGCCTGCTATTGATATCACCTACTCTGTTATCTCAAACATCAGTGTTCCGTGCTGTGGATCTGGAGACTCCCACCCTGCTGCTGGCCCATGTGGGTGTCAATATGATGATTCCACATGGTAGATTTATTGCTGTTTCAGTTTGATTTTTCTTAAAAAAACAGTGCATTCAAAGTTAGGGAGCACTCCCCATTTAGGAAATGCCAGAAGGAATATTGCCTGGGCAATTTTAATTCAGGTCCATTGTGCCTGTGTATTATGAAACAGTCTTTGCTTGCGGGGTTACCTACTATTTTTTTCCACAGTGGCCCTGCCTCATTCCGTGCACAGGATGGACAGTGCCCTGGGAATTAATTTCCGTGATGTAGTTAATAAGGCTGTTGTCTGTGGGAACCTTGCTTCAGTCATTGCAGAAGCTGAAAGTTTTGCACAACTTGTAGTTCTGGGGCAGGCAGGTCTAGGCCTGCCCCTAACTAATGACCTGCTCTCCCAGTTAAGGAGTAGGAACCACTGGGCCCAGTCCACAACTGCTTTATTGGGACAACAAATGAAAAAGCAGGAACGGCGTGAAGTCAGCAGTAAAGACTCAGGAATCCGGAAAGGTTCACTGAGCAGAGGACTCCAGACACTGCCTACTGTGCCACAAAGGCATCCCCAGGGAGTCAGTGGACGCTGCCCAGATGAACCCTGGCTGGAGATGTCAGCGAACAAGGAACCAGAAATAGGCCCCAGTCATGGAGCACACCACCAACCCTCACGTCCAGCTTCCTGCTCCTGGAGTGATGGATGGCTATCTCAGCCAGCACCAGGAGCAGGAGGAGATCCTGTCACTTTATGCAGCCACGGACGGGAGTGTGCATAGATCAGGAGGTGCAGGGAAAAGTGCAGCCAGACCCTCAGTAAGAGGTTCTGGAGGAGCCAGAAGAGGGGCTGCAGCGTGATGCACCTACATCAATGTGTGCCAGAATCTCCCTCTAGCTGCAAAAGGGCCAGGTGTCCAGGGAGTTCTTGAATTGCACTGCGTACATGCTCATGGCTCCATTGGAAGGTTTGTAGTTAATGAAGCAGGGGACTGAAGGAAGAGAAAGGACAATCTGTTGGAGAGGTCAGTTGAATGCGGCCCTGAGGAATTGGATTCTAGCCCTGCCTTTGCCACAGAGTTCCTGGGTGATGCTGGACAAAGTCTCCAAACTTTTCACAGATGACTACTAATTGCGTGTTCCTCGTTTTCTGGGTGCCTGACTTGAAACACGTGGGCTCTGATTTTCAAAAGTGCTTAGCACTGATATCTGCAACTGAAGTCAATGGGAGCTGAGTGCTGAGCTAATAACGTGCTATCAAACACTAAGTTCTCTGTTAAATCAGGTCCTAGGTGTCCCAGATTGCCCCACCCCAAATTGTGCCATTAACGTTGCTGTGCCTCAGTTCCCCATGTGTAAGTGAGGATAATAATACCCCTGACCACTAGAGTGGTGTGGCCCTAATTAATGTCTGTGAAGCACTCAGGTGCTACAGCGGTGAGCATCCTAGAAAAGCCCATGAGGAAATTATTAATTCACTATTCAGAGCAGGGTTTGGATAGTGTGCAGTATTTAATGACTGGGGCCACACACTGAATGACAGGGTAAAGTGAAAAACTGAATAGCTACTTACTCAGTGAGTACACTGAATGAGGCAGGGGTCCAGTGGAAAAATATGGAATGTCTCCCAGAAACATTTGGGGGCAGATGGTCTGCCTCACTCCATTCCCTTTGTGCCACTCATGGGTTTTCCCCAGTGGGTGTTGAACTGGCAGACCAGCTCCTATGCTTTCCGGCCAGCTGCCCCTGTGGCAAGGACATGTCAGATAGGAAGAGGCATGGAGGGGACCTGGCTGAGGCTTATTGTGCTCCAGCCATCTCCATCTGGCTGATGGTCTCTTGGGGACCATCACATACTGGAGCAAGTTAGGGCAGCCCCATGGATGCTTCAGAAGAAGGTGTAAGAAACTTTGAAATGGGCAGATGTGGGATAATCTGACCCCCATTGAGGTCTCATCTTAATCTCTAATAGAGATGTGCTTGAGCCCTGAGGCAAGAGGTGTAATATCCCTCCTGAAATGTTTGTCATCTGCTGATCAAAGGCATAATGTACGAGCTAGGTGGTATTATTATTTGTTATAACTCTGGATGCTCTTGTCCATATAAATGTCCAATCCATTTTTGAATTTTGCTAGGCTGTTGGTCTCAAGGACTTCATGTGACAGGGAGTTCCACAGTCTAATTTATTTTTATATAACAAAATGCCACCTCTGGATTCTCCTGCTAAACATATTTCATTTTTGGTATTGTTCCTGTACCTTTTAACTAGACAGCTTAGTCACATGGTGGGATTTTTTCAGAACAGAAGCACCTACCTGTCAACATTTTCTAATTTGGAAAGAGAAACACTCTTGTTTTTCAAAATAATTCTGCAGAGAATGTGGACAATGAAAACTAACTGGTTACGAAACATATCAGGATGGAAAATGCTTTTGGATTTGACATTTTCACAGAATTTTGTATCATTTTCCTCTAATTCTGAGCTGAATCAGGATGAAAACAGTTCCAAAAACTCAACATAGCCCTGGAAATCTATTTTCTGGGCAGCTGTATTAGTAATCTCAAAGAGTCCTTCCTCTGCCCATCAGCCCAACAAGGTTGCTGAGCCAGTGACTTCTGAGAAGCCTGTGCTATCCCATTCATACTGAAATGTCAATGTGTTGAGCCATTGACCTCACAGAGGTCTGTCCCTTCACATTAGACCGGGAAGCAAGAGGTGCTGAGGCAGTGAGTGGTAAAACCTGACTGTTACAAAATAGAAAATGCTTTTGAATTTCCCAACATTTCAGTGGAATTTGCACCCACCTCATTTTTAGAACAGCTCTACTAGTTAGTTTTATCATTAAAACACACATATTCTGTATTTGGTGTTTTGCTATATATGCTTTCAAACTGTTAGTGAAAGCTATTTAGCATTGTTCTAATGGGGGAAAAAAACCATATTAATTCATTATTAATTAAAATGTTGTGTGCCATAATTTCTGTTTCCTTACTACAATTACACAGGGTTTCCAACTCCTTCAATTTGCATATGAAGTCTCATGTTATTGGGGGCGTTTCCCTACAGCCCCAGCTCTAAGTTCAAGCAATTATGTGAGAATCTAAAAGTTTTTTTCTTTGTTTGTTTGTTCTTAAGTTTCTAATTCTTAGGCTGATTTGAGCTCCCAGGGCTTGGGCTGTGGGGCTGTTTCACTGCCATGGAGATATCTGGGCTTGGGTTGGGGTCTAGGTTCTAGGATCCTGTGAGGTGGGAGGGTCCCAGAGCTTAGGCTCCAGCCCAAGTCCTTGAAGTTAAGATGTCTACATAGCAATGAAACATCCTCCCCACCAGCCCGAGTCAGTTGGCACAGGCCAGCTGTGCGTTTTTCTTTGCTGTGTAGACATACACGTAGTTTCTCTTGGCTACCTGCACTGTCAGGCTCCTGGGGTGCAGGGAGTCTGGAGGCAGGGGGACAGCACAGCCCGTTGTCTCACGGAGATAAAAATCATGCATTGTCCAGTTGGCATGCCATGTCCAGGATGCAAGCCCTGGGATGAACTCCAGCAGAACCCTGGGCACTGGTGTGTGCTGTTAGGGCTGGCTTTGCAAACAGAAGGGTTCAAATCTTCTTGTAGCAAGGCGGAATGGCTTCCCTCCGAGGCTGGGAGCCACTCTGGGCCCTCTGGTGGGTGGGGTCAGCCCAGGCCTGCCCCTCATACTGGAATCAGAGGGGTGTAACAAGAAGAATAAGAAGCTGGGCCTCCAGCTCAGTGGAGCCAGAGGCAGGGAAGGAGCCAGATGCTTCTGCCTTGCTGCTGGCCCTATGGTTTTCTGCATTCGGAAAGTCGGAAACCCAACACCCCAGCCCCGCCCCTTCTCCAAGGCCCCAACCCCACTTCACTCCATCCCTCATCCCTCTGTTGCTCGCTCTCCCCCACCCTTGCTCATTTTCACCGGGCTGGGGCAGGAGGTTGGGGTGCTGGAGGGGGTGCAGGCTCTGGGGTGGGGCTGGGGATGAAGGGTTTGAGCTGCTGGGGGGTGGGGCTGAGGGGTTCAGCCGTGTTTAAAACCAGATGCCTGGCAACCCTTGCTGACTCCTGCATCAGGGACTGAGCTGTGTCAACCCCTGCCTCTGGGGAGGACCCCGAGGGAGAGGAGCTGCTGGGACTGCTGCCGGCTGAGTACCCCGAGGAGCTGCTGGGACTGCTGGCCACCAAGTACCCCGAGGAGACTAAGGACCTGTGAACAATGGAAACCTACAAACAGGCTGGGGTAAAAAGTAGCCCAGGGAAACAAGACATTAGTCCGATTGTGCTGCTGAAATCACAATCAGTGTGTTTCAGGCGGATCCCCGCTGACCCACTCACCACTGGTAGGGCCCTGAGCTGGAACCTGGTGGAGTTGGGGTGGCCCTGAGTCTCCTTGCTGCCAATCTCACCCTTGGGAGAGCAGCCTCCCCACTTTAGGCCAAAAGGCCCCAGCCAGGTAGCTGGGCCATAGACTGCTGTTCCTGTGTCCTGCCCAGAGGGTGTGAGCCTGATAGTTTGCTGTCTGCCCAGCCAGGGAGCTGGGTTATAGGCTGCTAACTGCCCTGCCCCAAGAGGCCAGGGCCCTGGAGTCTTTGCTGACACTTACCACGTTCATCCCCTGTCAATTGGCCGTCAGTCGCTAGGCAGCGTAGCAAGGTGGAGTGGCCTCGCTCCGAGGCTGATGAGGCAGAACCACTCCAAGCCGCTCCACTTCTTAATTTCAATTCAAAGCCCCCCGTCTAGAGAGCACATCAAACTGTGCCCGTGGTCCAGTCCAAAGCTCAGTTAAGTCCTTCCATTGACTCCAGCGGGCGGGCCAGCTCTAGGTTTTATGCTGCCCCAAGCAAAAAAAAAAAGAGAGAGAGCATAACTGCCAAAGCGAAAAAAAACCCCAAACAACCTCCTGGAATGTTGCCCCTGGAATTGTGCTGCCCCAAGCATGTGCCTGGTTTGCTGGTGCCTGGAGCCGGTCCTGCCAGTGAGCTTTGGACTTGGATTCACAACCCCATCCGTCATTCTGGGAGCATAAAAGACCCTGTCGCTGATTATTTTCCTTTTTCCTTTCAAGGAAAATATTTAAGGGGAGAATCAATTAAGATGATTTATTAATATTCATTAAGAAGCTTAGTCTGTAGTCTCTTAAAAAGCACTGTTAATAAAATCCTCTGACACCCCATCAAAACCGAAGAGGAAGGGTAGTCTACGCACCAAAGCTGTGCAGCGACTAGCCTCTAAAAGCTAGCTTGAATCCACTGTTACTGTTACCCCTGCCAGCTGAAAACAGCATAGCATGGGCTGGCAAGCCAAGTATGGACCCATGTCTGTGCCTGGCTTGCACGATCTGTGCTGAAGTCCTCTCTCCGCTGTACTCCCTGTTACTGTTACTTGCACTAACTGGATTCAAGCAGGTTTCAGAGTAGCAGCCATGTTAGTCTGTATCCGCAAAAAGAACAGGAGTACTTGTGGCACCTTAGAGACTAACATTTATTTGAGCATAAGCTTTCATGGGTTACAACCCACTTCACTGGATGCATAGAATGGAACATATAGTAAGAAGATATATATACATACAGAGAACATGAAAAAGTGGAAGTTGCCCTACCAACTGTAAGAGGCTAATTAATTAAGATGAGGTATTACCAGCAGAAGAAAAAAACTTTTGTAGTGATAATCAAGATGGCCCATTTTAGACAGTTGACAAGAAGGTGTGAGCATACTTAACGTGGGGCTCAGGTAGGCCAGGCCGGGTATAGCTTATGCTGTGTATACATACCACTCTCGAGCAGCCAATGTTGCAAATAAAATAGCCAGGAGGTTCGTGTGAAGTGTGGTGGTTTAACAGTAGTCCTGGATGTAAGAGGGGGGCAACATAACAGTTTGGAGTCTGCACAACCGTCAGTCCTTGCATTCAAACATCCTAGAGCAGGTGGCTAGTCAGAGAGATTTCTGAGCTTTGCATGGTACCAGGAGGACTGGCTGAAAGCCACAAGAAATTAACTAAAGCAGCTGCAGAGGTTCATGACAGGAAGAGATAAGACTTTGCTGCCTCTCTGGATGCAATCAAGCTACAGCTTCTCTGAAAATGGAAGAAAAGGAAATCTGAGTGGTAATTGGAAAACTTTTAAGCAGGAATTTCTGCTGCGTCGCACAGTAGTCAGTGTGCCTGAAAACCCTGACAAACAAAAGGGGAAATTGCTTCTTATGATTGCAGGGTCACAGGCAGCTGAGATTTAGATTACATTTAAATACACAGACTGGAGAAGAAAAAGATAAAAATCAGTGTGCTGAGAAACCAAAGGAGAGTGTGACCGTCAGAGCTCCCCCTGCTGGTCACTCACCAGGCTGGACCTGGGTGCTCATAGACTCATAGACTCTAGGACTGGAAGGGACCTCGAGAGGTCATCGAGTCCAGTCCCCTGCCCTCATGGCAGGACCAAATACTGTCTAGACCATCCCTAAAATACATTTATCTAACCTACTCTTAAATATCTCCAGAGATGGAGATTCCACAACTTCCCTAGGCAATCTATTCCAGTGTTTAACCACCCTGACAGTTAGGAACTTTTTCCTAATGTCCAACCTAAATCTCCCTTGCTGCAGTTTAAGCCCATTGCTTCTTGTTCTATCATTGGAGGCTAAGGTGAACAAGTTTTCTCCCTCCTCCTGATGACACCCTTTTAGATACCTGAAAACTGCTATCATGTCCCCTCTCAGTCTTCTCTTTTCCAAACTAAACAAACCCAATTCCTTCAGCCTTCCTTCATAGGTCATGTTCTCAAGACCTTTAATCATTCTTGTTGCTCTTCTCTGGACCTTCTCCAATTTCTCCACATCTTTCTTGAAATGCGGTGCTCAGAACTGGACACAATACTCCAGCTGAGGCCTAACCAGTGCAGAGTAAAGCGGAAGAATGACTTCTCATGTCTTGTTTACAACACACCTATTAATGCATCCCAGAATCACGTTTGCTTTTTTTGCAACAGTATCACACTGTTGACTCATATTAAGCTTGTGGTCCACTATGACCCCTAGATCTCTTTCTGCCATACTCCTTCCTAGACAGTCTCTTCCCATTCTGTATGTGTGAAACTGATTGTTCCTTCCTAAGTGGAGCACTTTGCATTTATCTTTATTGAATTTCATCCTGTTTACCTCAGACCATTTCTCCAATTTGTCCAGATCATTTTGAATTTTGACCCTGTCCTCCAAAGCAGTTGCAATCCCTCCCGGTTTGGTATCATCCACAAACTTAACAAGCGTACTTTCTATGCCAACATCTAAATCGTTGATGAAGATATTGAACAGAGCCGGTCCCAAAACAGACCCCTGCGGAACCCCATTTGTTATATCTTTCCAGCAGGATTGGGAGCCAGTAATAACTAGTCTCTGAGTACGGTTATCCAGCCAGTTATGCACCCACCTTATAGTAGCCCCATCTAAATTGTACTTTCCTAGTTTATCTATAAGAATATCATGCGAGACCATATCAAATGCCTTACTAAAGTCTAGGTATATCACATCCACCGCTTCTCCCTTATCCACAAGGCTCATTATCCTATCAAAGAATGCTATCAGATTAGTTTGACACGATTTGTTCTTTACAAATCCATGCTGGCTATTCCCTATCATCTTACCACCTTCCAAGTGTTTGCAGATGATTTCTTTAATTACTTACTCCATTATCTTCCCTCGCACAGAAGTTAAACTAACTGGTCTGTAGTTTCCTGGGTTGTTTTTATTTCCCTTTTTATAGATGGGCACTATATCTGCCCTTTTCCAGTCTTCTGGAATCTCCCCCGTCTCCCATGATTTCCCAAAGATAATAGCTAGAGGCTCAGATACCTCCTCTATTAACTCCTTGAGTATTCTAGGATGCATTTCATCAGGCCCTGGTGACTTGCAGGCATCTAACTTTTCTAAGTGATTTTTTACTTGCTCTTTTTTTATTTTATCTTCTAAACCTACCCTCTTCCCGTAAGCATTCACTATATTAGACATTCCTTCAGACTTCTCAGTGAAGACCGAAAAAAAGAAGTCATTAAGCATCTCTGCCATTTCCAAGTCTCCCATTACTGTTTCCCCCTCCTCACTGAGCAGTGGGCCTACCCTGTCCTTGGTCTTCCTCTTGCTTCTAATGTATTGATAAAAAGTCTTCTTGTTTCCCTTTATTCCCATAGCTAGTTTGAGCTCATTTTGTGCCTTTGCCTTTCTAATCTTGCCTCTGCATTCCTGTGTTATTTGCCTATATTCGTCCTTTGTAATCTGACCTAGTTTCCATTTTTTATATGACGCCTTTTTATTTTGTAGGTTACGCAAGATCTCGTGGTTAAGCCATGGTGGTCTTTTGCCACATTTTCTATCTTTCCTAACCATCGGAATAGCTTGCTTTTGGGCCCTTAATAGTGTCCCTTTGAAAAACTGCCAACTCTCCTCAGTTGTTTTTCCCCTCAGTCTTGATTCCCATGGGACCTTACCTATCAGCTCCCTCAGCTTATCAAAATCCACCTTCCTGAAATCCATTGTCTCTATTTTGCCGTACTCCCTTCTACCCTTCCTTAGAATTGCAAACTCTATGATTTCATGATCACTTTCACCCAAGCTTCCTTCTACTTTCAAATTCTCAACGAGTTCCTCCCTATTTGTTAAAATCAAGTCTAGAACAGCTTCCCCCCAGTAGCTTTTTCAACTTTCTGAAATAAAAAGTTGTCTGCAATGCAGTCCAGGAACTTATTGGATAGTCTGTGCCCCGCGGTGTTATTTTCCCAACATATATCTGGATAGTTGAAGTCCCCCATCACCACCAAATCTTGGGCTTTGGATGATTTTGTTAGTTGTTTGAAAAAAGCCTCATCCACCTCTTCCACCTGATTAGGTGGCCTGTAGTAGACTCCCAGCATGACATCAGCTGTGTTTTTTACCCCTTTTAGCCTAACCCAGAGACTCTCAACACTTCCATCTCCTATGTCCATCTCCACCTCAGTCCAAGTGTGTACATTTTTAATATATAAGGCAACACCTCCTCCCTTTTTCCCCTGTCTATCCTTCCTGAGCAAACTATACCCATCCACACCAACATTCTAGTCGTGTGTATTATCCCACCAAGTTTCAGTAATGCCAACAATGTCATAGTTGTATTTATTTATTAGCACTTCCAGTTCTTCCTGCTTATTACCCATACTTCTTGCATTTGTATATAGGCATCTAAGATACTGGTTTGATCCTGCCTCCCAGCTTTGCCCTGACCCTCCTTTCTCTCCGCCATTATAGCCCACGATCCCTCCTGTTTCCGACCCATCTCCCAGGTCTTGTTCCCCACTTACCTGTGGGATTTGCTCACCTGTCCCCGTCGAACCTGTCCCCGTCGAACCTGCTCTTAAACTCCTCTTGGTCTGTCTGGGCAGGCTTCAGCCCAGTTTCTTTCTTTGGCCTCTGGTGCACTTCTTGGACAGACACTCTGTTATCCCTGCACAGAAGTGGGACCTCATGGTCCAGCTGCCGCTGTCCCCCAGTGCTGAGCCCTCCTTTCCCCAAAGACACCCTAATTGCGTAAGCACACCCCTTCTCACAGTGCCAACCTTGTGATGCTCTGATTTAGTTTACCTGCTCAGGGACACAAGGTAAGTGAAGCACATAACAACACAGTGTTTGCAAAAGGTTCCAAAATCAATCACTCATGTAGCAGGGTGGTCACCCGCTCCTGGTCTGAAAGGGTTAAAAACAGCCCTAAGAGAGGGCTGTGGCTGGGGAAAAGCTGGGCTGATTGGGGGAAGCAGCCTCAGCTGGTGGCCATGCTCCAATCAGGGTCCAGCTGGCCCTATAAAGGCCAGTGAAGCCAGGCACTGACACACTCTCTCCCTAGCCTTTAGAGAGGGAGGGACCTGGCTGCAGGGAGCTGAGAGAAGGTATCTGGAGCGGAGCAGGACTGGGGGAAGGCCAAAGGAGCTGGGGAGCTCTGGCCTGGAAACCCCTCCAGGCTGCAGCCTAGTGGAAGGCCAGTAAAGTACTGGTGTTGCAGGGGGCAACCCATGGGTAGGCAGAGGCAGCAGGTCTGAACCCCCTTTGCCTATGATGAGTGGCTTTTACACTGCAGTCTGCCCCAGGGAGTGGAAGCTTGGTGATGACTGGCAGTAGCTCAGACTGCTGAGGCAAGATGGGGGTTGGGGGTTTCCCAGAGATGGGAGACCCATAGAGACTGGTGGGGGTATTGCCAGCGGGCAGCCCCTGGGTAAAGGGGCACCAGGGTCTGGGAGGGACACAGGGGCCAGCAGCAAACAGGATATCGGCCAACATAGGGTGCCCCAATGGCTGGAGAAAAGCTAATTACCGATGACCAGCAGGAGGCGCTGCAGAGGTGAGTCCTGCACAACTACACTCATTACATTATTATTTATTACATTACTGGATCCTCCCCCTTCTCCACAGCCTTGCTTTCTGCTTTTGGTCTCTTCACCCTCTGTCTCAAATGGCTGGTGGAAGAGTCCTCCTTTTATACAGCCACAGTCCCCACTGTCATGTGATCCACAGATCAATTTCATCAGGTGTTCAAAGTCCCCCACCATCTGATCATTTGTCTGGTTACCAACCTGCCTGACAGTACCAGTTTTCTGGGTTTGGCCACCTTCTTCGTCCAAAGGTGCTTCCATTGGAATAGATGACTATCTAGGTTTAATGACTCCACCCTTGGAATTTCATCCCATAATGGAGGGGAAAAGATAGCCGAGAGGGCAGACTATCCCTATAATGTAGAGTTAGTTGTCTGATAAAAGAATACTCTGACAGGTCATGATCTCAAACAGAATTAATCAACTGTACATAGATTTTTTTCCCAAATAGCCATAATGACACATGGAAGCCAGCATTGTTTCTTCTGTACAACAATGTAAAGTGGGAAGACATTTGATTCCTTCATCACAGATCTTAGTCAACAATGCTGTTGAGTAGCTTTGAGTGAGCTCCCAATGCTGATGACTCAGGAAAATAAAATGGTAGGCGGAGCTCAAAATTTTGCAAAAGATTAGTGGAGAGGTGACTGAGGTTCCACACTGCCTCCTGAAGAGTGCAGATCTGATTTTCAGACGTGCTAAGTGCCTGCATTGAGGTGAATGGAAGGAGAAAGTGCTCACTAACTGAATCATGGGAATATAGTAAAAAATGGCAGAGATGGCCCCATTTCTCCAGATTCAGTTCTCAACATTTTTATAAGCAAGTCACTTTAACCACTCTGTGCCTCCATTTCCCCATTTGTAGAATGGGGATAATCCTACTGACCTCCTTCGTAAAGTACTTTGAGATCTACCAATACAAAGCACTAGCTAAGAGCGAGCTGGCAGTATTATTCAATAGGTATTGCATTGTTACAAGTGCCACTACTGACGCTACCATAGGCATTCAGAAGAGTTGCTGCTGTTAATTATTTGTATGATGGTTAGCAACTAGATCCCCCAGGGGACACAGGGGAAACCATCGTGCTAGGGTCTGTCCATACACATAGGCCTTGTCTACACTTACGATGGCTTGCGGAGAACAGGCACAACACATGTAGTGTCACGGCAGTGAACGGCTCTCGCAGTGAGGAGGCAGCAGGGTACTACACTGCTGTTTTTAACAGTGTAAATGGGGTAGACACTGCTTGGGCAAGTAAAGAGCCATTTAAGGAATGTACCGTGGGGGTTCAGGTGGGTCGGGCACTCAACTCTACACACCCAAGCAGTGCCTCACCATCTACACTGCTGGTTTTACCATGCTAGTTGGGCATGCAGTGTCTGTACTCCGCACACTGCCCTAAGTCTAGCCACACCCACAGTCTCTGCCCCAAAGAGTTTACAATCTAAATAGACAAGGCAATTTTCATTCCTATTTTACAGGTGGAGAACCAAGACACGGGGATTAAGTGACTGTCCCAAGGTTACCCACAGAATCTATGGCACAGACCCCAGCTCTCTTGAATCCCTGTCTAATGCCTCATCCTGAAGCTAATCCTTCCCCCTCCAGACAAGCATGCCTCTGGGGCTGAGTAAGACAGCTGTGAGGCCACTAAACAGTGAATCATTTCCCTTGTGGTTTGAGGCATCAACATGGAGTGAGCAGCATTCAGGAATATTTGTGGACACGTCAGTAAAATATTTCACTCAAAAGGGCTTCACTGAGAACAAATGCGGAGTGATGGAGCTGGCTGCATGTAGAACAGAGATCAGTGAGACGCAGCTCCTCAGAGCTGTGGATTTCAAAGGAACACCAGAAGTGGTCCGCAAAGAAAGAATCAAACACACTCGAGTATCTGTATGAAGGGTGTATGTGTGTCCTTATGTTCCCTGTTTGAACTGGATGCTCTGAGCCTTGCAGAGGACTGGGGGTTATAGTTTAAGCTGCAGCTTCCCATTGAAACCAGGTCTTTCTCTCCAGTGATTTCCCCAGCGTCTTCCTGCATCAACGGGGATGAGGTTTCTATGGGGTTCCGGTTTTGTGCAACAGAATCCCTTGTATTTTTGCTTTGCTGATGCTGGATTTTGTGCATCAGCCTGTTTCATTCTATTGCACTATTTCTCTGTTTAATTCATTCCCTCTATATCTTCTGAACCCCTAACTGTAGCATCTAGACATGCTCTTGTGTATATTTCTGCAAGAGGGTACAGTCTTGATAGAAATAATGGCTAGATCTGACCATGTCAAAACTGAGAATGGACTCACGTATAGAATGACCAGGTGATATGCTACAGAAACTAATACAACATTTGGATTTTAGCCAAACTTGGGTAGAACATGAGGATTCTCCACTTAGCTAGGTAGGATCTGACAGGCACAGGATGTGAGACAAGAAAAAGGCCAAGAGAACTAAGCTGCTAGTATTCCTCTCATTTGTCAGGGCCTCTGCATCTTTTCATTATGAATTTCCTGGATTCTAGGGTGACGGGTTCAGTTACAGATCCCCTTGGGACTGTTACCTGATGTGCTGAAATTACCTCTGAGCCTGTTTTCCCTGCCAGCCTGGGACTCCCAGAACCCTGTCTTGTTGAGCCAGACACACTAGCTTGCTGCAACATTGACCTGGGGTCTGGTCCACACCCCTAAAGCTGCAAACTTAGCAGAAAATAGCTCAGCAGGTTACTTGTCTCCAGCACCCAGACACCCAGTTACCAATGGGATCCAAACCCCCCAAAAATCCATTTTACTCTGTATAAATGTTATACAGGGTGAACTCATAAACTCTCTGCCCTCTGTAACTCAGAGAGAGAGATGCACAGCTGTTTGCTCCCCCAGGCATTAATCACTTGCTCTGGGTTTATCAATAAACAAAAGTGATTTTATTAAGTATAAAAAGTAGGATTGAAGTGGCTTCAAGTAGTAACAGACAGAACAAAGTAAGTCACAAAGCAAAATAAAACAAAACACGGAAGTCTAAGCCTAATACATTAAGAAACTGATTACGGGTAATATCTCACCCTCAAAAATGTTCCAATAAGCTTCTTTCACAAACTAGACTCCTTCCTAGTCTGGGCCCAATCCTTTCCCTGGTACATCCTTGTTAGATCCAGCAGACATCTCAGGCAGTAAGCAGGGGTTTTCTCATGGCTGGTAGCCCCCTTTGTTCTGTTCCAACCCCTTTTATAGCTTTGGCACAAGGTGGGAATCTTTTGTCTCTCTGGGTCCTCACCCCTCCTTCTAAATGTAAAAGTACCAGATTTAGATGGATTTCATTATCAGGTGACGTGGTCACATGTCACTGTAAGACCCCTAGTCTCCATTCCCCATGGGCTGGCCCACACATACACAGGAAAGCTTTCAAGTAACTAAGACCATTTACAACTGATTGTTTCTGGAGCACCCTTAATGGCCTCTACTTACTATGTTTACATCAGTGATACAAGTTTATATCTTATTCTCCTAACTCCAGATATAGAAATACATGCAAACAAATAGGATGAACACACTTAGGAGATAACAAACTTGCTAATGGCACCATACAAGGGGTATTTAGCATAAAGCATTTTCCAGTTATGTCACATGCATAAGCATATTTCCGTAAAACATTTGGAGTGCAACGTCACATCCAATCTGAGCTGCTGTTGTAGGAATGAAGCCTAAAACATAAGCCTTGTATTAGAGACCTGGTATAAGGCAGAACCTGCTCACAGAATCTGGCAAAAACAGGGCTAATATTGCAAAAACACACATTTTTAAGAAGTGCTAGTCACAATGTTTTTTATGCAAACACATCCCAATATCAAGTGGTGCCAAAGCATCTCGATATTAAAGGTGGTACAAAAACATTCCCCATGGATAACAGGAACACATTAACTCCTTCTAAAAGAGAAGGTTAGGATGATAGTATGTAGTAAAAATGTTTTAATCAAACCAACATGTACAAGGTGATGGGTGATAACTAGCTATGTTGGGGGCAGTAACTAACTATGTCAGAGGGGCAGCACTAACTTGTTTGTATCAGGGTATAAAAATGTATCTCAGAGGGAGTATCTTTGTCTCTTCTAGAGAGGAACTAAAAGTCCCGCCGTTCACTGAGCTGGTCCATTGTTATGGGCATACAAGTATTAGTGGTCCAATAAAGTCTGATAAAATACTAATACTGTGCTTTGTCAACAATAAACCTGGCTGGGTGCCTTCGTCCCTTAACAGATTCTGTGGTCAGTGGGTGGTTTGCTCGAGGTCTGCCATGCCAGCTGTCTGCACAGGGCTGGGGCAGCACACAGAGGGTACGCACACACACACATCCAAACCTCTTTCAACATCTAACCACAGCTAGTTAGAAAATGGATTTTCCATCCCAGCAAAAAAATTTGAGATTTTAAAAAACGTTTTCATCCTGAATCAGGACAAAAGGCCAAAACATATACGAATTTGTCACAGCACAGAATTCCAGAAAATAATCATTTAGGGTCAATCCAACCATTTTGTTTCAAGGGGCAGTCTGTCAGTTGGCTTCAATTCGATTTGGAGAGGGTCCGTTTGCATTTACTTCCACAAAGAAGTTTTTAAAGGGGAAGTACAGTGGAGTAACTCATGCTGCAAATGGAGGCATCAGAAAACAAATGTGCAAGCCTCAGTAAATTTCCCACATCACTTTCTGGTGTGCTTAATTTATGACAAGGTTCAATCGCCAAAGCAATGAGGTTTTGTTTTAGTAAAACAAAGGACAGTCCAGCCCGAGTTTCCCGAGCCAAAATACACAACTCACTTAGGTCTGGGCTCAGCCGAGCCCCATCTTGAGCATGAACCTGAGCAGACTGCCAAACTTGCAAAAGAAAAATGTAAAATATGTTGCTGGGGAAAAAAACCCAGGGAAGTTTATAAGGTCAGTGAGAAGCGGGTTCGTGAGAACATGTGGCCTCACAGATAGGAGTGTGCCTCTGAAGAGGAGTACGTGTGCACTGAATAGCTAAAAAGGGGCTGAAGGAGAGCTTCAAAGACACTGAAAATAGATGGATGCTGAAAATTATGAGGAAACTTCTGCTTTGTCATGTGGGGTGGGCTGGAAGGAAATAGGGTGTAGCAAGCCTCTCTGATGTCAACCCCCACCATGCCCCAGGAACCTAACAATGCATCTAGCTTCCCATCACTGTAATATCTGAGCCGGAGCAGGACATGATCCCTTGAGCCTATGCTCAAGGCCTGACTGGCACGCTGCTGGCACCCCACAGGGCGATTGGTCAGCTAGCTGGGAGCATGGCGGACACAGGCCTAGCCTGTGGGAACATGCTGTGCATATGCGTCTGCTCCAGTGCTGCGGACACCACTAGGGGGAGCCAGGAGCACCGGCAGCCTTTTTGGCACCGTAGGTAGCGGAAGGTCCCACCCCCAAAATACCACCGAAGACCGTGGCGGCCGAACATCCGGCCGCCGTGGTCACCACCCCCCAAATGTTAGCTCCCTAAGTGACCACCTAGGTTGCCTAATGGGTTGCGCCGGCCCGGGGGGGAGCACAGGATGCTCCTTTCTGGAAGTTGCACCACCCGGGAGTGGACCTTGGAGGTGCTGGGGCTCACAGATGCCCTTCAGGGTCACCATGCCTCCCCTGCTTCCTGCCTGCTCTGCGATGGTGGGTCCTAGTCCAGCAACAAACACCCCTTTTCCAATTGGCTCCACTGTGCTAGCCAGGAAGGGACAGGGCAGAGCCATGGCTTGTCCCCACCCTGCCCTACCTGTTTCGGGGCTGCAGAAGGTAGGTGCACAGCCCGGCGTACTCCTGTGCCCCAATGCAAGGGCCGGGTAGCATCAGGAATCAGGGCCTGCAGCTGAAGCTGGGACCAGCTAGTTGGCCTGCAGCTGAACACTGATTAGCCAGACCCCATGATTGTCTGAGAGGCATCACCAGGCCTGCTCTTAAGCCCACCAATAGCTGCTTAACACTTATGCCTGAAGCTGCATTAACTCCTGTGCCTCCTGCCTTGTTCCCAGCCTTCTCCCAGTCCTTTGCTCTCCTGCATGGTTCCTGACTCCGCCTCTGACCCTTGGGTGTTACTCCTGGGTCCTGGCTGACTCTGACCCTCAGCACTGTTCCTGGCCTCGCACCACTGCTGCTGTGACCACAAGACATAACCACCCACGCCTTGGTCCATTACAGGTAGCCTATGCTAGAGTATAAGAGGGTTCTTATTCCTTGTTACTGGGGGAAGGGTGTCGCTGAAGTAACAAATCGAGCACAGATTGACTGTGCAGATGTTTTCAGCTCTGCATTTTCAGATGCTAGCACACGTGCCAGCTTTGCACACGAGGAAGAGTTGGTTCATTTCTAAAGGTTATTATAACTATACAAGGCATTTTGAAGATTACAATCTGGGCCCCGTGGATTCTGTGATTCTTCAGCCATGGCACATGCTGCTGAATTTACCCACTGCAGTAGGACTGTGCTCCAGAATCCAAGCTTTCATTTAAAAAAAAAAAAATTAGTGTTTCTGACCCTTCTGTTTGCAGCGATAACCCTGAAAATATGACCTGGGTGTAGTGCTTGCCAGAGTCTGCAGAGAGCCTAAAGCCATAGCTCTGTGAGGTGTGGAATGCTCCATTTATCTCAGTCATGGCCCGGTGGACTCTGCGATTCTACATCCATAGAACTTGAATTTTCTCACTATCCTCTGGGATTCAACTATCCTCCTGGGATTCAGCATTTGTTCCTAAACGTCACCATTTTCCTGCAGCCAGGCATCTGAACTTTGTTTTCTGTCTCCCTGCCTTGTGAGCATCTGCCTGCAGCTGCCTCTTGCTCTCCAGCTTTCCCCGGGAGTGGAGTTGACTGTCATGTAGTGCATACTCCCTGCACAGATCCATGGAGCCCGGCTACAAAGGGTCAGGGAGCCCAGCTGGCAGCCAGGAAGCCAGTAGTGTAGGCTAGGCTACAGGGGAGCACCACAGCCAAGACCAGGGACCAATTAGATAAGCTACTGTAGCCAGCTACAACCACCCCTCTTCTCTGGCACACAAGGGGTGAAGGAGGCTCTTCTGAGCTAGGCCGCCTGCACAACTTGGCAGGACCTAAGGCCTGGGAAGCAGAACTAGGTTGCCTGCATCGCACACCCTCGAAAAGAATAACTGTTAAAAACAATCTTCAACTAATTCTACATTGGGGCTCTTTGGACAGGTTGTTAATGTATTAACACAGAAACGTTGCAAATTTGGTCCCAGATTGCTGTGGAGTCCTGATTGGGACAGGCACTTCACGTAAATGCGCCCAAATCTGCATGTCACCCTCCCACGCTTGTAGTGTAGTGGGATGTTCAAGAATGTTATTAGGATGTGCATTGTGACGTGCAAACTCCCAAGGAGTTTAGCCTCACTTTTTAAATTGGAACCTGTGTAAAAGTTGTGCAGTGGTTACTTTGGCACAAACATTCTCATAAACATAAACTTGTTTAAAACTGGGAAGGTTGGTTGACTGTGGAATCCACTCAACCCAGATGCGTAGAAGCAAGGAAGGGATAGAAACTCTGCTGATCTGGGGCCTGCGCCAGCCTCTAATCTGTCTAACATGTGCTGGGAAGGAACTTACCTTGTAGTTAGGCTACCCCATTGCTGACTTTTTTCACCTTCCTCAGCAAAGACAGGAGTCGGGGCTAGATGGACCATGGTTCTGATCCATTTTGGCAATGCCTATATGCCTAAATGCCATGATAAGGGCAGATCTTAACTTACTAATGCAAACATATCTTTCTGTAGATGCCACACCGGCACCATCGCTTTAATATCCCTCGTCCCAATGCAACGCTCCAATGACGAGCTCAGCAAATCTTCCTGGTAGGCTGGTTAAGTTTAAGTGCATGGTGTGTGATGTGTTTGTGGGGGAAGCATGAGGTCATAGCTCTGCTTTTGTCAGTGAAGTGTGCGTTTTCCCCTGGGAGGGGTGAATGAACCCAAAGCTATTTGTAAGGCCACGTATCCCTGGGTAGATAACTTTCCCTTTCAAGAACATTTTTAATGGGAAAGGCTCCATTCCAGAATATTGCGGTCAGATCTTTTTCTTACCAACCCCCTTTGATAATGGCAATTTTTTGGCTTCAGTTTCTCATCCTTTCATCAAAAATGACAGGACACTGGGCACTTATTGTTTTTCATTTTCTCCTAATTCTTCTTAATGCGAGTGTAGATTTCAAATGGCTTTACTGGCTTCTGTTGAGAACATGTTTATTGCTTCCTCCCCCCATCCCTTTGGCACTCACACTAATTTTATACAACATTCAAGGTTATGATGGATTGTGGTGTCTAATAAAGTGACATTGCGCAGCTCCATAAGACAGCCAGAGCCCAGTCCTGCCCCCGATTACACATGGCCAATAAAGGCTTGTAATTGGGGTTCCGTATGTGGAGGAGCTAGCCCCAGAGATTTGAGTTTGATGTCAGACTAGTGCCCAGGACCAGTTTTCAGCAAACACTAGAATCCTTACCACTGACAGCAGTGGAACTACTGCCTGAATCAGGACTTCAGGACTGGGCATTCCTGAAATGGGCCACATAATTATCGAGAATGTTTGTTTGTTCTGGCCATTGTCCTTTTTCCCATTTGTGAACCTTGCCTGATTTCTACAAATGTAAGTGTTAGTCACTAGTGCTCACTGAACTGCTTACGTGACCACATTTCAGGCAATGGGTGGGTTGCAGACTGTTCACTCTAATTCTTTTATCATCTGTTATATGTAGTGTGGGATTTGTCACCTGACTCTTGGTGTTTATTGCCATTCCCTAATTAGGTGACTGAATCTTTTTATACAGGAGGATGGCAAACAGGACCAAAGGGATTGCTGGGGAAGAGTCAACATGGCTTTTGTTAAGGAAAATCATGCCTCACCAATCTATTAGAATTCTTTGAGGGTGTCAACAAATATGTGAACAAGGATGATCCAGTGGTTATAGCGTACTTGGAGTTTTCCTGAAAGCTTTTAACAAGATCCCTCACCACAGGCTCTTAAGCAAACTAAGCAGTCATGGGATAAAAGCAAAGGTCCTCTCATGGATCAGTAACTGGTTAAAAGATAGGAAACAAAGGGTAGGAATAAATGGTTGGTTTTCACAGTGCAGAGAGATAAATAGCAGGGTCCTCCAGGGATCTGTACTGGGACCAGTGCTGTTCAAAATATTAATAAATGATCTGGAAAATGAGGAAACAGTGAGATGACAAAGTTTGCAGACAATACAAAATTATTCAAGATAGTTAATTCCAAAGCAAACTGCAAAGAGTTACAAAGGGATCTCACAAAACTGCGTGATTGGGCAACAAAATGACTGATGAAATTCAGTGTTGATAAGTGCAAAGTAATGTACATTGGAAAAAATAATCCCAACTATACGTGCAAAATGATGGGATCTAAATTAGCTGTTACCACTCAAGAAAGATCTTGGAGTCAGCATGGATAGTTCTCTGAAAACATCCGCTCAATGTGCAGTGGCAGTCACAAAAGATAACCGAATGTTAAGAACCATTAGGAAAGAGATAGATGATAAAACCAAAAATATCATAATGCCACTATATAAATCCATGGTTTGCCCGCACCTTGAATACTGCGTGCAGTTCTGGTCACCCCATATCAAAAATATATGTATAAATAATTAGAATTGGAAAGAGTACAGAGAAGGGTAACAAAATATGATTAGAGGTTTGGAACAGCTTCCATGTGAGGGGACTGTTCAGACTGGAAAAGAGATGACTAAGAGGAGATAAAATCAAGAATAGTGTGGAGAAAGTGAAAAAGGAAGTGTTATTTACCCCTTCACATAACACAAGAACATTGGGGGGGGTCACCCAATGAAATTAACAGGCAGCAGGTTTAAAATAAACAAAAGGAAGTACTTCACACAATGCATAGTCAACTTGTGGAACTCATTGCCATGGGATGTTGTGAAGGCAAAAAGTATAACTGAGTTCCAAAAAAAGAGAGATGTTTATGGAGGATAGGTCCATCAATGGCTATTAGCCGAGATGATCAGTGACACATCCTCATGATCTGCCTGTCCTTAAACTTCTGACTACCAGAAGCTGAGACTGGATGACAGGAGATGGATCACTTGAAATTCCCCCATTCTGTTCACACTCTCTGAAGCATTTGGCACTGGCCACTGTCAGAAGACAGGATTCCAGGCTAGATGAACCATTAGTCTGATCCAGTGTGGCCATTCTTATGATCGTTCATGCTAGTGGTGTTTTAGGGATTCTCAGACATTTTTGCGCATGCCTGACAGCTGTCTGGATACTCTCTGAGAATGGATAATAGGACTCCACAAATATCCAAATCCTAAACTCCTTGCTGGTATTTGCAAAATCATGCATGCATAGAGCTGGGCATAAGACAGCAACATTTTTCCCCCCACAGAACTATTTTAATTTTTTTGTCAGAAAAGGGTTTGAAGTTTTGAGTTTTGGGGAAATTGTGATCAGTGCTGATTTTTGTATATGCAGATGGTGGGCAGACCGTGAGCAGACCATGCCCCGGCACAGAGAGGAAAGGAATGGAAGGACTCATAGCAGCACCAGCGAGGAGCAGCCTCTGCCAGGTTCCCACTCCCCCTCCCTTGCAGGTGGGTGGGGATTTATCAGTTCAGAGATTTTAAGGCTGGAAGGGACCATTAGATCATCTAGACTGAACTCCTGCATATCAGAGGCCATGAACCTCGCCCAGTTCCCCTGGACTGAGCCCAATGTTTGGCTAAAGCAGCTCTTCCAGAAAGACATCCAGTCTTGATCTGAAGACTTCACGAGATGGCAAATCCAGCGCTTCCCTCGGGAGTTTGTTCCAGCGGTTAGTTGTTCTCACTGGTAAAAAATTGTGCATCAGTTCTAGGCTTGGCAGAATTCAAGTTTTTTTTTTTGCCATGTTGGTGATTAATAGCAATTTTAAGTATGTTCTCAATTTTTATTTTTATGGTTGCGGGAAATTAAGGCTGGGATAGGGAGTAGGGCTTTGGGAGTAGGGTTAGGGCAGTGCTGACAGTGGTGCAGCAGGAGTCTCCCTGCATCACTGTGGCACTCAAGGTGTGGAGGAGGCTGCAGCCATCGCGGCTCAGCAGAGTAGAGACCCCGGCCAGGACTACAAGGAGGAGGACAAGCACCCGGACATGGGGTGGTGCTGAGCAGTTCTGGTGCAGGGAAATCTCCTGCTTTTCTGGTTGCTGAGTGAGGGGAGCCGTGACAGCGGAGCTCCAGAGGCCCCTAGACTGCCAGGTGGCCGGCCACACCCAATTCCAATGGACATTATTTTCATCAATTTCAGTGTGTCAGCTGAAATCATTGTTTATGAGCATCCAGCAATTTAAACCGAATCCTGCCAAGTCCACTTATTTCTAATCTGAATTAGTCTGGCTTCCGCTTCCAGCAACTGATTCATGGTGCGCCAATGCTCCTTGCCCTAATGTGCTGGCTAGTGCAGCTGAGGCAGCATGGAGGGGGAAGTAAAGTCTGACAGGTATAGCAGTGGGGCAGTTTACCGCTGGTGTCACAATTTCAGTTCCTGCTCTGCTCCTGGGGAAGTCCAGTTGTGCACTGTCCTTACTCGGGGCTTGTGGCAAAACCCCAACTGAACCCCAAGGGTCTGTCCGATCTCACCAAGGCTAGCATGCAACTTGACAGACAGGGCTTAGGAATGAAAAATGCGCCATGAGAATGCTGAAGTTCTGTTGTTCCGATGTGCTGCAGCTCAAATGTTCCGTTTCTGTTTTGACCAGTTGTGGGGTAATGTATGTTTGTGTCGCACAAACTGCTGTATCCTGGGGAAGTAGGCTGTGCACCCTCATGGCTCCAAGCCTCCTTTTGTGAATCGGTACCTGGAATACCCAGCCACAGCATGGGTAAACAGAAGAGCCGTCTGTCTGTCTTGAAACGAAAGGGGGTACATTAGACTCAGATGGCAGCACGAAGCGGCAAAGGAGATTTTCTTGATCGCCTTTGCATTGTCTTCAATTTCAGTGGCATGCTCTACAGATCTAGAGATGTAAGAGCCTTTTAAAAAAAACGAGTAACCTATGTTTCCATTCTACAGCGTTCCCATTATTAAAGCAAGCTGCTCAGACTTCAGGACTTGGGGACGGAAAGACAGCAGTTCCGTTATGGACTCCCCTGACATGTTTTCCCTACACAATATTCAGCACCTACTAAACACTTGCAGACAGACTAACACATCCTAGCTAATACATACGGAAGAGACTAGACCTTCAGCTGTAGTATATATGGCAATAATAACAGGGCTGATTCATCTATGCATTTGTTTCTAAAATGGCTTTTGAAGCCCCTGCCCCCAGCTTCCGAAGGGGGGAAATACTCTAGAAAACACTTCTGAAATTTCCCCATAAACCAAATCACTGCCAATGAGCCAAATGTTCCATACTAAACTTTTGACGGCTAATAAACCAGAAGAAATACCAACAGGTGCTGACTATTTCCCTGCTCTGAAGGGTGTAGAACCAGGCAGCCTCTGGAGTAGAACGCTAGCTGAAGAACAGCTCTATTTCACAGACTGGACAGTACCTTCCTTCCCCAAACCCAGGAAACCTTAACAAAAGCAACTGCAAAGACATAGTGGGTAAAATCCTGACCCCACAGAAGTCAAAGGCAAAATTCCCCTTGCTTTCCACAGAGCCAGGATGTCACTCAGCAATTCTGTCACGAGACTGTTGTTCAGGAGTTAATTCAATTGTTGTTTCTGCTGTATTCTTCTGCACTGGGTATTTTATTCCTGGCCATAGGTGTACTAACTGCCTGATCCAAAGCTCATTGAAATCAATGGAAAGACACCAGCTGGCTTCAATGGGCTTTGGAGCAGGCCCAAAAGGACTTGCATTCAAGAGCAAAAGTGGGGGTTCAGGATAATCAAAATGGAGATCATATAATTAGAGTTGGGGGAGAATTGCTAGGCCAGCTACCGCATAAACTCTTCTCAGAGCCTGTAACCTCCTTGGGGCAGGCACTGTCTCTGTTACATGTTTGTACAGTTCCTAGCACGAGACAGCCCAGACTTTGAGGTGTTACCATAAAACACAGAGCCGTCATTGCCATTATCCTTTAGTCTGGCACATCTCAGGGGGCAGTTGAGAGAGGAGGATGGGCCCAGAGGTAAGGGTGCCAGCTTGCAGCTCAGACCCAGGTTCATGTCTCTGCTCTGCTGCAGGCTCCCTGCATGATGGCTCTATCTGCACCGTGAGAAGGGGTGGGAATCCAAGCTCAGATGCACATCTTTGAGCTAGCAGGAGTATAAATAGTAGCATAGCGCAGGTGGCAGCAGCCTGGCTTAGCTGGGGCAAGTGCAAAGCCGCCTTTAGAGGTGCCAGCCCTCCCTAATTTTCCATAATCCTCCCTATTTTTATATGTAATTACAACCTTACTAATCCAGGCTTAAAACTACTAATTTTCAAGCGCACACACAGAGAGAGAGAGATAATCTCTGTGTGTGTGTGTGTGTGTGTGTGTGTGTGTGTGTGTGTGTGTGTGTGTGTGTGTGTGTGTGTGTGTGTGTGAGAGAGAGAGAGAGAGAGAGAGAGAGACAGAGAGACAGACACTCATCACCACTGAGGTTCAACGAGCACAGCAAATAGTGCCCTGGCCGCACAGGGTGTTTTTCTCCACCACCCCTCTGGCACATGCACAGACTGCACGGTGAGGTGAGCTGTGGTGATTTTGAATGGCTTGGGGCACACGGCTGGATTCTACAACCAAGCTGCAGACTGCATGTGGCTCTCTAACTTCTGGCTATGTGATTACGCTCTAGGTACCCAGAGTAAACCTGCAGGGTCCACACAGGGCAGTTAGAGCGCACCAGGCAGCCTGTGGCTTGGGCGGGGAATCCAGTGCCCCAAATCCCCCATGGACAATTGCACTGGCTTGCCTCCTATTGGACATCATTGCACGGTCTGCATGGGAGGAGAAGCCAGTAGGGTAGGAGAAGGAGAGAGGGAATGCGACAGATGGGAGAGAAGTGGAGGATCATCCCCAGAAGGAGATCCAGACTCAGGACCCTACATGGCATAGGAGGGCAGCTTTCCTAAGGCCAACCCTCCCTTTCTCCCTCTTTGGGAAGGCGGTCAGGAGGCTCAACCTTCCCCCTTAGCCATAGACAGGGAAGGCGGGGGAAGAGAGAGGTCTGCCAACCTCCCTAATTATTTTCATGAACATCCCTACAAATCTGGGAGCCAGGTTGGCATGGCTGCCACCTGAACCCTGTGGGTAAGTACTTGGCATAGCTAAGCTGGGCTGCCGCTGTCACCATGGCAATGCTATGGGTTCTACTCACACTCATTGAGCCACTCCATGTGTGTGTACAAGAGTGGGGAATGACCCTGCTAGCTCATTGGGTAGATGTAGACTGAGGGTCTCTATCTCATCTATGAGATCATAGAATATCAGGGTTGGAAGGGACCTCAGGAGGCCATTACTCAGGTGCTAGGAAGGGCTATGGGAGAATGTGACCAGCTGAGAGGCAGATTGGTGGTGTAAAGAAAGGAGCTGAGAGAGAGCAGAAGAAGAGCAAGGTCTCAATGGCTTCTGAAAACCCATCCTTTCTGGTATGAGAGAAGAGCCCTGAAGTCCTTTCAAATGCATTCCACTAACAGCCCGCAGGTTCTCGAAAGATCTGCTAATAATAATAATAACCTGAAGAAGAGTGGAGTAAAATATTTTGAGTAGAATAGCACAGTGGATAAAATGCTGTATCTGAAGTCATCCGAAAGATCAATTCCAGAAACATATTATGAGTCCCCAAATAAATATACAACAGCTTTATAGGAAAATTAATGATCCATTTAGGCAGCTTTAGTGTTTTCTCTACACGGCTGTTAATAAAAAGAGTAATGAAGGGTATGAACACTTTTTATAATGTAAATTTAAAACAATTATCAGAGGAAGCTAGCCAGAGACTGGGAAAGAATTTCTCGGGTTGAAATTGAAAACACTCTCCTTTCTCCTAAGTAATGCTAAAATACCAGGAATGGATCAAGGCATTTTAGCAAAGTGTATCAGAAACGCTGGCCGTGCTTTTATTGGAGACATTCAGGTAGTCATTGAAATGATCCGTTATTATGTGCTACAAGAGATCGCAATCCAAAGAGGCAGAATCATAAATTCCTAGGTTTAAAGGCCAGAAGAAACCACTGTGATCATCTAGTCTATCGTCCTGTATAACACAGACCAGAGAAATTCCCCCAAATAAATCCTAGAGCAGACCTTTTAGAAAGTCCTCCAATCTTGATTTAAAACCAGTCAGTGATGGAGAATCCACAACCTGTGGTAAATTGTTCCAAGAGTAAATTATCCCTCACTGTTAAATATTTACACAGTGTTTCCAGTTTAAAACCCTCTAGCTTCAACTTCCAGCCATCGGATCGTGTTATCCCTTTCTCTGCTAAATTGGAGAGCCCATCATTAAATATTTATTCTCTCTGTCGGCATTCGGTGGGGGCCTTCAACCTTGGAGCATCCCCTGGTGGCCTGACACAGTAGCTCAGTTACATCTCTCTCTCAGCTCCCCCCGGGTTCGCTTTCAGTATGTCCAGTGAGGCTTGGGTATATTGAACAGTGCCCCTTTAGGGGTCTAGTTTTTTTAACCCACTAATGGAACATTATGCCAACGGAGCTCCACCCAAGCATCTCTAGCTGGAGGGATAAGGGGGCTGAGTTAACCTTAGCCCATCAACCACACTCATTGGAGTCAGGAACTCTTGTCATCAGCTATGGAAGGGTCTCTCCTCTTTGGTCAATGTCCCCACAGAGGACAAACCATGACAACCCTTCCTTGGAACATCATATAATTCCTCTGATCTGGGGCTCCTGCTGCTCCCTAGTGAAGTCTTTCTGTCAGGACCAGGTTCTGCTGAAACGTGGCATTCGTGTCTCCTCCTTTTTGGCGCCTTTCCCATCTAGGAGCGCTTTTCCTTAGCTTCCTTACTTGGCGAGCCCCCTCACCAGCTCCCACGAGAAGCCCTCCCCTTCGGCGCTTTCTTTTGGCATCCTGGAGACTGTTCCTCTCGCCCAGAGTTTCGGTTCTCTGGCCTGAGACTAGCTTCCTTTTATCACACCCAGGTGCTTCCCCACCTCAGGAACTGCCTCCCAGTCAGCTGATTAGTTCCAGGTGAAACAGAGTTGCCTCATTCCCACTTGTGGAGCCTCTCAGAAGCAGACTAAGCCCTGACCCTTTTAGAGAGCAGCCACCCTTTGACAAGGTACTCAGACTGATCAAACCTCCCCTTAACCTTCTCTTTGTTAAAGAGAATAATTTGAGCTCCTTCAGTCTGTCAGGTTTTCTAATCCCATAATTATTCTGGTGTCTCATCTCTCAACCTCTCCAATTTATCAACATCATTTTTGAACAGTGGGCATCAGATCTGAACAGTCTTCCAGCCGCAGTCTCACCAGTGTCAAATACAGAGGTAAAATAACCTCTCTAATCCTACTCACGATTCCCTTGTTCATGCATCCCAGGATGACATTAACCCTTTTGCCCATACAGTCCCTCTGGGAACTCATATTCAGCTGATTATCCACCATGGCCCCCAAATCTTTTTCAGAGTCACTGCTTCCAGGATAGAGTCCCCCATCCTGTAAGTATGGCCTACGTTCCTTGTTCCTAGATGGATACGTTTATATTTAGCCGTATTAAAATGCATATTGCTTAATGCTTGAGCCCAGGTTACCAAGCAATCCAGATAGCTCTGTATCAGTGACTTGTCCTCTATTATTTACCACTACCCAATTTTTGTGCCATCCTCAAACTTTTATCAGTGATTTTGTGTTTTCTTCCAGGTAATTAATAAAAATGCTAAATAGTGTAGGGCCAAGATGCGGTCCCTGCATAGAGTGACCAGATGTCCCGATATCTGGGCTTTTTTCTTATATAGGCACCTATTACCTTCCACCCCCATCCCAATTTTTCACACTCTATCTGGTCACTCTATCCCTGCGAAACCCCACTGGAAATGCACCTGCTCAATAATGATTCCCTGTTTATGTTACATTTTGAGACCTATCAATTAGACAACTTTGAATCCATTTAAACTGTGCCATGTGAATTTTGTATCAGAGAAAGGTTGAAGGGGAAAACAGGAGGGAAGTGTGTTGGCCAAGGTCACACAGCAGGTGATTGGCAGAGCTGGGAAATAGAATCCACCTAGCCTGTCAATCAACTTTGTCTTTTATAGATTCATAGACTTCAAGTTACAGAGAATCCACCTCCTTTTTAGGGGTTCTATCATTGTTCTTCCAAATCTCATAAATACAGCTGATCAAAATTTGTCATTCAAAAAAATTTGATGACAAATTACCTTTTTTACAAACTGAAAGCTTTCATGAAATACTTTCATTTTTCTGGCAAAATTTTCCATTTTTGTATTGAAACTGAAATTTTGGTTTTTGTTTCTTTTTTTTAATTCCTCTTCTTTTTTCTCCTGTTCTTATTTTACACTTTTCTGCTGAATGTAATAGAATGAATGACAGCCAGTGGTTTTGGTTTTTCATTTGTCTTTTTTAGTTTTGCCGTTATGTAACTTTTCAAAAACATTCTCCATTTTGGAAAACTTCCTGTGTGCATGGTGGGGAGTCACCCCACACAGTCCTGGGTAGGGTGAAGGTGGCCGGATATTAACTCTATAGGCTGCACCTGGAAGAACATTCAGGGAGCAGGAAATTGATTGCTAGCAGGCTCAGCTGGGCAGGAACAGGCAGGGCATATTAACCTAGGAAGCTGACAACAGACAGGGGCTGCTGCTGGGAAGGGACAGTCACTCCCTGGGGAAAGGGAGGAGGGTTTGGAGCTGGTGTACCCAGGGAAAGGGGTGGGGGAACCCGGTGTGGGAGGAAGCAGTCGAGGGGAGGAGCAGTGAGGGCTGGGAGAGTAAAGCCCAGCACTGCTGGATTGAGGGTCTCTGGGCTGGAACCCAGAGTAGAGGGCAGGCCTGGTTCCCCTACCAGCCACTGAAGGGGTGGCACCTGAGGCAGAAAATGGGAAGACTGCCTAGGACTGTTGAGGGAAAGACTTTGATATACCCCAGAAGTGGGGAACGCTGAGTGACCTGGCTGGAGGACTGAGCCATGAAGAGGAGGCTGCAGTTTCTGGAGTGAGGAGGTGGGGCCTGCAGAGCAGAGAGACAGAGTGATGACATGCGTCTGGAAATGGATGTGACCCCATGAGCTAATCCCCAGAGTGGCCAGCAGGAGACGCCAGACTAGCGGTGAGTGGTGCACCTCATGACAGAGTGGTAAAAAGAAAAATGAAAAGCAAGTCTAATGAAAACGTGTCAGGGAGGTTTGGATAACATTCATTCTATTGCATTGAGGGGAGGAGAAGAAAACATTGAACTTTTGAAAATAAACATTTTTCAAAATATATTTTCTGAAAAAAATTAAAGCAAAAATCTGCTTCATTTCAAACCCTGGGAAATGGAAATGATTGCAACCTTTGGAAGTTTTTCACAGAGTATTTTCTTCCATATTCCAGCCATTTTCACTCACACAAGGACAATAAACTCTAAAGGTCTTTCATACAAGCAGTCATGTTAAATCCATACAAATGACATTTCACTCCCATTCCCAGCAAACTACTACCACTTTTCCTCTTTAACAGCACATATCTGTGCCATACGTCACTCCTCATTGATCCTATGTACACAAGGGAGGAGCAGCTGGGTCACGGACAAGCCATGATATCAATGTCTATAGTGATAAATGAAGATGATGGTGCAGAAGGATTGTTTTCACATTAGCCACACCAAAGACAACATCCCCGCACAGAGTAGACCTCTGTCTCCAGTGAGTGGCCCTCTAATGAGACATGCCGAGTTCCTGCTATGCTCAGAGCTTCTGCTGATAATAGCGAGAAGGCCGTGCATGTAGAGAAAACAGAATATCAGCGAGAAAGCAGGTTGCGGCATGGGGCTGGAAAACAAACACCCAACCCACGATGGTATTCTAGCTTTCACTAGCCAATGACAGCTCTCTTCTTCTTGGGTGCCACTGGTCACTCCTGGGTTCTTTAAGAGGCGCCGGACTGTTGAGCGGCCCGTAGGAAGCCACCCATAAAAGGTGATGGACCTCTGTAAGAGGGTGGTCTACCCCTTTAAGGGCAAAAAGGGCTTGGGCCATTCAGCCCGGTTCAATTAACCGTGCCCCACAGAGAGGAGCAGAAGATAGTGTTTAATTTCATTTGTTGTTTGGAGATCTCCTGTGGGGCCCCAGGGAGAGGCCCTGGGACCTGCTACTCTGTGAAAGAAGAGAACCTACCCAACTCTCACTTTCTGAGATGGAAAGATTTTGCTGTTGGCCCAGGATTGCTGGGCAATGGGACTTTGTAGAGGCTATCTGGGAGAAGCCAGCTTGGGGCCTGACCAGTTACAGCTGGCCTTGAATATGCCAGAAGGGGTGGAACTCACTAACATGGGATGGCCAGAGGGCCAAGTTGCCTCTACAAAGGGAATTGACTGAAGAACATAAAAAAGGGAAATCGAGGCAGAGTTCTACAATGTTGGGACTTGCCACCAGGGGACATTATAGGATGGGGTGTAGTGTGACATCTTCTGTCAGTCTGAGCTCTTATATCTGAGCTCCTCTGTGCCACCAGAGTGGATCTGTGCAGCTATCCATAAATTATGTAACATCTTTTGGTGATTTTTCCAGACCCACCCACCCCTTGTGACACTGAAACAAACACACCCACCTGCCTCCAAGGCATTACATAATTTATGGACAGACCTGGAGAGGTGATGGCAGCCTGCTTCGACATGAGCGCAGCACACGCAGCACTGTCCAGGCAGTAGGGCTCGGTGGCACTCTAGAGGTGTCATATTGGAGAAGCAGTCAGCAAGTCTACTGCATGGACTTCCTTGCCTCAGAGAGCCCCTGCAGGTCCCTGATTTAGGAGTATGGGAAATGAGATCAGTGGCCTGGAGAGCCTCTTTTCTCTGACCATGGCCAGGACCAGCTTCTTCAAGGAAGCACAATCTTATTCCATTTCACACTTCCCCCTGGCTCGGCACAGTCCTTATATGCATTTACACAGCAGTGGGTGAGAGTAAGCAGGTCTAAGGGAGTGTAATGGGCCACAGCATGGCCCCATTCCATGAGTTTTATTCCTTTCCATCAGCACAAAACAGTCAGAAAACCAGCTAACCATCTCATGTGGCAATTCTGCCACTGGGGTAGAGTTGCCAGAGCTATGCCCCACCAGTCCCAAACAAGGACATGTCAGGGATCTGGCCAGGAATGGGGTATGGCTGGAATGTCACTGCTTTCTGGCAATCACTAGCTGCCAGAATAGCCCACTGGAATTGTTGGCAGCTGGGTACACACTAGAGCAGCCCCAAAACAACTCTTAAGTTGTGCCAGAGTCAAAACATCTACTTGGCTAGCCCCAGAAACAGATAAAAGTGGTGTAAAACCACCTTTATCCTCTCTGTGGGTCCTGCACCCTCCCCAAAGATTGGGCCCACTGAGAGTAACTTACATCACTTTACAGATGATCTCTGAATTTGGCCCACAGTCTGAAGTATGAGACTGGACAGGAAAAAAGAAACACCATGGTATAGAAAAGTCAGAGTTGGAAGGAGAGAAAATTAATGGGTTAAAGTGATGGAGAAAGATACAAACCATGAAAAGACAACTTTTAGGTTACCATCTTTTATCTAATTTATGCTCCTGTATTTCAGAGCAGTTCCCTGGCACACAGCCTATAGCTAACAGATGTCCTGTATCAGCCTATATCCCTGGCAGCCTGTATAAGTTTGGAGATGAGGGATGGGATGGTTATTTTGAGCATTTGTGTTAATATTGCTGACAGCTCTGGATTCTATAGTTAAATAACTGCCCTTATGGAAAAGAGGACTTCATAGGGATGGAATTGGTAGAATGCTTGTAAAATTTAACAGGGTTTCTATAGAAGTAGCTCTAAAAAGCTCTACAACTTTAATAGAAAGTGGAAACCTTTTTCCAGGTCTTTTGACTCATGCCATGGGATTCTAAAACAGGGATATGGTTATTTAAAAAAAAACCCAACCTGTTTTCTATATGATGGTTCAAAAACCTTAAGCAAGGTAGCTTTTAATGATAGAAAGTCAGAAAGGTTCAAATTGGAAATCAGGTACAAATTTTTACCAGCAAGGGCTGTTATCCGGTGGAACGGATTCCCAACGGATGTGGTAGGAATCAAATGGAGTCTTTGTATCCTTCCAGACTTCATTTAATCTAGTTCAACCGCAAGATGTTGGACTAGCAGGCGGAATTATTGGGTGAGGGTCTCCAGCCTGTGTTGCACAGGTCAGACTAGATCAGGGGTAGTTGATTATTTTTTGTCAAGGTCCAGATTTCTTGGTCAAGGTCCAGACTCCAGAGAAACATTTTTTGCATGACATGTGCACCTGGTCAATGGACACAGACAATGGTGTGTAATATACCTAGGACCTACTGCAGGGGTAGTCAATAAGTGGCCTGCCAGCCAAATCCAGACTGTCAGAGGATTTTGACCAGACCACGAAACTCTAGGGGGCTATATGCAGTTAGTGTGGGTGGAGCTAGTGTGGGCAGAGGAATGACTGGCTGCATGCTGGCAGGCTTGGGGGAGCTGGTGCCTGGGCTGATATGTAACTTGGGGGGGAGAGAGGTACCTTCCCTAAATGGAGCCCCAACCCTGTGGGACTGACAGCAGGAGCCCTGGCAGATGCCCAGGGCTGAGTCCTGGCATGCCTCAGCCCTGGCAGATGCCCAGGGCTGAGTCCTGGCATGCCTCTCATGGGACTGAAACCCCAAGTCCCGGCATGGTTCCCACGGTCTGCTGAAAAGTCTCTCATGGTCCAGATTTGGACTGTGGGTCACCTATTGACTACCCCTGGCTTAGATGATTGTACTAGTCTTAAAGTCTATGAATCTGTTACTGTTTTCTACCAAACTCTCTAAAACCTTCCATCAGGGTGGGAAATAAGACAGACTAACCTCCGATTCATCTGAAGGCACATGCAGCCTTTGGGTGGATGAGGGCCTGCTGTCTCTAAAGCCATGGGTTTGTTGGAAATTTCTCTTGCAAAAATACTCCATAGTTGGCAACTCTCCCCAAGTCCCCTCTGCCCCCAAACATCTGGGCCGCACTTTCCCTGTGGCATAGGAGCCTGCCCCAAATGAGTCAGCTGGGTTTTTATAGAGGCCAGGGACAACCTGGCTAACTTGCCACAGAACTGTAAAGGGCCCAGACCTGCAAACCCTGACTCCCACAAACATTGTGACTTCAGTGGCACTGAGGGCTGCCCACACCAGATAGAAGCTGATGGATCAGGTCCAACCTTCACAGTTCATCCTACAGCAGAAGCTCCCTTGCTTTGACTATGTCTGCTTAGAGCCGGTCAGCCCCTATGGAAAAATCCTATGCAAAGAAATAGGCAGGGCGGGTACAAGGATGTTTTGCACCCCAGGTGAACCTTGCACCTTGCGCCCCCTCGAGCCCTGTGGCAGCACTCTGCCCCCCCAGCACCCCTCTGTGGCAGCTGCCCTCCTCTGCCCTGAGGCGCCCCACCTCCCCCAGGGCAGCTCCCCCAGGCCTGGGGAGCCGTGCAGCAGCTCCCCGCCCAGCTCACCTCTGCTCCGCCTCCTCCCCGAGCATGCCATCGCCGTTCCACTTCTCCCACCTCCAAGCTGTTTGGCACTGCAAGCCTGGGAGGGAGAGAAGCAGAGCAGGGCAGTGTGCTCAGGGGACGAGGCGGAGCAGAGGTGAGCTGGGGTGAGGAGCGGTTCCCCTGTGTGCCACCCCCCCCTTACTTGCTTCAGGTGGCCCTCCCCACACTCCCCTGTCCCAGCTCCCTCGGCCTAAATGCCGATGATGACCGGGGCAGCTGAAGATGTGGTCGTCACCAAAGCATCTGAAATGCCGCCCCCCCCCAAATGCTAGTGCCCTAGGAGACTGCCTAGGTCGCCTAATGGGTTGCACCAGCCCTGTGAATAGGGAATGGTAACTGCTCTGTAGAATTCTTAACATGCCGATGGAAATGAATAGCGAATGCTCTCTCTGCGATAAAATTCTAGAGGGTGGCTTAGCACCTCTATTAAAACAATAGCCATGGTCTGTCCAGTGGAACAGGTTTGTAAAGTCATTTCCAAATAATCCTATGTCATTTCTGTAGAGAGTCAGGGTTTCAACCCTGCTGGATTTGACAGGATTTTTCCTTAAGGATTCTTCTTTTTTTTTTTTTTGTAATGCACCTAAAAAAACCCTCCTTCCCCGTCCCCCTTTTTTTTTTTTTTTTTAGAGAAACTTAAAACTTCTTGCCATTTAATGATTCTGCAGTAAAATTATTGTGACGTGCCAAGAAATGTGACATTAAAGCTGTCCCCGGCTTTGGCATCATTTTAGGCCGAGCATTATTGATAGAAAAGGTGGCGCTTCCTTTGCTCGTGTCTCCAGGCTCTAGTGCTTTGCTTTCATTGCTGAAGCGATGTCAGATAAATAGGTATAACAGGTTGCCAATGGTAAGCCAACCTTTTGCAGTGACTCTTGGGTGTCCAGGAAAATGTTTTCTTCCTTTGACTCATTGTAAATCTCCTTCCTTTGACTCACTGTAAATCAACCGATAGAGGAATGATGAATCCATCCTGGCTGATTTAATGGTGCTTGAGAACTGGAAATACCTTAAAAGCAGCAAAGAATCCTGTGGCACCTTATAGATTAACAGACGTTTTGGAGCATGAGCTTTCGTGGGTGAATACCCACTTACCCACTTCGTCAGATGCATGAAGTGGGTATTCACCCACGAAAGCTCATGCTCCAAAACGTCTGTTAGTCTATAAGGTGCCACAGGATTCTTTGCTGCTTTTATGGATCCAGACTAACACGGCTACCCCTCTGATACTGGAAATACCTTGGCATCTTTGTCAATGATGATATTGGTAGCCAAAGACGACAAGGCTTTCTGTGTGTTATTTACAAAGTTCTGAACTGCATTGGGAACGGTATCCCTAATACCACAGTCGGAGAACATGGCTGTATTTCAGTGCTACTTTGGTATCTGGAAATAGAGCTCAAAACAGGTTTCAGAGCGGTAGCTGTGTTAGTCTGTATCCGCAAAAAGAACAGGAGTACTTGTGGCACCTTAGAGACTAACAAATTTATTTGAGCATAAGCTTTCATGGGCTACAGCCCACTTCATCAGACGCATAGAATGGAACATATAGTGAGGAGATATATATACTGTGACAAAGTTCCTCCTCTACCTTGGTGGGTCCTGCGCTTACTGGCAGATTTGCTCACCTCAGTGATCTTCCCCAGTCTGGATCAACTCCTCCTGTGTCTGATCAGGAGTTCGGAGGTTTGGGGGGAACCTGGGCTGTCATGGTATAATTCCCCACTCTGAACCTTAGAGTCCAAAAGATGGGGTACCAGCATGAATTCCTCTAAGCTTAATTACCAGCTTAGATCTGATAGGCTGCCACCACCCAAAAATATAGTGTTTGGGGCACTCTGGTCCCCCCAAAAACCTTCCCTGGGGACCCCAAGACCCAAATTCCTTGAGTCTCACAACAAAGGGAAATAAACCATTTCCCCTCCCCCCCTTTCTTCCTCCCAGCTCCTTTCCCACCCTGGGTACACTAGGAGATCACTGTGATTCAAACTCCTTGAATCACAACACAGAGAAATCAAGTTTTTTCTCCCCCTTCTCTCCCCCCCCCCCCAGGCGTTCCCTCCCTGGGCTATCCAGGAGAGATAGACAGATTCAAGCTCCATGAATCTAAAACACAGAGGAAATTCACCTTTCCTCCCCCACTCCTCCTTCCCTTCTCCCACCAATTCCCTGGTGAGTACACTCAGTTCCTTTCAGCCTTAACAAGGGGGGAAAATTAATCAGGTCTTTTAAAAAGAAAAGCTTTTAATAAAAGAAAGAAAAAAGTAAGAAATCTCTGTAAAATCAAGATGGAATATTACAAGGTCTTTCAGCTTATAAATACTAGAAAGAAGTCTCCCCCCAGCACAAATACCAGTCAAAATCCATCCAGCACAACACACATTTGCAAATACAGAAAACAATCAAAAGACTATAACCGCCTTTTCTACTTAATACTCACTGTTCTGAATATAAGAGACTGTAGCAGGGAGATTGGCAAGAAACCTGGTTGCACGTCTGGTCCCTTTCAGGACCCAGAGAGAACAAAGCAAAACCCAAAAAAAACACAAACAAAGGCTTCACTCCACTGAGATTTGAAAGTATCTTGTTTCCTGATTGGTCGTCTGGTCAGGTGTTTCAGGTTCATTGTTTGTTAACCCTTCACAGGTAAAAGAGACATTAACCCTTAACTATCTGTTTATGACACGGGCCCACCCTCTACTCCGGGTTCCAGCCCAGGGCCCTGTGGATTGCAGCTGTCTAGAGTGCCTCCTGTAACAGCTGCATGACAGCTACAACTCCCTGGGCTACTTCCCCATGGCCTCCTCCAAACACCTTCTTTATCCTCACCATAAGACCTTCCTCCTGGTGTCTGATAACGCTTGTACTCCTTAGTCCTCCAGCAGCACAGCCCCTCACTCTCAGCTCCTTGTGCCTCTTGCTCCCAGCTCCTCACATGTGCTTCCTCTCCTCTGGCTCCCCTCCATCTGACTGGAGTGAGCTCCTTTTAAAGCCCTGATTAGCCTGCCTTGATTGGCTGCAGGTATTCTAATCAGCCTGTCTGCCTTAATTGGTTCTAGCAGGTTCCTGATTACTCCAGTGCAGCCCCTGCTCTAGTCACTCAGGGAACAGAAAACTACTCAGCCAGTGACCAGTATATTTGCTCTCTACCAGACTCCTTTACCCCACTGGTCTGGATCTGTCACAATACATACTGAGAAGATGAAAAGGTGGGAGTTGCCCAACCAACTCTAAGAGATTAATTAATTAAGATGAACTGTTGTCAGCAGGAAAAAAAAACTTTTGTAGTGATAATCAAGAAAGCTCATTTAAGACAGTTTGACAAGATACTTAACATGAGGGAAAGAGCGTTGAAGTGTTCTCCTACTGGTTTTTGAATGTTATCATTCCTAATGTCAGATTTGTGTCCATTTATTCTTTTGCATAGAGACTGTCCGGTCTGGCCAATGTACATGGCAGAGGGGCAGTTTTCCAAGATGATGTGCCTTTGCTACAGAACTATTACACTTCTACCTCACCAAAAATCACTTCATTTATTAATCCTTCTGGGGTGGGGGGAATACATTTAATTACAGCTAGTCAAATTAAGGACAATTTATTATAGGGTGACCAGATGTCCCTATTTAATAGGGACAGTCCTCATATTTGGGGCATTTTCTTCTATAGGCGCCAATTAGCCCACACCCCATCCTGATTTTTCACACTTGCTGTCTGGTCACCTTAATGTATTAGGAAACTGTAGCCCTGGTTTTGGTTGCAATTCTGCAAATTGTCCAGAAGAGGAAAGACTTTTACCAACTTGTTTGCTACTTGAAATTGTTCAACAAATAGTTAATGAAAGTAAATGTTTGCTAATTGCCTGTACCAAGTAGCCATTTAGTTAGTCAAAACTTGGCATGTGCTGTTGGAGCCGAGTGATTGGCTACGTACGTCCAGTGGTATGATTTCTCAGCCCTAACCATTCTAACCAGCTTCCACCCGCAGTGAGTTTGCTTTTCCTTTTACTACTTGATTGAACAAATCTTGGACAGACCTAGAAGCTGCTTTTGCTAACATTGGTGTGAATGAAACTTTGCTCATGTGAGTCTTCATGAAAAACGTAGGGTGTGCACATGGCAGAATCAAAACCTGACTCAGAATTGATACATATGTGGATGATTTTTCTCTTTGCTATTTGCACAATTCTATAATCATATTACTTTATGTGAAAGGTGACCTACAGGTGCACCCATGGGGCGAGGCACTCACAATTGCTGAGTTCTAATCCTGCCTCTGCCTTCACTCACTGTGTGGCATTCAGAAAGTCACCTGTAGATGGGCAGACTCACCCCTGCAGCACCTCCTGCTGGCCGTCCTCAGGAATTAGCTCATCCCAGCATCTGGAGCACCCTCTGCAGGCCGGTGATCTGCCTGTCCTCTGGCCCCCATGTCCTTCCCCAGATCCGGTGCCCTTTTACATGGGGTGCTGCCCCCTGGCAGTAACCCCTTTCTCTCAGGGTCTCCCCTCCCCGGGGAACCCTCACCCTCTATCCCCACTTTGCCTCAGTATATGGCTACTGTCAGTCATTGTCTAGCCCCACGCCCTGGGGCAGACTGCAGTATCAGCCTACTGATCACTAGCAAGGAGGGTTTGGACTTGCTGCCTTGACTTACCCCTGGGCTGCCCTCTGCAACCCCCAGTACCTATTAACCCAATGCTAGGCCACAGCCTGGGGCTTTCCGAGCTAGAGCTCCCCAGCTCCTCTGCCTTTCCCCAGCCCTGCTTCACTCTGTACCTTATGTCTGGCTCACTGCAGCCAGGCCCATCTCCCTCTATAGCTAGAGAGAGACTGTTTTGGGCTTCTGGCTCACAGCCTCTTATAGGGGCCAGCTGGGCCTGATTGGAGCATGGCCACAGCTCAGCCTACTTTCCCCAATCAGCCCAGGCTTCTTGCCCCAGCCACAGCCTTCTCCTGGGCTATTTTAAGCCCTTCAGGGCAGGAGCAGGGATCCACTCTGCTACATCATCTAAAACCTCAGTCTTCCCATCTGTAAACTGGATGTGTCGCAGAGTGGACTGGGACCTTTAAGTGGGAACTGGGCCAACACATCTGTGCCTCATTAACAGCCTCTGGATGGGGCCTGATAGAGGGGGGCTAGTCTCTATAAAGAGCCAGAGGGGAACGGGAAGCAGACAGTGGAGGATATGACACGCTGAAGGTGTACAAAGTTGGGAGTTTCCTGTAGGACTGGGGGAAAAGACTCTGGCAAGGGAGGGCTGCCAAAAGCCAGGAAGCACTGCAGGCAGAAAGGCTTGGAAGTGGTCCAGATGAAAGGAGGTGTTGGAGCCTTTCCTGGAGGAAGAAGAGGAGTCCTGGGACTGTGTGTTTTTAATTATAATATAAATAAATTGGATCCAGAAGGGGAATAGTAGAGTTTAAGGAGTCCTGAAAAGGGGAAACTGAGGCAGGGCTATTGCAGAGTGATCCCAGGCCATGGGGGGAGAGTGATGTCAGGAGGCAGTGTACTTGGATATGTGATGTAACAATACTTATTTACCTGCTGCACAGGGTATGTTGTTAGTATTCAGAACTAGGCCCTAGCTTTGTCATTCATAACTGATTGATTAATGGATTAGAAATCGTGCCTTACAGTGGTAGACTCAAGGAGCTGAGTCTGTCTAGCTTAGCAAAGAGAAGGTTAAGGGGTGACTTGACTATAGCCTGTAAATATCTACCTGGGGAACAAATACATAATAATTGTTCTTCACTCTAGCAGTGAAAGCTATAACGTGATCCAGTGGCTGGAAGTTGAAGCCAGACCAGGTCAGACTGGAAATAAGGGGTACATCTTTAATCACTAGAACAATTTACCAAGGGAGAACAGACCTTTCCGGAAGCCAGCACTGGACTGAAGGCCTTTACTTACTCCCCACAGAACAGGTGCACCTTTGCATGCTTCCCCTCGGGGGGCCCTGCCCACATGTTTCATCCCTCGCCTGGAGGGAGCAGCACGGAGCAAGAGGGTAATTCTGTCCTCACATGCATTAGGAGCCTGATTTCAGACCCTGAGGAGCAAGTGTCCCAGTTACAGGGCTTGCTGCACCTGTGGCCGTCTGCCTAGTCTCTCTTTGTACACCCAACGCAGGTCCTGGGCCTCTTGCTCTTACCTGTCTCAGGGTAACGGAATCATGCAATTCGTCTATTCTCATACTAGGTTCTGGCTGCAATCCCCTGTATCTGCCAATGGTTTAGCTCTCTGCAAGTCCAGCTGGATACCTGTTTCTTTGCAATGGGAGCCCAGGACCAGTGATATAGCAACCAAAAGGAGTGGTCTCTAAACAAGCCTTGTGGCTATAGAGCTGGACTGGACCCCAGGAGACTGGGGTTATGTTCCTGGCCAGTCACTTCCCCTCTCTGTGCCTCAGTTTCACCATCAGTAAAATGGGGATCACAATAGTTACCTCCATTGAAGCGCTTGGAGATCTAGGGATGGAAAATGCTGTATTAGAGCTAGGTGGTATTTTCTGCAAGTGGAACAAAGCATTCAAGAACAAATGATGTTAAAACACCAAACCTGCTACACGTCTTATCATTGCACAATAGCAAGTGAGGCCTAGCTTTTCCAGACCTCCCCAGTGAGGCCCTGTAGCTGGTTCCAGTCTGCCTGTTCCTGCCCTCCACAAAAGCCTTTCCTTTTAAATCAGCAATCTTTGTTACTCAGCCGATAGGTGACCATCTTGAGCCATCTTTCTCCCTCCTTGATCAATCCCCAGAGACAAATACTACACCAAAATACGGAAAACCTCATCCCAATAACCAGGTCCACATACAGTAGTAACATATTATTGCAGGCAGGACTCTCCATATGTAGCATAAATAGAGGAGTGTCAATGGGGATAGATCTCTCTGCTAAAATTTTCTGAAAAATTAGAGCCTCAGCTTAACCTCTGGTCTTGTGAAAACAAAAATTATGACCACAAATAATTGTACCTGCCAAGAATTGTGGGTAGCACACTGCCATCCAATGTAATGGAGTACACTATTGCTGTTCCATGTGGCACAAGGCTGCCAAATACCTATACAATTTGTTATGGGAAACATTGTATGTTTATAGGTTGTGATGAGGTGTAAATCTCACACTGGAATGGAAAGGCTTAAAAGGAGCTGGCAAGCTGAATTGGTGCACCCAAATGTACCTGGAAGATGGGCCAGGACCAATTTAGGATGAGACCCAGCTGGGGCGGAGCTGGGTGGGTGTTATAAAGGACAGGTGTGATAGGGTGTACTAGGCTTACAGGCCCCTTGCTGGGGCTTCAGGGTCCTACCACACCTCACGCCAAAAGTGCACGTGAGGTGAGTCCTGGCAATGCTCCCATTGAAATCAACAGCAAATTCCCTTGGACTTCAATGGGCGCAGTTAGGGCAAAGCTGAGACATTCTAAAAAGCCCACCCTAAGTTTCCTCTGGTCTTAGGTGGAGGTTCATCAGCCCATCAGACTTGTCAGTGGAGACTAAAATTAGAATCTAACTCCCCAGAACTAGGTGATGGTGGAGGCCTAGTGGATAGAGCACCAGACTGGGCCTCAGACCAAGATTCTAATCCCAGCTCTGCTGCTTTGCTAGGTGACCTTGGGCAAGTACTTCCCTCTCTGTGCCTCATGTGTAAAATGGGCATAATGATGACAATCTCTTTTGTGAAGCGTTTTGAAGTCTATGGATGAAAATTGCTATATAGCAGCTAGGTGTTATCATTACGGGATATGCTCCAACTGCTGGGAGTATTATAGAGCTGAGTATGTTGTTCTTCACTTCCTGTCCTAAACTATTAAGTGCTTCCCTAATAACACTCATTTAATTGACCAGATTTTGAATGTAATATCACACTATATAACACGTGAAAATACACTAGCTTATAAATATAACACATTAAGAGAATGTTAAGTTTGCACTTGCAATCATAACTCTGCTGTTTGGCGAGTATATGGTACAATACAGGATTTAGTTACATGATCCTTAGAGCTCATTGAAAAATAGAGGAGGGGAATGTTCCCAGCTCAGAATGTTGACACTTCCTAAAAACAAAACCTGAAAGCCCTGAAACTGAAAAATGTTGGTAGAAAACTGCTGAAAATGGAAAAAATGTTCATTTTTCAGCAGAAAATTGTCAGTTTCTGGTTTTCTGAAGGAAAAAATGTCAAGAGAAACAGATGCTTTGTAAAAATATTCATTTTTGTCATAAAACCAATTTTCTGTCCAAAAATATCCCTTCCAATGTAAAACTTTTGACCAGTCCTAATGACCATACTCTGTCCCAGATAGCACAATATCAGACACATTTTTTCACGTTAGATACATGCATGTAGCATCCAGTAATCTTTGCATGTTTGTATACTTGCATACATTATCCACATTGCCACATTGCCTCAGTACATCTTTGCTGATCTAGAGAGGCATTCTCTCTTGGATGAGTATTTTAATAATTAAGGGCCCAGTCCTACAAAGGGATACCCAGGGATAGACTCAATAATTTGAATGGCTTCTTTGCAGGATCAGGAAGCGTGGCCCTGATCCTGTAGTTAGCTCCATAGATCTGTCTTCACTTAGTTAACCCAGACTTTTACGCCAGTATTTCCCCAACCTCACTTCTGTCCACATGCACAACCTTCTCACCCAGGTGCGGTGGTGTTCTACACCTGGGCTAGCTGGACTGTCTGGGACTGGAGGGTAAAGCAGAGTGAGGCCATCACTAGGCTGGTAACTCGCCCATTTTGTTTTGAGGATGCAGACAAAATCACTTCAGTGCTGCTAGTCTTCCAGTGCCTTCCCACAAGTCCCCCCCATTTGTCCAGAAAGACCAACAATTCACTGGGACAGAATCCTAGAGCAGCACAAAGAACCATGGGATGTTCCCCAGAAATCCTACTGACACACACAGGCAGTGAGGCCACGTTAACTGAGATAGGGCTTTCCAGTGCACCTAGCTTGAGTGTGAGCAGGCAAAGACCTGAGTTAATCAGCCACACCAGTTTACTCTGCGGTGAAGACATAACCCATAGGGCCAAATCCCTGCTCCTGCGGGTATCCCCCCTGGGGTCAATGGGGTTCCACACAGTCAGGGATCTCCCTGGCATTGCAAGGTTGAGGCCTTAGTTAGCAGCCATATACTGTGTAATTTAAGTGCAGTTAAGGGGATGGATGGTTAACTAAGCTGACTTGGCTACATACATCTCTACCCTGATATAACGTGACCCAATATAATGTGAATTCGAATATAACACAGTAAAGCAGTGCTCCAGGGGGGCGGGGCTGGGCTGGGATCAAAGCAAGTTCGATATAAGACGGTTTCACCTATAACGAGGTAAGATTTTTTGGCTCACGAGAACAGCGTTGCATAGGGGTAGAGGTGTATGTATGAGTCTTCCTTAGGTGCCATTCAGAGGCTGAAGTTGTTAACTACAAACAGTCCTGGATGCACACTCGGGTGGTATACATGCCAGCAAATTTCCATTATCACTCTGTTTCTTTACTTAATCTGTAACATGTTGTGCAAGAACAGTTTAATGTGCGTTGAAAATGTCATTAAGCGTATTGTCTGGCATTCACATCCACTTTGGCAAGACGTATCTGTATATAGACAAACAATCCCATTGTACTATTTGAAAAATAGTTTGTGGTCATGATATTACAGACCCTTTTGTAACATGTATGCACAAGAAGGCTCAGCTAAAGGGTGAATCCACCTTTCCAGAAAAATTCAACCTGAGGCATAAACTGACAATGGCAAATTTCAGCCTGACAATGTTACAAGGATTATAATGGAAAGTGTTAGGCAACCTCAATACTAGGTATTACTATGCACTTGGGATGGGATATCAAAAGTGCACAAGGGCATTAGGCCCCCAGTTCTCAATGAAAGTTTGGGTGGCTAACTCCGTTAGGCAACTTTAAAATCCCACCTTCTACCAATAATAGGAATTTTCATGGCTGTCTTTAGAAACACCTTTCCTATTATCTATGTCCAGGGCCGGCTCCAGGTTTTCTGCTGCCCCAAGCGGCGCAGAAAAAAAAAAAGTTGCAGCAGCACGATCGCGCTGCTCTGATCTTCTGCGGCATTTCACCGGCAAGTTCTTTGCTCCGAGAGGGACTGAGGGACCTGCCGCAGAAGGCCCGGATATGCCACCCCTATAGCAGCCGGAGAGCCACCCCTTGGTATTGGCCGCCTCAAGCGCCTGCTTCTTTAGCTGGTGCCTGGAGCCAGCCCTGCTATGTCCCACAGCTCTGAATGATGCCTGAGCTGCCATTTTACTGATACTTCCTAGCAGGAGGCCCAGTGATGCAGGGAAAGCAGCCGCTGTATTGGAATGCTAAACCATCTTATACTGTTCCACCACTGGGTGATGCTATGCATATAAAATACCTTATTTAAGCTGACCTTAGCATATCTGGGAGATTTTATAGGGAACACATCTGGTGTGTATCTCGCTCGGAGGGAAGCTCTGTAGCTAGTCCATATCTGGTACAGGAGCATGGTATGGTGTCAGAAGTAAACTAGTGCCAGGGGAAAACAAACAGAAGGAACAAAGCAACAAAGGTTGCAGGATCTCATCAACACGCCATCCTTCAATGCCTCAGAAAACTTTGCATTGTCAGACCTTCACGATAGACAGACTGGAAGCAATATTTTGCAAGGTTTCACTTGGCAAACAAGCTCCACAAGGAAACTGGAGATATGCAGGTGTCCTCTTTAATTTATGCTATGGGGAAGCAGGCAGAGCATATCTTTAAAACCTTTGACTTTACTGAAGACTGGCACAAAGATGACTATGAAAGGGTTCTGGCTATGTTGGATGCCTACTTTAAACCGCATTTGTCTGATGTATGAGAGAGCATGTTTTCACCAGAGAATTCAAGAACCAGTGGAAAAAGTTGACTGTTTTATAAGAGCTCTGCATACATTGGCTGAAAGCTGATTTTTGGAGGCAGAGAGGGGCGTAATGCAGAATATGAAAACATTAGAGACAAGCTGATTACTGGGTTAACTGATAACCCTTCACAGCAGCTACAACTAAATACAGATTAAGCCTAGCAACAGCAATATAGCAAAGCGGTCTGAACTAGCCAAACAGCAGAACAAAAAGCAGGAGCAACTTGAAGAACGTGAAATTAGCTTAAAAGCTATAAACAGACACTTGGGTGTTAAAAGTCATTATTGTAAAACCTCTGAAGCAAGGAGAGCGAACTCCCAGGCTCAGAGGGACAAGTTCCAGCCTATATACACAAGATGTGGAAAATGTCTCATCCCAAGATTGAAGTGCAAGGTGCCAGAGGTGCAAGGTGTAAAAATGCACAAAATACAAGCATTTTGCAGCTGTTTGCTACACCAAAGCAGTCAGGGAGTTGATTCATATTACAGACAATCAAGAGTCACTGTTTTCTGGGATCTGTCACTTGCGATGAAACAGAACCTGCGTGGAGAGTGAGGTTGAATATTTATAGCAAGGCTATTGACTTTAAAATTGACTCAGGAGCAGATGTTGCCAATATCTCAGAAGGAACTTACAATCACCTTCAAACCCTCCCAGAGCTGAAGTCCCTTGACACAGCTCTGTCTAGTCCTGGAGGGATTCTGAACTGCATGGGCCAGTTCACCACAGAAACAACTTACACTCTGAAGCATAGCTTTTGTCTTTGTATGTAATCAAAGGACCACAGGCCAATAGCCTTCTCAGCTGCAGCATAGCTGCCATGATGGGCCTACTGAGAAAGGTAGAACTCAATGGAATATTTGGTGAGAGTGGACTTTTGAAAGCAGATCCAGTACAAATAACGTTAAGAGAGACGGCTGAACCAGACAGGGTGTGTACACCTTGCAAAATTCCTATCCTATTACTTCATAAAGTGAAAACTGAGTTAAAGGGAATAGAATAGATTGGCATGGAATCTCTGAGACAACAGCATTGTGTACCTCAAAGGTGCCAGTTATAAAGAAAAATGGAAAAGTATGAATCTATGTTTATCTTAAAACTTCTTGAAGTAGTTGAGAGGAAAATCTATCCTCCCAATGCTGGATGACTTCTGTCCCAAAGTGAAAGGAGCCATGAACAGCCCAACCAGATCTTGCTGCTGTCTGACCACCACCCTGACATAAAGAATAAGGTATCTGCATGTGAACAGTGCAGAACTAATAGACCAACACAAAGAACCTTTATCACCTCTACCAGACAGACCTTGGAAGAGACTAGCTGCAGATTTATGTTAATTCATAGGGTGTCATTACCTGGTTATAGTGGGCTATTTTTTTCAGGTATATAGAAATAATGTACTTGAAAGACATAACATGTCACAATGTTATCAAGAAACTGAAGTGCACTTTTGCTCATTTTGTTATTCTGGAAGAATTTGTGACAGACAATGGACCACAATTCACTGCAGCAGAATTTGTCATTCTGAAGGAAATATGATTTTGATCATATTACTAGCAGCTGACATTACCCATGAACAAATGGAGAGGCTGAGAGCTGTACAGACAGCCAAGAAAATCCTACAGCAGAAAGCTCTTCTGAGTGACAGATCAACATGAATAGCAGCTACTGGATGTTGTCTAGTACAACTCCAAGTGGGAAGACAACTCAGATTCTTTTTCAAATTTGGAATAGTAGTTCCATCTCCAAAGTAGCCAGATATGAAGAGTAGTCAAGTCTGATTAAAAGGCAAAAGGAGCTTATGAACACTGGTTTTTTTTTGTTTTTTTTTTTAAAAACAGCTGACACTCCAAAAACTGCTGAGTCTAGAACCTGGTGAGTGTTTGTGTCAAATTGGATGGAGAAGAATGGACCAGATCATATGTGATATGGACCAGATCATATGTGACTGAGACAATAGTGGAGAGGCAAACAAACCATTGACCTCTACAGTTTGTTCTTCAGACAGAGAAAAATCAACAGTACAAGCTCTACAGATGGCAGATTCAGAACAACAAGAAGAAAACTTAAGGATTCCAGACTGACCAAGGCAAGTCATTGCAATTAATTGACAGCCAGATGATCAAGTTGTTATGCGTTCGGGACATGTCATTAGAAAACCAGTATGATTTAGATGCACTCAACAAACTTATACATACTGAATTTCAAAGATAGTGGGATAATGTAAATTTTGTAAATAGTAGGAATGTAGAAATTAAAGGGGCGATGTAATTGAACGTTAAGCTGTATTATGCTGTTCAGCCACTAGGTGGTGCTGTGTATAAAATACCTTATTTAAGCTAACCCCAGCCATACCTGTGAGAGCATTAAAGGATTTCATCATGAACACATCTGGTGTGTATCTCACTTAAAAAGAAGCTCCGTAGCCAGTCTATATCTGGTACAGGAGCATGACAGCTCCCTTAAATTCATGACATTCATAAGACATCCAAAGCGGCTGTAAGGCAAGTTATTCTAGTAAGTTCTCTTCACTTAGGATAACTTAGCCATGAGCCATACTCAGTACCAACAGGCTGTGGAGATGGCAGCTTCCAGGTCAATCTGGTCCTTTTTTTTTTTTTTTTTTTAAATATTATGTTTAAGTCCTTTAACTAAAATCCTAAAGATGAATGACCTTCTAGCTATTTAGATGTAGTGTTTAGAATCCTGGTCACCAAGTGCTGCACTGTGCCTTCACAGCTGCCAGGGGTGGCCCCAGGGACCAGCGTACCAACCACGTGCCTGGGGTGGCAAGCCGCGGGGGGCAGCCTGCCGGTCGCCAAGAGGGCGACAGTCAGGCTGCCTTCGGCGACTTGCCTGCAGGAGGTCTGCCAACCGCCAGTCCCGCGGTTTCGGCGGCAATTTGGTGACGGGTACGCCAAAGGCGCGGTGCCGGCGGACCTCCCACAGGCACACCGCCGAATCCGCATTACCAGTGGACCTCCTGCAGGCACTCTGCCGAAAGCCACCTGCCTGCCGTGCTTGGGGCGGCAAAATACATAGAACCGCCCCTGACGGCTGCATTCTGCCCAGAGCCACAGTGCTGAGCAAGGGGTAGTGGCAACTGCCCTACCCCAGGAGTAGCCCATGGAAGCCATGTGACTGACACCCCTCTGAGTCAGAATACACGTCCCCTGCTTCCTGCAGTGATTTAATGCTCTACAACAGCAAAAGGTGACCACACCCCCCACCACTGTCCCCCCATTGAGGCTCAGCTCTATTGCCAACAAGCAGTCGAGGTGGAGCCAAGGCACAGCCACTTGGCCACTCCCCTCTCTCAGGGAGGTTATGGTGGGTGCCGGGTGCAAGGAGGTTTTAGACTCGCTCTCACCCCCCCACCTTGCCAGGGGGGCATAGACCAAGTCACAGTCTAGCCCCTAATGTTTTCAGAATTGTTTGATTCTTCTTGTACTCACTGTGATTCCTTCCAAAGGGAGAAGAAAGTTTAGGAATGTATATTTTGGGCTAGCTACTGAAGAAAATGCTCTTCTCTCTCCTCCCCCACCCCCCGCTTTCTGCTTCATGATTCGTAATGTCAGCCCCTTACCTTCTAAAGCAAAGTCAATCATTCCTTTTAAGATGCAGAGATCCATGACTTAGTGAAAAAACAATTCTGGCTAAAGGGCTGGAAAGATGACAGACACCCAGATGTTGGCCTGTGGGCTTTTCAAATGCAAATTCACTCTGTCTTAGGAGAATAACTTCAAACAAAAGTGAGGTACAAGTCAGGGTTGTCTACTGAGAATACATATGTTTCTTGCAAAAGAGCTGAGAAAGCAACGTTAACTAGAACTGATTGTGTCTTGACTGGTTAATTGAAGTTCAAGTTGAACATAGTAGATCCCAGAAGCATCTGTTCTGGGGACAAGACACACAAATATTCTCAATATTTGCCTAAAATGACAAATCTTCTGTAGGCCGTTTCCAGGGTATGTTGTGGTCTTGAAGAATCGAGATTGTTTTTTTTCCATTTGGAGAGGGATTCTCTAAATGAACCAGGTTTCCAACACTGTCAGGAATTTCGGACTGCAGAGCAGTGATCTGACCATGAACATAAATAGAGATTTGTTTTTTAATTTTTTTTTTATAGCTCCTTGGGATTGGAATTTCTGTAGTACTGCACTTTCAGCTAACAGCTGTAACATTAGTACTTAAAAGACTGGACATTGCTAAAGCTCTTTGTTTAAACAACCTGCATGGATGGGTGAACTGCAGGCTTCAATGCACCACTGAACCTCAGCCCTGACTGCTGGGTAGGCTGGAGAAAGTCCATCTAAAGAGGGTGATTTGGAGCAGAAACCAGAAATCAGTGGGGTGACCCCAGCTGGGGCTATCTGAGGCTGAATGAATTAGGTTATCTCACATTTTCAATCAGAAAAATGTGAATAATTGTGACTCCTTTAAGAACAACGTACTTAAATGCCCCAAAAGCCACAATCCTACAATTTGAGCAAGAAGGCAGCTGTAAAAAATAAGTGCATGTGTGTATATAACAAATGGAAGAAAGGGGCAGTTGATGGTAATGAATATAAATCAGAAGGTAGGAAAATTGATGAGAAGCCAAAAGCCACAAGGAGAACTCTATGGCCATCAAAGCTAATGACAATATGAAGGAGGTTAATAAAAATATATTAGGAACAAAAAGAAGCCTGACAATGGTATTGGTTCACTGCTAGATGGAAATGGTAGAATTCTCAATAATGTAGAAAAGGCAGAAGTGTTCAATAAATATTTCTGTTCTGTATTCGCAGGAAAAACGGATGATATAGTCTCATCATATGGTGATAACACTTTCTATTCCACTAATATCTCTGGAGGAGGTTAAACAGAAGCTACTAAAGTTAGACACTTTTAAATCAGGATAGATAACTTACATCTAGGAGTTGTAAAAGAGCATGAGCTGCAGGAAGTGCCGGCCAGTACATCCCTGCAGCCCATGCCACTTCCCGCAGCTCCCATTGGCCGGGAACAACTAACTGCAGCCACTGGGAGCTGCGAGCGGCCATGCCTGCACACAGTCAATGTAAACAAGCTGTCTCGTGGCCTGCCAGTGGATTATCCTGATGGGCCGCAGGTTGCCCACCACTGCTGTAAGGGGTTTATAGAGCCATAGGGAGGCTGTGGAGAAGGCACCCAATCTGAGAAGGGCTGAGAGGAGCAGCCAATCAGGGACGGGCAGGTCCATATAAGAAGGGCTGCAGGGCAGAGCAGCTTCAGTTGCTCCCTGGAGCTCAGGGAGGGAGAACTGGCAGGAGGAAGAATGCAAGTGCCTTGGGCAGAGCAGTGCTAGGCAGAATCTGGGGAGTGAGAGCAAGCTCCTGGCTGAATAAGATGAGCAGATTGAAGTCCTGAGATAGGGGCAGAGAGCTGCGGAGAAGCAGCCAGGGAAATAGACTAAGGAGCTGGAGAAGATGCAGCAAGTGTCAGAGGGGACGCAGCAACTTCCCCTTCTGTGCCTCACTTTCCCTATCTGTGAAGCAGGGGTAACGATACTGATCTCTGAATAAAATCTCTCATGGAGAGATGGGATGGCTGTATATGTATTTTCATGTCCATTTTTTATGTGTGTGTGAGAGAGAGAGAGAGAGAGAGAGAGAGAGAGAGAGAGAGAGAGAGAGAGAGAGTCATTTTAAAGTATCACCTTAGGGGTGTAGAAAAACTAGGGAATCATAAGTCACCCTAATGAAGGACATAGAAATTCATATGTCTCTCTGAGGATGGTGATTTCTATTTAGGAAAACCACAGAATTATTTTTAATATTACTTAGTGGCTTGCAAACATTTCCTAATACCATTCATTTGCACTGATGCTCTGCATATGGCTTTTTGTGTGGAATGCTATGCAGTGGCATATGCTAATGTGTCAGGTAGCTGTGACAAAGCAAGCATATGGCCAATATAAATTATACATGGCATCCTGAGAATAGGTCTGGCTTGCTGTGAAGGCCAACCCTTTGGGTGTCATCCCTCTGCTCATAAATCTGCAGGGAAAATAATGAGCATAGAATGTTTTTGGGCTGCACATGTGCTTAATGTAAAGATGCATACCGCATTAACGAATCACAGGGCTGCAAAAGGCAGGTTGTGTACAATACTGAAGGCACCTACAAGGGGAATATGAATGCAAAGAGGAATGACCTTTCACTTCAAAGGGGTTTGCTCTTGACACACTTGGTCACCAGTGTGAATTAAGAGAGGATCACTAAAGGGCATTCCATGCCAGCTTGCATTTAAGGGCCCCAGTCCTGCAGTGAGCTAGTGCACTTGGACCCCTGCCCCTAGGTGGAGCATGTTTTGGAATCAGACCCAAAAGGGTCTGCAGAGTTAACTTGCATGATTGGCACCCACATCTGAAAACCTGGGATGGCCAAGCCCTGGTGTGAGTGGAGTTGTTGTGTCTTCACTGGTGCTGCACTCCTCTGGGTCTGTCACTAGGGCTTTGAGGGGCATACCCCATGGCTCTTTGTGCCACAGTAACCTGAGCTGTTCTGTGATTCTTTCTCTGCCAGTGAATTGCATGAACATTTGTCTTTCTGGGCACACAGAGGATCGTGGGAAGATACTGGAGGACTATCAGCACTTGAGTGGTTTAGCCTGTGTCCTCACTGCAAAGCAGATGGGTTACCAGACCTAGGGAAAGTAGAAGCCAGGCCTTAGTCTACAGCTCCGGATGGGCCAGCTGGAGCCCGGGTTTAAAGCACCACTACACTTGAATGAGAAGGTTTTATGTGTGGATGGGAGGGGGTTAGGGATAAGAGTCCAGGTTATTTCTGCGGAAAAGACTGACCTAAAGTGGCAGGCCACATACAGGGTCCCATAGAAGATCTGTCCAATATTTTTCAAACTTTTTTTTTTTGTCAAAATATTTTCTTTACACATTTTGCCAAACACTCTCAATTTTTTGGAAATCTTTCATTTTTGGTGACATTTTGGGGGGGGAAATTGCAAAAAAAAAATTTCTCAAGAGGGTTTTTGAAAAACAAATGTTAATAAGCATTTTGAGAACATGTTCCATTTAAAATAATTTTCTAGATTTTTTTTTGCGGGGAGAGGAAAACCCAAATGCATCCATTTCAAATCTTACTAAATGAAAATGACTTAGAAATTTTAATATTTTTCCCCCTCAACGAGCTCTGTTCCCTAGTGGTATCATCATTGCAAAGTTGGTCCTTAAAGAGCCAGGGCACATAGAATGCTCCATAGTGATATGATCAGAAATAGCCTCCATGGATCCAATGAGGGATCAGACCCTAAAGTCCATCCCACATAAGGTTTATCTACACAGCACACTAAGGTAGGGCTCTGACCCAGGATTGAGCCCTAGCCCCCTTTCCATTCACACACAGATCACTCTGACTCAGGTCCAGGGTCCTAGAACCCTGCTAAGCAGGTGGGTCAGAGCCAGAGTCCCACTGAAAGTCTGGTCTAAGCCCTGTCATTTTGCAGTAAGGACACCGATCAAGCCACAGACCAGAGTCAGTATGGACACATTAGCACAGTTGTGAGACCTGGCTTGGAAATACCGAGTCCATGAACCCGAGCCCCACAGAGCCAGGCTTAGTGTGTGGAGGAGATGTACCCCAAGAATGCTCCATAGTGATATGATCGCTGCGGGATTGCTGCTTTTGTCATCGCACGGGGAGCATTAGAACCACCACGGTAAATGCTCTTTTCTCAAACGCTATTGTTGGAGCATGGAGGAAGCCTGACTCCTGAATGCCCCCAGTGAAGATTGGCTGCATCTCCTTAGTCATTCAGTTACTCTCTGCTTCTGCATTTCCCCGACCCTTCCCGCAGGAGTGTTACATTTCCGTCTTGCTGTATGGATGTGGTGATCTGAGCAGTGGTTTTAACAAGGGGAGGAAATTAGCTGGCATATGTGACAAGAATGACTGACTGTTTCAGGACACAAAGCCTGAACCAGCCCGGTGAAATCCAATTTCCTCCCTCCCCCCACCATCTCTTTCCCTCCATTTGTTCTTGCACTGAACAGTGCTCTTCATCTCACTGTGGCAGAGTCAGCAGTTGGTATCTCCTAGCCAGCATGGTGCTGCCAAGTTTCTTTCATTTGCATGCAGATGTGGCTGACTAAGAGAATCAAGCCCTGGATCTTGTCTGTCTATGAGGCCTTGCCAGCATGGAGCTAGCAAGGCAGCCCTGATCAAAGAGCAATCTGAGCCTGATGAATTAGTCTCTGGTCTCATTCTAGGAATTTGAATACAGACGGTCACTTTTTTTCCCATCAAGGCAAGGAGGTTATTTGCATATTCTTTCCTCATCCATCTTCTGCTGCTCAGGGAGCAGAGAGCTTCTCTTGATAGAATATAAAAATTCCATGCTGGTTTTTCATATGTAAAACAAATTGTATTTCCGCCATCTTCTCTATGCACCCAATAGAATAAAAATATACTAGGCAGCATCTAAATCTCAGCTGCTTTTCCATGGGCTATTGTAGCATGATTCCTAACACAGCCCGTTGTTAAAGCAGAAATCCATCATGTCTCCTTTATATTTTTCAACATGGGATAGAGTTTTCTTTGAGTGTGATGCTTTCCTGCCAGCCCTTACATCCCCCGGGACAAAGCACAGCATTCAGGTGACATCAAGGCTCTGATGCAAACCCACAAAAACAATACACCTCCCATTTTGGGGCTATAACGCTCAGAGATAAGTTCCTGGCATTTCGTTTCCAGGCCAAAAAAGGGTCATTTTTTTGCCACTCAATAGTGAGCCCTCCCCAAAGTAGGGAGTTAAGGTGACTGGATCTGAAAGGAGTCTGCTCTGTCCTTGACAAGAAAGATGGTGGCAGCAGTGTGTCTAAGGGAAGGGGACGTGCAAATTCACTAGGAACTGAGATTTCACTCTAGGCACAGTCACCCTGATTCATTAGGGCAAAACTCAATCTCTAATAGGGGTTAGGCAGAAATGTGTGAGGAGGGAAAGTTATTCCCTAGCTACCTCTGAAGTAGCTGATATGAATGCATGTCAGACTGGCTACTGGCCAAGATGGACCAGTGGTCTGGTCCAGTCTGGCATCACCTCTGCCATGGGAATACATACACTCGAGGGCTTCTCCGTATGTGGATGGGAGAAGAGGTGGGGGGAAATGGAGGGATCTAAGGACTTCATGAAGGGTATCTGGAGAGAAAAGACATTAAATAGTCTTAATGGTTGGAAGGTCATTCACAAAATACCTTATGGGAGCTATTAAAAACAAATCCCATTTTCACACTTTGACTTTGGTGCAAATGTGTTTGTTGACATTCCCTCTGCCAACTATTTCCTCTGGTTTGTGTTTGTTTTCTTTGCTCAGTGATGGATTACAACTCTCATCACTCCATGTGAATTAATCTAGTTCAGCCAGGAGATTCCCTGTAGGCCTGGCTAATATACACCAACAAAGAAGACCTTGGGGGGGAAATAATAAAGATCACTGCCAGTCCGAAGGTGCAGGTGAGCCTGTTTTTTTGCGTCTTTCAGCTCTTGGCCATTCCTACTACAACTATCGTAAACTGCAGTAACTTTAAACTAAAGTATGATGCACTTAGAACTGAATCAGGGGGCTTAAGCCAGAAGAACTTCCTGGTAGGAAATCGACGTGTTTTCCACTGGGTAACTGCAAAGCAACCACTGAATACTCTTGATACTTTGCCCTACTCGGCAGCCACCCCTATTCTTTTCATTTAAGAGGCAAAATTTTGTGCAGTGATTAAGGCCCCAAACCAGCAAACGGGAGACTTACGGCTTCTCCACACAGTGTAGTAATGTGCCCCGTGGGGAGGGGATTTCTCAAGCACACCAATGTGTTGCGCATTAGTTGGTCTGTGCAGACTTGGGTGGTGCACATTAAAGGTTGCCTAACAAAAGCATCTATACAGGCCAGTTAAAGTGCAATGTGAGTGCACGTGAGATATCACACCCCTGGCAGGCACATTACCGCACCATAGAGCCAAGCCCTTGGCTTCTGTTCTAGACTCTGCCAGGAACTTGATGTGTGACTTGGGCAAACCACTTACCCTGTCTACCTCAAATTCCCCATCTGTTAAATGGGGATAATATAATCAGAGATTGTTTGGCGGGGGTGGGGAAGCAGCTACTATGGAATGCTTTGACTTTTCATCCAAAATTGGAACTTTTCAGCCAAAGAACAAAAATTCTTTGGTTTTCTAAATCAAAAAAAAATTGAAAATTTTGAAGATATTTTCTTGCCCTTTTTGTCAACACTTTTCCTTTAGTCAAAACCCTCATTTTCAGTCAAAAAAAAGTTTTGATGGAAATTTTTCGACCACCCTAATACTTCCCTTCCAAGAATGTCTTTGGGCTTAACATAAAGCTCATGTCATGAAGTGCTTTGAGGACCTGGAATGAAAGCAAATTATGATTTATTATTAAAAGACTTCTGGCTGAGAACAGCTGAACAGAATCTTCCCCTTTTCCATATGTATTTACATGGAGTACAAACAAACACAATGCTTGGAATGCTGCATATTTTCCAAGAATAATTTTCAGAATTCACCTTTTCCCCCCTTACTACATTTCTAACATGTAGTGAAACTGCATCGGTTTAGTGTACACTTTCTAGTACACCGTCACCGTGTGATAATGACACTTCATTGTAGGTATGAGGCCAGGAGGATTCAAGAAGCAAATGAGTTTTTATACCACACATGGAAATGTTGCCAGAGGGAAACGATTTAATGAGATTGGTTCATAACACTCTGGAAGAGAAGAACCAAGTATCTGACCTCTGCATCATCATCATCATGCTCCTATTACACCTCTGGCGTTTAAGGCAATGACGAAGCTCCTCCATTCCTGTCTGTTTCTGGCAAGTCTTTCAATGGTTCCCCAGCTGTGCCCCAGGTTTTTCAGCTCAGGTTCCACAGCTCTTTGCCATGTTGTTTTCAGGCGGCCTTACTGCACAGACAATCCAGGAAGTTTTTGGAAAGTGTAGGGGACAATTTCCTGGTGCAAGTGCTGGAGGAACCAACTAGGGGCAGAGCTCTTCTTGACTTGCTGCTCACAAAGCAGGAAGAATTATTAGAGGAAGCAAAAGTGGATGGGAACCTGGGAGGCAGTGACTGTGAGATGGTCGAGTTCAGGATCCTGACACAAAGAAGAAAGGAGAGAAGCAGACTACAGACCCTGGACTTCAGAAAAGCAGACTTGACTCCCTCAGGGATCTGATGGGCAGGATCCCCTGGGAAAATAACATGAGGGGGAAAGGAGTCCAGGAGAGCTGGCTGTATTTTAAAGAATCCTTATTGAGGTTGCAGGAAAAAAAACATCCCAGTGTGTAGAAAGAATAGTAAATATGGCAGGTGACCAACTTGGCTTAGCAGTTAAATCCTTGCTCATCTTAAACCAAAAAAGAAGCTTACAAGAAGTGGAAGATTGGACAAATGACCAGGGAGGAGTATAAAAATATGGCTCAGGCATGCAGGAGTGAAATCAGGAAGGCCAAATCACACTTGGAGTTGCAGCTAGCAAGAGAAGTTAAGAGTAACAAGAAGGTTTTCTACAGGTATGATAGCAACAAGAAGAAAGTCAAGGAAAGTGTGGGGCCCTTACTGAATGAGGGAGGCAACCTAGTGACAGAGGATGTGGAAAAAGCTAATGTACTCAATGATTTTTTTGCCTCTGTCTTCACAAACAAGGTCAGCTCTCAGACTGCTGCACTGGGCAGCACAGTACGGGGAGAAGGTGACCAGCCTTCTGTGGAGAAAGAAGTAGTTTGGGATATTTAGAAAAACTGGACTAGCACAAGTCCATGGGGCCGGATGCGCTGCATCCAAGGGTGCTAAAGAAGTTGGCGGATGTGATTGCAGAGCCATTGGCCATTATCTTTGAAAACTCATGGCGAATGGGGGAGGTCCCAGATGACTGGAAAAAGGCTAATGTAGTGCCCATCTTTAAAAAAGGGAGGAAGGAGGATCCGGGGAACTACAGACCAGTCAGCCTCACCTTAGTCCCTGAAAAAATCATGGAGCAGGTCCTCAAGGTATCAATTCTGAAGCACTTAGAGGAGAGGAAAGTGATCAGGAACAGTCAGCATGGATTCACCAAGGGGACGTCATGCCTTACTAACCTAATTGCCTTCTATGAGGAGATAACTGGGACTGTCGATGAGGGGAAAGCAGAGGACGTGTTATTCCTTGACTTTAGCAAAGCTTTTGATATGGTTTCCCACAGTATTCTTGCCAGCAAGTTAAAGAAGTATGGGCTGGATGATTGGACTATAAAGGTGGATAGAAAGCTGGCTAGATCGTCAGGCTCAACGGGTCGTGATCAATAGCTCAATGTCTAGTTGGCAGCTGGTTTCAAGTGGAGTGTCCCAAGGGTCTGTCCTGGGGCCAGTTTTGTTCAATATCTTCATTTAATGATCTGGAGGATGACATGGACTGCACTCTCAGCAAGTTTGCAGATGACACTAAACTGGGGGGAGTGTTAGATACGCTGGAGGGTAGGGATAGGATACAGAGGGACCTAGACAAATTAGAAGACTGGGCCAAAAGAAACCTGATGAGGTTCAACGAGGACAAGTGCAGAGTCCTGCACTTAGGACGGAAGAATCCCATTCACTCTTACAGACTAGGGACCGAATGGCTAGGAAGCAGTTCTGCAGAAAAGGACCTAGGGGTTACAGTGGACAAGAAGCTGGATATGAGTCAACAATGTGCCCTTGTTGCCAAGAAGGCTAATGGCATTTTGGACTGTATAAGTAGGGGCATTGCCAGCAGATCGAGGGATGTGATCATTCCTCTCTTTTCGACATTGGTGAGGCCTCATCTGGAGTACTGTGTCCAGTTTTGGGCCCCACACTACAAGAAGGATGTGGAAATATTGGAAAGAGTCCAGCGGAGGGCAGCAAAAATGATTAGGGGGCTGGAGCACATGACTTATGAGGAGAGGCTGAGGGAAGTGGGATTGTTTAGTCTGCAGAAGAGAAGAATGAGGGGGGATTTGATAGCTGCTTTCAACTACCTGAAAGGGGGTTCTAAAGAGGATGGATCTAGACTGTTCTCAGTGGTACCCGATGACAGAACAAGGAGTAATGGTCTCAAGTTGCAGTGGGGGAGATTTAGGAAAAACTTTTTCACTCAGAGAGTGGTGAAACACTGGACTGGGTTCCCTAGGGAGGTGGTGGAATCTCCTTCCTTAGAGTTTTTTAAGGTCAGGCTTGACAAAGCCCAGGCTGGGATGATTTAGTTGCGAATTGGTCCTGCTTTGAGCAGGGGGTTGGACTAGATGACCTCCTGAGGTCTCTTCCAACCCTGATATTCTATGATTCTATGATTTTCGGTGGCGTTCAGGTGACTTCTACAAGTCCTACTATTATCATCTAAGACCTATGTGCCAAATCTCCCTCTCTAATGCCATGGGCAGAAGAACATCAACCCTTTTGCTCCCTGTTAGGGACGTGGACTGGAGAAGCAACAGTGATTTCAAAATATCATTCCTTCATTCTGCTTACCCTCTGGGTCCCAGAGTGTGGGAGGGACTCAGGTGGGACTTTGCAGAGAGCTGCTGTCCACGGCCCTGATCCTCCACCATGGAGGTTCATGTGACTTTTGCCCTATGGCATTTTGCTTCTCCAACCCAAGGCTCAAATTAGGGGGAAAATAGTGATATTCTCCCAAGCTATGCCCACAAACCATGGTCCACCCACTTGAGACACCAACACCACTTGCAGTCGCTTGACCAGATGTTCAAAATATCTTGTGCTCTGATATTTTGTTTGCTTGTGTCAGCTTTGGGATGGTGGGAGAATGGTGGTGGTATCTCCCAGCCACCAACCACACACAGCACCAAAATAAGATGCCAGTTGCAGTAGATGCTGAAGTCCTTCATTATTTGATTTCTTTGCTCAGCAGGGAAATAGCTCCCCATTCCCATGGGAAACTTCCATTTTTATTGAAAAACTGAACACCCCAAAACTGAAATAATTAAATTCTGAACTGCTGCCACAGAACCTCATGGGATTTGTAATCTGATTGGGGATCCCAGCCCATAGAAGAGAATGGGAGCGTGAACTACATCTCCCATGATGTCCTGAGTCCATGCGATTGCCATGATATACAACCTCCCCTCCCCAAGAAGGGAGAGTCAGATGCATCATGGGAGATGTTGTCCAACCAAAGGAGCTGGGTCTATAGGGTAGAACCATGGGTATGAGATATCTGAACTACAACTCCCATGAGGCAAAGAATTAGAAAAAAATGAGTTTTTTATTTTTTGCTGAAACTTGAAACTTCCCATGGGGGAGGGATGTTTTCTGAACAGCTCTACTGGCTAGCTCCCTTAGGCCCTCTCATAGACTCATAGACTCTCAACACAGGCTAAATTGCTTGAGTGACCCCTTCACAATTTGGAGCCTCCACCCCTACCCCAAGGGTAGGTTCTGGGACCAGTGGCCAGCAATTGGCAATTGAGTGTCAATTTGAATGGATGGCCAATGGCTTCCACAGATTTCTCCTGGATCTATACAGCACTTGGAGGGGAATCTGCTGATTTGAGGATAAAGTTGGAGAGAGAACACACTGAGTTTGCTGCCCTCTGCGACAGAACAGCTGGTATAAAGAATCAGATGGCCAAAGAACCATAAGCTGTAGTGTCTTAGTGGATTCATTCCATCGCTTAACTGTTTGGGGTTTTTTTTTACTGAATGACAACACATTTGTCTGGCTTGGCTTGACTTCCTCTTCATAACCCATGCTGTGCATAGCCCAGGTTCTCCTCTCCTCGAGGCATTAAATGACAATACCTGTGCACCTTGCAGGGTGTTACAGAGGGTGTGTCTACAATTTGAGCTGCTGGGGATGTGACCAACTGAGCTAGCATGCTAAAAATAGAGTGTAGTCACCGTGGTGGGAGGGGATAGCTGCTCCAAGTCTGAGACACTAGGTACATCCTCAGGCCAGCTAGCTCCTCCTCCTCCTCAGACCACCGTGGCTACACTGTAATTTTAGCACACTAGCTCAATCGGAGCTAGTGAGGGTATGTCTCCTGGAGCTGGTACTCGCACCTGCCAGCACAAAGTTTATACCACGCTTTGCACAGCACTGTGTAAGTGCTAACAAGCTGTTACTGGTGTGTATTACAGTTTCACTAGATTTACCTGTCACAACCTACCCAGGACTGGAGGGAGAGGTTAGGATGAATATTTCTCTTCTAAATGTGGCTGACTCTCCCACATTGACAGTGGCTGCTACCTCATCTGCTGTTCTAAGGTTTGTGGTGGAGCTGTGCAAAACTGTTGGACAAGACACCAAAAACATTCAAGTTCTGCTAGTTACAAGTTGTCAGAAGCTTCAGCGATTTTTTTTTAAATTTTTATGTATTTAATGCAGGAGGTGGCCTGCTTATTTGTTGATTGTGTGTAGGGGTCAGGGAGGGAAACTGAAGCTGGGTGTGACATTTTTGCACTGCATGGATCCCTGCAAAATTGGTGAGGGAGGCTTTCAACAGTGCTGTGACAACTTTGAGTTTTCAGCTGGGATTTGGTGCTTGGATCTAGAATTTTAAAGGTATTTAGGCTTTGCTCTGCTCAGTGTTGTATGGCCTGAGGGATTTAGATTCAAAAGTGACTTGGGCACTTGAGCCCAGAGTCGCACCGGGGTTTAGGCGCCTAACTCCCTTTGCAGTCAATGGGAGTTAGGCACTTAAATACCTTTTTGAGGATCTGGACCTTACATGCCTAAATCTGATTGAAAGTCAATGGCTCTTACTCATCTAAGTCATGTAAGCCTTGCAGTGCTGAGCAAAGCCATGCCTAAACAAGGTTGCGGTGTCTTTCTGATTTCCTTTCTTCAGCTTCCCCATCTTTGAGTCTCCCGTTTCTTTGGCAAGTCCTTCGCCAGCCCCCTCCCACCACAGAACTTCACTCCCACCCCATTCCCCAGCTAGCCTGGCCAGCAGTGAAAGAGTCAATGACTCTGCTTCTCCTCACTGAACTTTAGAGTTGACCTTCCAATCAGATTAATAGGGAGAAGGTAATTCATCTCTCGTGTCTCTGCAGACCCTGGCAGACATTGCTATATCTGTTACATTTGGTAGGGTATTCCTGCAGCCATGAGAGAGAGACATTTTATTTGTAAACAAAGCTGAGATTCTACACAAACTGCTTATGTCTTGTGGGCTGTACAATACAATTTGTCCACTGGTCCTGGCCTGCCTGTTGCGCACATTTGACACTCCTGCACTAAGCAAAGGTACCTGGTTGCTGTGAGGTTACTGCGTTAAGCCTCATTAATGAAGGCTATATTGCAGCCATCAGGCCGAACTGCTGAAAGTTTTACCTTTCAGGAGTGAGAATAAATAGGCCCGATGCAACCTGCTCTCACAATGCAATCATACATCTCCCCTCTCTTTCTTTCTAGCTCCCTCAATTTTTTCCCTTTCATTTCTAAATAAAGATCTGCATGAAGCTAGGAGGAAGTACTATGACTGATCTCATTTGCATCCTCAAAATAAAATCCATTCTTTGCTGATTGACTATGAACTGCCATTAAATCAGACCCTCCACAGAGGTGATTGCTGGTCATTACAGAATATTTTGAGCTCAATTCTAAATTGTCTGCAGCAACTAGTAATGCTGGATCCTGTTGTTTAGAAGCCGATGGCATTCTGTGCTGAAGGAAAATTTGCTGATGCTGGAAGAAGAATTCCTGCCTTGCTGGATAATAATTATGTCCCTTATGTTAATCTTGTATTATTTATGCTTGAAGTGATTGCAGCTTTCTCTTTGGCACTAATCTGCTGTTGTCTTGTAGGTGCTGCTTTTGAGCATCATAGCAATGCTTTTCCTTTCTGCAAGGATGGGCTATGAGGTGGGGAAAATTCTCACATTTTCTGGCATCTTTTATATCTCATACCCTGCCTAGGCTCCAGCAATGCATTTAAGCACATACTTAACTTTAAACCTGTGAGTAGTCCCATTGAATCCTATTTTAGCCTCAATGCTTAAGTGCTTTGCTGGTCCGTGGCCTAAAATAGCCACTAACAGCACCAAATGAGGTGCTGTACTCTATATCCGCTCAACCCCAGGTTCCAGGATGCTAACGTCCTGCTCAGTTTATGCATTTGTTTGTGTTTGTAACTCACCGTGCTGATCCAGTTTGGCAAATTCTGTGTTGCCAGAGTGCCATGCCGGAGAAATGCACTTGTTAATGTACAGTGTGTAATGCAAACTCTTCTCTTTTCATCTAGTCTCTTGAGATGAGCCAGGAAGTTAGCTCTGGGGATGCAGTGTGTTCTGCTGCAGTAGGTATTGTGACCTTGCATAAATATACCTGACTTCATAAAACAAATGGCAACCACTAAGGAGCTGAGTTTTATTCTTGCAGAAATGGATCAATTTCCTTTTTCATCAAGGAGTCAGGTCTAGGTCAAAAGCTCCTCTCCCTTCCCAGCAAGAGGCTTTCTCGTTCATTTCTTTAACACTGAAGATTTCCTCTTCCCTCTTGCTTCCTAACCTTTCAGCCAGACAGGCAGTAAAGACTTGTCTCTAAATATCAGACACACAACTCTGATTAAAGTGGCAGCCTAAGACAGATCTGCCTTCAGAAGCTGCCGAGGACAGATTCTTCTGAAAGCTCTGTGTTGAGGCTTGCCTGGTTGGAAGCAGCAAACTACCTTTCAAATGAATGCTTCACATTCTTATCTGAATTCTTTGATGCTTGCCATGGCGCATGTTTCTTATGTAGATCTGTTCATAAACATAAGGCCTTCTTCTAAGAGCTCTAAAGGAAGCTTCATACCATAGTGGCCTCCTCCTTCCCCTAAGTTTGTGCATAGTAAAGGCAGAGAAAGCCCTTTGTAATTAAGCAACCAGAGTGAGACTGATATAAATTATTGGTCCAACTGGTCCTTCACTGAGGATTTGACCCTAGAAGAGGGTGAATGAGGAGAAAGAGATGTGGAAATACCACCACCATCAAATTGAAGAGAGATGGGAAAACAGTGAAGAACCTTAGCCGCGGAAAGCTAATGCCATGGGAGGATCAGTAACTGTCCCCGATGAGATGGTTGGGTCTGGCGGTGCTGGTGAAATGACTGGTTCTTAGTTGAATGGGAATGGGTAATTGCAGGGGCTTGGTGGAATAGTGAACAATGTTGCAGCCAAACAGTTGCAGGGAAGCGCTGGGGAATTCACTGGTCTCTTGATGCCTTTCTGGGAGGTATGCTTTCATAGAATCATAGAATATCAGGGTTGGAAGGGACCTCAGGAGGTCACCTACTCCAACCCTCTGCTCAAAGCAGGACCAACCCCAACTAAATCATCCCAGCCAGGGCTTTGTCAAGCCAGGCCTTAAGAAGCTCTAAGGATGGAGATTCCACCAGGGCTTTTCCTAATATCCAACCTACACTTCCCCCACTGCAACTTGAGACCATTGCTCCTTGTTCTGTCATCTGCCACCACTGAGAACAGCTGAGCTCCATCCTCTTTAGAACCCCCTTTGAGGTAGCTGAAGGCTGCTATCAAATCCCCCCTCACCCCTCTCTTCTGCAGACTAAATAAGACCAGTTCCCTCAGCCTCTCCTCATAAGTCATGTGCCCCAGCCCCCTAATCAATTTAATTGCCCTCCATTGGACTCCTTCCAATTTGTTCACATCCTTTCTGTAGTGGGGGGGCCCAAAACGATGCAATACTCCAGATATGGCCTCACCAGTGCCAAATAGAGGGGAATAATCACTTCTCTCCATCTGCTGGCAGTGCTCCTACTAATGCAGCCCAATATGCCATTAGCCTTCTTGGCAACAAGGGCACACTGCTGACTCATATCCAGCTTCTCATCCACTGTAATCCCTAGGTCCTTTTCTGCCATACTGCCACTTAGCCAGTTAGTCTCCAGCCTGTAGCAGTGCATGGGATTCTTCCGTCCTAAGTGCAGGACTCTGCACTTGTCCTTGTTGAACCTCATCAGATTTCTTTTGGACCAATCCTCCAATTTGTCTAGGTCACTCTGGACCTTATCCCTACTCTCCAGCATATCTACTTCTCCCTTCAGCTTAGTGTCACCTGCGAACTTGCTGAAATTGCAATCCATCCCATCGTCCAGATTATTAATGAAGATGTTGAACAAAAACCGGCCCCAGGACAGACCCCTGGGGCACTCCGCTTGATACTGGCTTTCAACTAGACATTGAGCCGTTGATCACTACCCATTGAGCCCAACGATCTAGCCAGCTTTCTATCCACCTTATAGTCCATTCTTCCAATCCATACTTTAACTTGCTGGCAAGAATACCATGGGAGACCATATCAAAAGCTTTGCTAAAGTCAAGACAGATCACATCCACTGCTTTCCCCATATCAACAGAGACAGTTATCTCATCATAGAAGCCAATCAGGTTGGTCAGGCATGACGTGCCCTTGGTGAATCCATGTTGACTGTTCCTGATCACTTCCTCTCCTCCAAGTGCTTCAAAATTGATTCCTTGATCCATGATTTTTCTGGGGACTGAGGTGAGGCTAACTGGACTGTAGTTCCTCAGATTCTCCTTCTTCCCTTTCTTTAAAGATGGGCACGATATTTGCCTTTTTCCAACAGTCCAGGACCTCCCCTGATCACCATGAGTTTTCAAAGATAATGATCTATGGCTCTGCAATCACATCAGCCAACTCCCTCAGCACCCTCAGATGCATTAGATATGGCCCCATGGACTTGTGCATGTCCAGCTTTTCTAAACAGTCCTTAACCTGGTCTTTCACTAGTGAGGGCTGCTCACCTCCTCCCCATGCTGTGCTGCCCAGTGCAGCAGTCTGGGAGCTGACCTTGGCTGTGAAGACTGAGGCAAAAAACAAAAGCATTGAGTACTTCTACTTTTTCCACATCATCTGTTACTAGGTTGCCTCCACCATTCAGTAAGGGTCCCACACTTTCCCTGACCTTCTTCTTGTTGCTAACATAGCTGTAGAAACCCTTCTTGTTACCCTTCGTGTCCCTTGCTAGCTGCAACTCCAGTTGGTCTTTGGCCTTCCTGATTGCAAAAATTTTCAGGATTTCAATTTTTGTCTCAATTTGGGTGAGAGAATTTTTTTCAAACTCTCATGTGACAGGAAAACTTCTTCCTGCCCAGTCCTAGTGGAAAAACAAATTGAACTTTTTCATACAGCATCTTTCAAACTGCACAAACCAGCATTTCCAATCTTGGGAGAAAGATTCCATAAGCACATTCTGTCACTGCCAACCCCTTGCCTCAAAGAATGGTGTGAAGGAGCTAGGCAAAGGAATTCAGCTTGACCGCTAATTCCCTCCAAAGACCAGGTTCACCATTTCCCAGTTAGCTCCCTCGCCTGTGTCCCAAGTCTGAGCTTTTGAAGATCCTGTTGTCTATAGCTTTGGTAGCCTTGATGATGGGCTGTGCCTTGGCCTTCTGAGAGAGTACCAAAGCTGCCAGATCCCACCCAGCTGGATGTCTCTTCATAGATTCCAAAGCCAGAAGGGGCCACTGTCACCATCTAGTCTGACCCCCTCTATAGCACAGGCCAGAAAACTTCTCCAAAATGATTCCTAGAGCAAATCTGTTAGAAAAACATCCAATCTTGATTTTAAAATTGTCAGTGATGGAGAATCCACCACGACCCTTGGTAATTTGTTCCAATGGTTAATGACCTTCAATGTTAAAAAAAAATATGCCTTATTTCCAATCTGAATTTTTCTAGCTTCAATTTCCAGCCATTAGATCCTTTTGTACCTTTCTCTGCTAGACTGAAGAGTCCACTAATAATAAATATGTGTTCCTCCATGTAAAAACTTAGACTGTAATCCCTTTAAGCTTCTCTTTGTGAAGCTAAATGTATACACTCAAGTAGCTCAATCTCTATAAAGTATGTTTTCTAATCCTTTAATCATTTTTGTGGCTCTTCTCTGAACCTCCTCCAATTTATCAACATCCTTCTTGAATTGTGGGCACCAGAACTGAAGACAGTATTCCAGCAGCAGTCACATCAGTGCCAAATACAGAGGTAAAATAACCTCTCTACTCCTACTTGGGATTCTCCTCTTTATTGGCAGAGGCCCTGGAGGTTTTTCGCCTTCCTCTGCAGCATGGGGCACAGGTCACTTGCTAGAGGATTCTCTGCAGCTTGAGGTCTTCAAACCACAATGTGAGGACTTCAATAACTCAGACATAGGTTAGGGTTTTGTTGTAGAAGTGGATGGGTGAGATTCTGCGGCCTGCATTGTGCAGGAGGTCAGACTAGATGATCGTAATGGTCCATTCTGACCTTAAAGTATATTAGTCTATTTGTTTATGCATCCCAGGATTGCATTAGCCCTTTTGGCCACAGTCTCACACTGGGAGCTCATGTTCAGCTGATTATCCACCATGACACCCCTCCCCGAATCTTTTTCAGAATCACTGCTTCCCAGGATAGAGTCCCCCATCCTATAAGTATGGCCTACGTTCCTTGTTCCTAACTGTATACATTTAGCTGTATTAAAATGCCATATTCTTTGCTTGCACCCAGATTAGTCTGTATGGGTGACCTGTCCTCTTCAATATTTACCATTCCCTCAGTTTTTGTCATCTGCAAACCTTATCAGTGATGATTTTATGATTTCTTCCAGATCACTGAAGAAAAGGTAAATAGTTTAGGGTCAAGCATCAATCCCTAAGGGACCCCACTGGAAATATACCCGCTCGCTCATGATTCCTGTTTACAGTTACATTTTGAGACCTATCAGTTAGCCAGTTTGTAATCCATGAAATGTGTGCCATGTCAATTTTATATTAATATTTCGATTCAAAACTAAATCTAGTACTAAGTCAAACGCCATACAGAAGTCTAAGTATATTACATCACCACTATTACCTTCATCAACCAAACTTATAATCTCATTAAAATATCAAGTTAGTTTGACAGGATCTATTTTCCATAAACCCATGTTGATTTGCTTTAATTACATGACCCGCCTTTAGTTCTTTATTAATCAAGTTCTAGATCAGCCACTCTATTATCTTGCCTGGGATCGATATCAAGCTGACAGGGCTATAGTTTCTCAGGTCATCCCTGTTTACCCTGTGTAGTGGTCCCTCACTTTCCAGTGGGGAGGGAGGCCACTGTGCCTTGGTGTAGGGGTGGCAGTCTTGGGCTCAGGCCGCACCAGCAGGGTCCATCTCACAAGAGCAACCGCAAAACAGTAGTCCAGGCTTCCATTTCCACCCTTGGTTGGGGGCACGCCAATGTCATCTTTAGCCCTCAGCCCACTCAGCAGGGGCTGACACCAATTAACAGTCAGGCCCCTGCCCTCTGGCGGGGTCGGGCTAGTAGCAGGCTATTGCCTGAGCATCCGAGTCTAGGCAGCCAGCAAATACACACAGTCTGTAGCCCTAGCCCTTTGGGCAGGGCAAAGCAGGGAGCAGGCTTTAGCCTAAGCTTGGAGCAGCCAACAAACCCATACAGTCTCGGGGTTCAGGTAGGGGTGAGCATCCCCACAGTCTCGGGGGGCTCCAAAAGGGGTTGAGCACCCAGCAGGCAGTGTAGGGTGCTGACAGGAGTCCTCAGGGGGCACAAGCCTCCTGGCCTAAGGTGGGGAGTCTGCTACCCCAGGGTTTGGTGGGGCAGGGGGACATGGGCCTGCCCTACTCCACTACATCCCAGCCCAGGGCCCTAGCAGAGGCAGAGCGGCCTGCCACTGGGTTGGCAGGGATCCAGCCACAACACACCGACCTAGAAGCGGTCAGGCCTGTAGCTGGCCAGTCGTCGGCTGCACCTGGGCTACTTCCTACCTCCCCAGGACTTGGTACCTCTGGTATCCACCAGTCTTTGGGCTCCTTTGGGTAGACAGCCAACAGTAGTCCCGGTAACTCCTCATCTGGGTCCATCTCCTCCAGGGACAGGGTGTGGCATAGTGCAGATTCATCTCCTGGGTGCTGCAGCAGGGCTGAGGCATCCGTCTACTCTGCTGGCTCCTGCTCAACTGAGTTGCAGGGCCCTGGCTTTATACTTCCTGTCCCACCCTGGTCCTTCCATTGAGGGGGACAGGACGGGTTCAGCTCTGCCCACCAAGGAGAGTGTAGTGGCCCCTCCGTCTCCAATCCAGAGGGAGGCCACTCTGCCTCACTACATCCTGGAATATTATTAGCTTTCTTCTAGTCTTATGGAACTTTCCTAGTGCTCCAAGACTTATTAAAAATTCAACATTAACTGTCCAGTGAGTTCATCAGCCAATTATTTTAAAACTCTTACATGCAAGTTATTTGAACCTGCTGATTTAAAAGTTCTGACTTCGGTAGCTTCTGCTTAACATCCTCCAGAGATACAAGTGGAACGGAAAGAGTGTTATCACCATATGATGAGACTATATCATCTGTTTTCCCCCAAATACAGAACAGAAATATTTCTTGAACACTTCTGCTTTTTCTACATTATTGAGAATTCGACTGTTTCCACTTAGTAATGAACAGTACCATTGTCAGGATTCTTTTTGTTCCTAATATATTTTTAAAACCCTCCTTTATATTGTCTGTAACTGTGCTGGCCGTAGATTGCTCCTTGTGTCCCCTCCACTTCTGTTATCAGTTTTCTGCAATTACTATCAACTTCCCCGTTTTTTCCCTTTGTGTGGATATGTATATAATATATATAATCTTTTATTTTTTTGTAGCTGTCTTCTCTTCCCCTCTAAACCAGGTTGTATTTTGTTTTGTTTTTTTAACCAGTGCAGCCTTCTTCCTCTCTTGTGAGATTGTGGCTATTTGGGCATCTAGTGAGGTGTTCTTAAATGATTCCCAATTATCATTCACACTTTTCTGATTAATTGTTTCTCCCAACTGATTTGGCTCATATTGTTTTCAGCTCTGTGAAACTGGTCCTATTAAAGCACCAAGTATACATAATAATAGGACCAGAAGGGACCTCGAGAGGTCATCTCGTCCAGTCTTCTGCACTCAAGGCAGGACTAAGTATTATCTAGACCATCCCTGACGGGTGTTTGTCCATTATATATATTGCTGGTCTGGAGTTTATTCTGCTGGCACATTATAAATGTAATCAAGTCATGATCAGTTCCTCTTTATCTGTTAGGACAAGATCGAATAAAGAACATGTTTTGAGTTAGGAAATTGTCCTCTATAATGTTTAGAAATTCCAAGGATGTTTTAGCATTGCCAGTGTGAGACCTCCAGCAGATGTCCCTCAAATTGAAGTGCCCCATGATCACGTAGGTTTTTTTCCTATATATTGAAAATAGTTGTGTAAGGAGATGGTCTGTAGCTAACATCACTAATATCCCATCTTGTGCTTTATCTATTTGGACATTGATCCATAAGCATTCAAGATCATTTTTGTCCGAATTATCAGTGACTTGGAAACAGGCAATGACATTTTTGACATTGATTTTAACATTCCAGGCGTGTGAATCATCCCACCAGGTTTCAGTAATACCATGACTGAATTTAAGCTCATGAATGAGCTATTTTAATTCCTCTTGTTTGTTACACAGGTGCCTCAAATTGGTGTCTAGGCAAGTCACAGGACACAAAGAGGAGAAATTCTTGGTTTCTTGATTGTTCTCAACATCTCAATTTTGTTTTTGAGCTGAGTGCTCGTCTCGGCCCTCTTTTTACCCTCCCCTTTTGCTATGAGTGTAACCCCTTCTGCATTACTCTAGACAACCTGTTCCCAAGGAGATGGTCCCCCTTCTACTGAGGGGGAGGCCAGCCGAGCTGTATAGCTCTCTTTCCCCGTGGAAGGAGGATCAGTGTTCCACAAAACCCAAACCCTCCACATCTTCCCTAGCCAGTGATTTACTTGCAAAATCTTCTGCCCTCTTGCTGTTGCTGGCGTTGTCCTCAGAGAGTGAAATAAAGCCATTAAGCCTTTCACTGGAAACACCATTGTGAGAGGGAGGGAGTTGGTCAGCCTTCCCATGCCCACAAAGAAGCTACCTCTTTAAAGGGGCATAGTTCTATCTGCCTCCATGAAGGCAGTGTTGCCTAGAGGTTAGTGCACTAGAGTAGGACCCTGGAGACCTACGTTCTATTCCTGGCTCAGCTGCTGGGTGACCGTAGGCAAGTCACTCCCCCCTCTATGCCTCAGTTTCCCCATCTATCAAATGTGGATAATGCTACTGGCCTACTTTTGTATGGTGTTTTGAGATCTATGGATAAAAAGCAGAGAAGAGCCAGGTATTCTTATTATCTGCCTATAGTGATCCTGCCACAAGAAGAGTTTAAAGAATATATGGGTGCAGCGGAAGAGGAGAAAGCAAGATAGATCTGTTATCCTCAGTTCTTCCAGCATGCATACCTAATTCCTTATACAGGGGCACTAGGACAAGTGGCTGATGGCATCCACACAAAATCTGTTCTTAAACCATCTTCAGTAGTTTTGGATTCACTGGAAACCATAGTACAATGGGAGCCAAACACTGCAGACCAGTAAGGGTTCATCATGAAACGCCTTTCGACTCCTGAGCAGACCTACTTTCAACAAGACGGACCTGTTCTCCACCCCACTACTAGCATGACTTAGCCCTTTTCACCTTGCCACTCCTGACTCTGCTTCTGTTCCTAAAAACAGACCATAATTGTTTTATTTCCCTGGAAGTGCAGTCAGCCCAGAACACACAGGAGCTGAACTCGGTTTGTCTGATCAGAGTACTTGGGCCTGGATTGATCTTTACAGCTATCCTAGGCTAGGAGCTGCTTGTCATCAACAGCATTTAAGCTAAACAAATAAGCAGGCAGACTCACATGCCTGCTGTATCTGAAAGCTGCTTCATTGAGTTCGGCTCAAAGGCAGGCATGAGATTTGCCTTCAGCGCTGTACGCACCTTTACCAGCTCAGTTCAGGTGTGGATATTCTTGCCCGGTTTTCTAGCTAACTAACCAGAGAGGAGCACTTCCATGGTCTACCAAGCCAGGCTCATGATTTGGAAAGGAGATTGTTAAATGAAACATGCCAAAGTCAGACCAGATGGAGGCAAGAGAGAGGAAAAGAGAAATGAGGGGGAAATGAGAGAATAAAAAAAGGAGGACATAGGAGAATTGACCTTCTGCTACCCTGTCCAGCTGTTCAGAAATCGCTTCCAAAGCATATCACTCTTTCCAATTAGTTGCCAAAGAGATTTCATCCTATAAAAATATTGACTGTGTAGGAGGAGCAGGGGTGGTTTCTTAGTTCTGATGATGGCCTCTGAGCTCCTGAGACAAACTGATGAATTCCCCGAATGTGAAAAATAAGCAGCAATCTCACTGATCTAATCGCATTGGAATGGGAGCCCGCTTAGCATCGTGGAGATGTTGTCACAGTAAGAACTATCACGTTGCCATTTAAACAAGGCTGGCATCGTCATTGCTGATCTTTGCACGCAGCCGTTGCTATTTCGATCAGGTAGCATGTGTTATGATCTACACTGCGTATTCAGTGATCGGAGGGCAGTGTTTAGCCGCTGACTGTTGGCAGGGCTTTCTGTATCGCAGACGCTTGTATGTACCCTGTTACTATAGTGCCTGAGCAGCTCATAGTATCCCTGTGTGGTAGAGAGGTGCTGTTATCCCTCTTTGCAGCTGGGGAACTGAAGCACAGAGAGGTGGGGTACATCTGCCCTGCAACTAGAGGTGTGTTTGCAACATGGCTATGCATACACACACTAGTTTCACTCTAGCTAACGCGGCTAAAATAGCCATGAAGGTGCAGCAGCACAGACGCTGCATGGGCTAGGAACACATGTACCCAGAGTTCCAGGTGAGCTTATACAGCCCACGTTGCTACATCTTCACGGCTATTCTAAGCCATGCTAACTCAATTAAAGCTAGCGCAGGTCTGTCCATCCGAGCTGCGATCGCATCCTCAATTGCAGTGTCTTGTCCGAGGTCACAGAAAAAGTCTGTGCAAGATCAGGGAACTGAACTGGGGTCTCCAGGGCCCCAGGTTAGCTCCCTAACCAGAAGACTATGCTTCCCATCCAGTCTTTGGAACCAGCACAATGTTGAGGGGTTTTGTTGGCCAGATCCTCCTCCCTTTACACGCACTGAGAAGTACCTCATTCCACTGCGAGTGTGCTGGTCACTGTAAAGGAATCAGAATCTGGCCCCAAGATAGCAAACCTTGTCACCTTAGAGAATGTAAAAAGACTGAGCATCAAGGAATCTGGAGACCCAAAATGCAGGGTGTAAATAGAGACCTTGCTCTGGATTTTTCCATGTCTGTACTGGAATTGCCTAGTGGCCATGGATGTTGTCGAATTCAATAGCCTGTCCCGGGAAGTGACCTCCCTCTTCTCCTTTGAGCTCAACCCTGTGGAGCAACAGCCATGATGGCCTTCTCAGTCGCTGTTACTATTGTAGGACACTGGGGGAGAGGTGCTGTCAGAGAGAACTGGGTCTTAGCCAGGTAATAATCAGCAGCTGGATCTGTACCAGGAAGTGAACAGGTGGGTGTAGTGTATTCTTATTGGTCCACCCTGTCTAAAAGGTAGGGGTCTGCATGCAGCGCTGATTGTGTGGCTTCAAGGAGGTAAAGATCTGGGTAACAATGGGAAGGACAAAAAGATAGTGCTATCCCCAGGGAGGACATTTCTGTTGGGACACCCCTTGAACTGCTCTTGTATAGAGATGGTTGAAATTTTTCAGAGAGAGAAGGAAGGAGGTGGGAGTGGGATTTTCAAAAAAATTATCATTGTCCAAAATTTTTTTCTCCCCACCATCTCTGTCTCTGCTTCCCGTCTCTCAGTGGCTATAAAAAGGATGGACCCCATCAACACCTGATCCTGGGCACTCTCCCCGTAGCTGGAATAAATCCTTTCCTCCGTGGGAATGTCTAGAGTAAGGTTCATGCTCTTCGTGCCTGGAACCTGAATGCAGGGGAGAATCTGGGATGATCCATGGGCTGGAAGTTGAAGCTAGACAAATTCAGACAGGAAATAAAGCATTAATTTTTAACAGGGAGAGTAATTAACCATTGAAACAACTTACCAAGGGTCGTGGTGAATTCTCCATGCCTGACCATTTTTAAATCAAGATTGGGTGTTTTTCTGTTAAATCTTCTCTAAGAATTATTTCAGGGAAGTTCTCTGGCCTGTGCCATACAGGAGATCAGACTAGATGCCCCAGTGCCCCTTCTAGCCATAGAACTGAGGAGTCTATTCTACATCTCTAATCTTCCACGGTAAAGAATTTCTTGTAAATTCTTCCATTCTGGCTGAAATTATGAGAAAGAAACAGGCTCGAGATGTCTCTAAATTATGGACATTGTGGGCCTGACCTTCTTTGCTGTGATTTTTGTTTCTCTTTATCTCTGTCGCTCTTGCTCTCTTCGCTACCATGTGCACTGACTTATTCCCTGGAGCATCCTGCAGCTTGACTAACCCCAAAATACGTTCCACCATAAAATAAATCACAGTAGTTTAATCACTCAAATAAATTACCCACAGAAAACTATTGTGTCACCGTAATAGCATCTCTTCTGAAGAAGCAATGTATTAGAAGGCTGCTTGAAACTCCCCTCCTACAAGTTATGGTGTCATGATTTAACTATTATGGTTACCAAGGATATAGCAGTGGAATTGTAATATTTTCTTATTATGCTTGTTCCCTTCTAATACTCCCATTTTCCCAAAGGCTCCATTTTTAAACCTATTACAAATGTTTTGGAAGATGATACGTTATTTACCTTTCTCAGCCCATAGTTTACCACATACTTTTCTGCCAGTGCGCGCATCCCAGGGTGCTGTTGCACTACCAAACACAACCATGATGTACTGTGGGGTAAAACCATTTACATATTTGGAGGTCCACATTTTTTTTTCATTGAAGGGGAAGTCATGGCTGAGTGCAGCAGACGGCCCATTGGGATGGGAGGAGAGGGGAGGAGGCTGTGTGGGGTTAGAAGGAGAGCTGGGCTGGGGTCAGAGCTTCAGAAATGTGTCTGAAGAGAAAAGGGGACAAGCGGTTCACCCTCCCAGATGAGGATGGAGCAATCTCCTTCTTCAGGGAGCTCTGCTATAGCCTTCCTGTGTGACTTTGGGCAAGTCACTTCTCCTCTCTGTGACTCTGCTTCCCCTCCCACTCTTTATCAGTATGTCTATACTGCATTGTAAACCCAGGCTCAGAGTCAGGTTTGAGCCCAACCATCCCTCCTGGCCAACCAAATCTTTCAGAATCGGGTCAGCAAGCACAGAGGACCTGGGTTCTAGGAGCCACCTGCGGGAGGGGTCAGAGCTTGAGTCCACTGTTACTCATGTCCAAGCCCTGTCATTCTGCAGTGTGGACACAGCTCAAGCTGCAAAGCCGACTCAGAAGGCCTGCATGGTGCAGTAGGGACATGTTAGCATGGCTATGAGACCCGGGTCTAGCTATTGTAAGCCAAGGTTTACAATGCGGTGTGAGTGTTCAAGTGTGGGCCTGGAAACACTGAATCCATGTCCCACAGATCTGGTTTACAACGCAGTGTAGAAGTACCCTGTCTATCTTGTGTATTAAGCCTTAGTCAGTATAATACTTAAGCATGTGATGAAGTGTTAAGAATGCTTTCCTGAATCAGGGCCTTGGATTGTAACTGTCTGGGGTAGAGACCATCTCTAATTCTGTGTTATGCGGTGGCCAGCACAGTGGATTCCTGATCTCACTTGGGTCCTCTCTGTGCTACCGAAACATAAACAACCAGTGCTTGTCCAGTGTCTTTTCTGAGTGCCTTACCCTTCATTGGATTATAGAACTATAAGGCTGGAAGTGACCTCAGGAGGTCATCAGGTCCAGTCTCTTGTACTGAAGCAGGACCAAGTAACCCTAGACCATCCCTGAGAGGGGTTTGTCCAATGTGTTCTTAAAAACTGCCAGTGACAGGGATTCTACAACCTCCCTTGGTAACCCGGCCCAGTGCTTAATTATGGCTAACTATGGCCTGGTTCTGAGGGCCTCCATCATGAACCTCCGTACCCTCAACTCTCCTTTGAGTTATTGGGAGTTGAATGAGCTTATTCTTTCCGAGGATCTGGCTCTGCATTAGCACTTCTACATAAATCAGTTTAAAAAAATCATCTGAAGGAGTAAATATCTGTGTTAACAGGTAACTCCCTTACACAGGGGGAGGGCTGAGAGTGAAGCCTCCTTAAAAGCTGATGTGGGATGCCCATAGTTAACATATCAGCCTGGATTTATTTATTTTTATCCTTGATTAAACATTTAATGTTGCTTAATTCTGCCCCAAGCAGTAAGCTGGCTTCCCAGAGAAAAGAGTTCTGTCATCTGAGCTTTTGATGCTAAAGTTCCTCAGACAGCCATGTTCAAAATCTCACTTCAGAGGGCGGTTTTGTTTGGGTTTTCTTTCAATATAATCCACAGACATCTCAGTTCAAAACCTACATGGGAAATTCCCTGGAGGATCTTGCTGTAATTTGAGAAATTCAAATTCCTCCTAGTGATTTTTTTATTGCCTTTTAAAAACTTGTGATAAATAGTTTTTCACTTACAAAGGGCTACAGTGTCAAAGCCGTCAAGGTAATCTCTCTGCCCTGCGCAGGCACTGGGCACTTCCTTTCACACAGTTAATTATCCAAATAGCATCTATAGGCGCAAGACGAGCCCAGCAGCCTCATTATCACCTTTATTGTTGTTGTTGTTTGTGCTGACCACTCAGTAGCCATGAGAGATCAGGACTCTGCATCCTATTCCTAGCTCTGCCACCGGTCTATTGGGTAACCTTGAGTAAGTCACTGCCCCTCCTTGTGCCTCAGTTTCCCTTCTATAAAAGGGAGGTAATGATACTGACCTCCTTTGTAAAGTGCTTTGAGATCTACTGATAAAAAGTGCTATGGAAGAGCTAGGTGTTATTATTAACAGTATTTCCAACCCCAAGCACTCAGAAATCCTGTGTCAGGTCCATCTAAAATCATGAGATTAACTTAGCAATCATGAGTTGCTTTAAAAAAATACATTTTGAGGGTCTTTTTATTTACTTTCTGGTTCCGAGCCTTTAGTGGGCACTAAGGTCACATTTTCAAGCTTTCCACTGCAACCGTGAGGGCTGGAAACTTACTTTTCTATTTCATGAAAACTGGGATTCTCATGGAATCACCAAAAAGAACAGGAGTACTTGTGGCACTTTAGAGACTAATAAATTTATTTGAGCATAAGCTTTCATGTGCTAAAACCCACTTAAGCTCACGAAAGCTTATGCTCAAATAAATTTGTTAGTCTCTAAGGTGCCACAAGTACTCCTGTTCTTTTTGCTAATACAGACTAACACGGCTACCACTCTGAAACCTGTCATGGAATCACGTGACTCCAGTTGCTGGGGACTTAAGAAAAACAGCAAATATCACAGTAAAATCCCACTTTACCCTGATCTGCAATTGGGCCTGTGTGCGCAGATGCTTCTGCCTGCACGGCGAAATCAGTGGCGCTCCAAGGAGGAACAAGGGGCCACCCACTTTGAAACACATGCAACATCAGAGCCATAGAGCATTAAGTAATTGATAGTGTGTGGCTGGTCTGTAGTGCTAGTATTGAGCCACACTGATTTTAGCAGAGCTCCTGTGCATGCTGCGACCTGCCTATATGTTGTCTGCTGTGGCATCTGGGGGCCGTAATGTGTAAATATGAGTGAGTTCTAATCATGTAACTGAAAAAGATCCCCTAACTGATCACATGAAGGACTGTTTGTGGTAGGACTGAAGAGGCTCTGGGTACATGCTAGCAGAGTTGTATTCTATGGAACTGGTATTGTTGTAGAATAACCAAACACAAGACATACATTCCCATGTTGTTTGGCACATCTGTACTTGAAAACACGATCGCCGAAGGGCCTTTAAGTACCATGCCAAAGAGAAGTTAAGAGCTTCTGTGTATCAGTCCATAAAGCCAGGTTTATCATAATAAATAGATGCTACTCATTGCCACTGCTGTGCAGTGTTCATTTTTTCTGAGCAGATCCAAACGTCAAGTTCATTCTAACAGGATATGAAACTGCGGCTTCTCCACAATCAATGTTTCAACTATTGCTATCAAGGGGCAGGCCCGTGTCCTAGCACAACACAAAAGTTGGTGGTGTGGGGGTGGTGCCTGAAAAATAGAAATACAGCTCAGGTGCAGAGTTGATTAGAAAATAGTGTGTGGGAGGGCGGGGGGGTCTCACAAAATATGTGTACCTTTTGTCGAAAAACCCTTTTGGCTGAAAATTTTTGGGGTTTCAGCCCTTCAACAAAGCCAGGTATGATGGAGAAGTTTTGACCTATTCCCATTTTTGTGGGATGGGTGTTTGTTCCACAAACCTGCTTCGTGAGTGTAGGTGGTGGGGCTGAAAAGAGCCAGGAGGGTCAAGTAGGGCCTGATCCAGAACCCAGTGAAGTGAGTTTCCAGTGCCTTCTATGGACTTTGGGTCAGGCCCTTCATCCATCTCTCTGCGCTAGCACAAGGCCTTCCTATTTAGGAGTGTATCCTGGCCAGGGTCCACAACTGCTGCCCCCCAGAGGTGTGCACTGTCTGAAGGCACTAGGGCTCTAAGTGTTTTGTCTAGTCTGCTTTTGAGTCCGTCTTCCCATTTCTCTGCTGTGTCTTCTTCATAGCTAGTAGTGTCCAGTTCCGCCACTAACTGGTACTGTATGAGGGCCAAACATGAGGTTGACAGGTGATACCCATCATACTCTCTCATGCCATCAGCATCTTTCAGAGTCAATATATAGGTACTCTCCTCATCAGCTGCATCAGGAATTGCAGACTGGAGTAAACTCCTGGTCCACCTATTCCAGTATCCCGTCTCTGACAGCTGCCTGTACCAGATGCTTCAGGGGAAGGTGTAAAAACCCTGGAGTGGGAAATGTGGGATAATCTTCCCCTCATGGAGGACTCATCCTGATTCCCGAATTAGTTTGAGCCTAGAAGCAAGAGGTTTAATATCCCTTCCAAATTTTTGTTGTAATTAGTTATGACAACATTGGGTACCCTTGATACCCATATGAATGTCCAAGCCCTTTCTGAATCTTCTTAAGCTCTTGGCTTCCACAACTTCTTGTGGCAATGAGTTCCTAGGTTAATCATGACATGAAAAAGTATTTCCTTTGATTGGCTTTGAACTCCAGTTGAATTTCAATGGGATTTGGTGCCTAAAGCCCAGATCCTCAAAGGTGTTTAAGCACTTAACTCTAGTGGGAGTTAGGCACTTAAATATCTTTGAGTATCTGGGATGAATTGCCTTGGCCTCCTTTGAACATCACAGCATAAAGATCTTCCTTCCAGGCTGTGAGATGGAGGGAGACAGAGGGTCTTATGTGAAAGCAGCTATTTGAGCATCAAAGCAATTACTTGACTATTTTAATTGTTGGCACCAAAGCAAACAATATTGAAACTCAAAGGAAAACAATGACTATCTAGCAATAGTATATTACACTTTGCATGGCAGGCATGACATTTTTACATAAAAATACCAACAGAAACAGGGGGCAGGACAGAGAGAGACTCTAGTCCCATCAGTAATAAGGCTTTTATAATGTTCTATTTAATTCTGAGGCCACTGAAAGATGATGGCCTTTTAGTAGAATTAGTGGGCATTTTTTGATGACAAACCAGAAGCTGAAAATTTCTACCCCAAAACTGTCAAATATCAGAGGGGTAGCCATGTTAGTCTGGATCTGTAAAAGCAGCAAAGTTCTGTGGCACTTTATAGCCTAACAAACGTATTGGAGCATGACCTTTCATGGGTGAATACCCACTTTGTTGGATGCATTTCTTTGCCATTTTACCCCAAAACTGTCATTCTTCAATTTTAGGTTCAGTTTATGGTAAAAAAAAATGGGTTTTTTTTTGAAAATCCAAAACAATTTGTAATTTAAAAAAATATATATATAAATGTTTTGGTTTTCTGTTTTTTTTCATAATAATAATAATTAAAAGAACCACATTGTGGATAATTTGAGGGGGAGGGGAATAAATTCATTTCCTATGAAAAATAATTGGCCTTTTGGATCAGCTGTATAATTTAGCCTTTGGTGATAGGCGAGCACACTCAGAGCCTTTGGCATCCCAGTGACTTATTTTAGATGTTTTTTCTTTTTTTTTTTTTTTAAAAACACACAAAATGTGTACACTGTTTGTAGCCAATCAGCAATGGCCTATCCCAGCAGTTGTGGGTCGGGACCCCAAAGTCAGTCGCAAGCCCATTTTAATGGATTTGCCAGGGCTGTCTTAGACTTTCTGGGGCCCTGGGCAGTGGGACTAAGGTTACAGGGGCTGCCTGGAGCTGAAGCCTTTGGGTTTTGGTCCCCCCCAGCCTAGGGCAATGGGGCTTTGGCTCTGCCCCCTCCCACCCCCCACAACCTTGGGTGGCAGGGCTCGGGTGAGCTCAGGCTTCGGTTCCCCCCTCCTGGGGTCCTGTCGTAATTTTTGTTGTCAGAAGGGAGTCATGATGCAATGAAGTTTGAGAACCCCAGGCCTATCCTGTGATGTGATGTAGACTGAAGCCACCTACAAGGAAAAGTTATCCAATTCTGTAACTCGGGTTAACTGCATCAGAGTTGCTAACAACATCATCCTCTTGGTGTTTACCATTTGCATGTACCAATAGCTAGGTTCAAAAAGGATACCAGGCAACTGCCAGCTGGATTGTATGATTTTCAGAGGGAAGAGTTATGGAACTTGTTGCATAAAATATTAGACTGAAAAAGGTGAGAATGATTCATAATAGTGAAAGAAACTCCGAAAATTTGGAATGCAGATTGAAATAGAAATGGAGAAGTCTATTTCACATATTGAAATGATACCACCACTTATTCACAGTGACATCTATGGTAAAAATACAGTAATTGGGAGTTTTCAAGCTCACTTTGGCTCATTGGAATCCAGAGCACACATTAAAAATCCATCATCTATTTTGCAAGGAGTAGAGATTTAATAAGCCAGGCATTTCAGTACGAGAACATCACATCTTCCATTCTGCTGGAGTTTCTTTCCATTAATTAATTTGAGTCTGCTTTTGTATAAAAATGCAGATGAATTGGTATTTCTTTGAGTGGGGTGTTGGTGGGTGTTTAATGATGTGAAATTCCTTCAGGTCTGATAATTCAGTACAATGGAAGAATGTGGGGAAAATGAGGGGGAGGTCAAAGACCCACTAAACTCCAGTTATATGAATTAACAATGTTAATTCAAAAATAGCCTGTAATTTTATGTATCAGAACAATACTTGATGGAGAAAACAAATTACCAATACTAGAGGAGCCTAGACTCTGACCATGGACATCAATGGCCCTACTCACATGCTTAAAGTTCAGGGGACTGAGTCAGGACCCTGGCTGTAATAGGAATTTAGGGTGACCACTGGAGGCATCCGTGACTGGGCAAATGCAGAGACATACAAGTGTCTTTTTAGGACTTAAATGATATCTCTGGCCTACTGTTCCATCCACTCCAACTCACGTACACATTAAGACAAATTGCACCATGATAGAGATGACCATTTCTTAGCTAGAGTAATCCAAGGCATGTGCTGACATTCCCAACAGCTGCCAGTCAAAGACAGATTCAACGAAGAAAGCTGGGGAAATATTGATAGTAATGGGTTCCAAGCTTCCAGCTTTTTGCCCTACTGGAGAAGATGAGGTGAAGAGATTTGTACATCTGAGCTGTCCAACCAGGGAATAATTGGAGACACCTATCGATCATTGCTGAGAAAGTTTCCACCTGGAAGTCGATTATACTGGTAAAGAGATCATTATTTACAGATTTCATTGTCAATTCAGGTAACAGATGAGTAAACCAACAATTTCTAAGCTGTTGGAAAATCAAGTCGATGCTATGAATATGTCCCCTTCACACAAACAAGAATATATCCCATTAAAATTCATTGTAGCTCATTAAAATTCATTTATCACAGCACAATTTTAATCTGCAGTAGGAGGGATTTCAGTTTAGAAGCATGTTCTCTTATGACTTGTCTGATTATCAGTCATTCTCAGAAGCAACATTCTTCTTCAGCTGCATTTTTCTTAGTCTGTGGGTAAAAATACAATGCCGTCTTGCTACTTTATCACAGTCCAGTAATGACTCTCCGAGTTTTGAATATTAAAGCAGGGCCATCTAGGAGCTGTTCTGGTTTCCCACTGGAACTTTGAAAGAGGAAGCTGCTCCGAGAGATGAGCGAGACGTTGGCCGTCTTGTTCCTTTAAAATAACAAAACAAAAATACCAAGAGGACACATGAATATGAGAGCCCACAGAGAGGAACAAAAGGAAACATTAAATTTTTGGGGGGGGGGTTAAAAACAGAAATGTACGGTAAAACCTAATCTTGCAGTGTTGTCATCTTTGAAAGAGATTCACCAAAGATTCCACTTGCTATTAAGAACTGGAGAAAATTATGCCTATTCAAAGCACTGTAGAAGCTTTGGCAAGCTGTTCAATTAAAAACTGAACTCTCATGAACTTCTCAATCTCGGGAGAAACCAAACTAAACATGAGCTCTGAGAACATCCTCTTCAACATGCAAGCTCAATGTCTTAATTATTGGGTCCATTTGGGCATAGAACGGCACTGTGGAGTACTTCTTATGTAGAGAATTTAGTCATAAAGAGCTTTTGCAGTGTCAATTGGGTAGAACAGTTTCTGTGGCTAAGAAAAGGAATTCACTAATATTTCTGTGTATAAAAGCACTGGGTTTGGTTAATAGTCATTCCTGAGGTCATGTTGTTGCGCTAAGGAATGGGTGTTCATGAAAATGGTCATGAATCCTGAAATTTTTGATGAATTTAGTGTGAATGCTCATTTTTTCACACCAGAAGTTGACTATTCATTGTTCTCCTGCTTCAAATGGTTAAGTCATCCAACCAGGTACCAGAAACATTACCATGTGACTCAGGTGAGCCACCACACAACACAAACAACACGCAGTGTGAAAATGTTTTGTGTAAACTCTTCAGTGAATAACCATATAAAGAATGGTTTTTAAAGGGGCTTAGGCCTTTTCTACACATACGAGTTGTACTGTTTTGAATCCACCAGTATAATTAAAGTGGTACAACCTCCTAGCGGGGATGTCATTATGCTGTTATAAATGTGCTTATAGCAGTACAACTTATTCCCACACAGGAAGCAGAATAAAATATGCTGGTATGAGGCACCTTTGAAACTGTATAACAGCATCCACACCAGGGGTTGTACTGATTTTTTCATAATCATACTGGTACAAAACCTGTGTGTATGCCAAGCATAGGTCCATAAAGAATGGTTCAATGTAGATTGTAAGCTCTTCAAGGCAGGGAACATCTATTACTCTGTACAGCTCCTTGCACAATTGGGCCCCACTCTTGGGTGGTCCTTAGGCACTGCCGTAATAAATGTGGTTATTAATAAGACTTATTGGTTATGCAACTATGGGTGAATTTCTTTCTCGTGGCAATGAGTTCTAAACATTGGCTATAGCTGGGTGAATATGATGCAAGCTTCCACCAAACAGATCTAGCCCAACCTACAAAACTTCCATTCTGTGTCCTTTTTTATACAGTCCTGCCAACCATGCAGTAGTTTTGTTATATATGAAACACCTCCAGGTTCATTTTGACGTGAGGTTTCCACTTCTAGAGATGAAAGGCTAGGGCATTACCCAGAGTGCTATCTACATTCGTTGTACAATTTTACTATTTCTTTTTGGATCAGAGATCTAATGCAAACCTGGGACTTGATTCTGATTTAACCAATCTACATGCACGTGCATGGAGAGGAGGCTTTCTCTTGGGATTTAGGAAATGCAGATCAGTTCTTGCCTTTATTCCAGATTTCTTTTGTGACCTTGGGCAAATCACTCAATTCCTCGGTGCCTCAGCTGGGCTTCCATGTAATATCCTTTTCTCTCACCCATTGTCTATCTTGTCTACTTAGACTGTAAGCTCCTGTATTTTACTATGTGTATGTGCAGCACCTCGCACAGGGAGGCTGTGATATCGGCTAGGGCACTGCAGTAAATGATCTTGAATGATAAGTAACCGACTTCAGGGAATTCCTCCTGGTTTACACTGGTGTAAATGTAATCAGAATCAGATCCTCTGCTGCTTCTTCGGAGGGGAAGCCTGGCCTTGTTGATAAGCTTGTTGTCTGAGTCCCTTAAGACCTGGGTTCAGTTCTTGCTCTCCCACAAGCTTCCTGTGTAACCTTAGACAAGTCACTTCATTTCTCTGTGCCTCAGTTCTGCATCTGTATAACAACAATTCCCTCCCTCACAGAGTGGTGCTGAGATAATAGCAAGGAGCCCAGACAGTAGCGTAGCTAGTGGGGTGCAGGGGAAGCAACTGCTTCCCCTCAGCACATTTTCAAAAAAGCCCCACCTTAGGTGGGGTTGCCATGGCACCAGGGGCGGGGCCCACACTCCACTCTGAAGCTTGGCCTGCCCCGCTCCCCCCAGCGTGCTGCATACCCCACCCCTGCCGATCACCTGTGTCTCCCAGCAGGAAGGAGACAGCTGATCCTGCGGCGGGGAGGGGAGGGGAAGAACTGAGCTCCAGCAAGCTGGGCTCCTGCAGGCTGGCTTTGCTGGCTTCCCCTAGTGTGCTGCATAAACTCTGCCCCCTCTCTGCCTCGCCGATTAGCTGTCTGTCTCCCTCCTGCTGAGAGACAGCTAATCAGTGAGGGGAGGGGGAAAGAACTGAGCTCCAGCAAGCTGGGCTCCTAGGGAGGAGGAGAAGCTGGGGCCTTGGGGAAGAAGGAGGTCGGTTGGGGCATGCCCCTATAAGGGGCAAGGGCACCCTCCCACCAGTCAACTGTTTATGGGGACCAACGAGCCATCAGCTATTCTGTGGGGGCGGGGGCAGTAGAGTGGCTAGATAGGGGAGTGCAAGCGCTTGCAGTTTAGCTGGTTTTTGGCCACTAGCCAATCAGTGAGGGGAACTGCTCCTGGAGCAAGGGGCTGAGCAGCTGAGAGACTCCGCCTCCTTCTCCTACCTGCTTCTTGTGGCACTGTGGCAGGTGTGATTTCTCTGGCTCTGCAGCAGCAGCTCCTAACCTCTCACCCAACTAAAGGCAGCCAGTAGCAGCAGCTGATAAGTGTATTTCAAAGGGGGTCTTTCTTGTGGTGAGGGTGGCTTGGGGCGGGGGACTGGAAACCCTCCAGGTCGCTGAGAGAGCCAGCACCTGGCTGCTGGTGGGATGGCCGTCTGCATGGTGGGGAGCAGGGGGCTCAGCTAGCGGCATCTCCAAAAACATGCCCTGCCCCCGGGCAGCTGGACCAGGACAGGCATTGGTGGGGGGGAGAGGCGCATCTCCTGGTCTCCTGTGGGGTGTGGTGTCCCTGCTTGCCCTCCCTGCCCAGGAAGAGATGCCTGTCTCTCTGAGACAGTGGCCATGTAGTGTGCTTGGTTCCCCCTCCCTGGCATCTGAGTGACTGCCTCTTAGGGGCTGAGGGGTGGAACGGAAGAGGCCGTGGGGAAGGGATAAGGGGTGAGGTAGGAGACGAAAACTGAAACTATCAGGGGAAATCTTCATAGCAGTACAATCTCTGCCTTGGGGGTTCGGATGGAATTGTCTCCCAAGGGAAGGCTGGATCAAACTCTCTGCTGTTGTAATATGTTTAGTTTAGTCCATGTGCTCTGGCAGACACAAGTCCAGGCACCATGTTGTGGGGGCAGGGAGAGGTAGCCTGATTTTTCCTCTCCTATCACGAGAAACCTGAATTGTCTCCTAAGGGAAGGGCTTGTGATCATGTTGGGAGGAAGGGGAGGCATTGCTGAGTCCCAGGGTTGAGTAATTCTCTGGTGATGGTGGTCATTAAGTTACTCATTGTCATTCACTTGCTGCACACAATGGCTGGTGATGGTTGTTTAACATCCACCCAGCCATTTGGTCAATGCCTTGTTTCTTGGGAGTCGCCTTCTGTAATTTCTCTAATTTCATCCCACTCTCCTGTGAGTACAAATTCTGGTTCTAAGGACCTGGTGCCTGGATCCCATATTGCCTTGCACTGGGATTGGGAATTAGTGCCCTGACATGCAACTCCTCCTATTGTGGCAGTGTAGATCCTGCTGTTCATACAACTATTTGCAGCTGCCCTTGTGTTTAGCTGAACCTTTGGGCTTAGTTTAGTGGGGATGGACTCCGAGACTGAGAGCTAAACTGACACTACTATCCTGCTGTGTGGATCCCAGTGTGCTTGTACTGTGAATTTTTGGCATGCCCATGTGGCCATATTTATCTCATTGTCCTGATAGTGCTGCTTCCTTGGTGTGATGATGACATTATGCTAAGATGAATCGTGAAAATAGTGTCCTGGTGTGATGGTGGTCACTCTGTGCTGTTCATGTGAATCTTGCATTTTTGTATGCTGGGTTGGTGTAGCCCTGTTGTTCCCAGGAAATTAGAGCCACAAGGTGGGTGAGGTAATAGCTTTTATTGGAGCAACTTTTGTTGGTGAGAGAGAGAGAGACAAGCTTTGGAGCTTTCATGGAGTTCTGTCTTCTTCCTGAAGAAGAGTTCTGTGAAAGCTCAAAAGCTTGTCTGTCTCACTAACAGAAGCTGGTCCAATAAAATATATTACCTCACCCACCTTGATATATATTACTCTTCCTGCCCCCCCCCATATTACCTCACCCAGCTTTCCAGGAGTGAGTTTTCATGACATGGGAAGTTCTCTGACTGGTCCTGACTTCTCTGTGTCAGCCCCTCTAGCTTGCACTGCAGCCCAGTACCTGGGGGCTGGGTACCTGCAGCGCTGAGACTCTGTGAAATCAGGGACTCACAGACCCAGCTGGGAGGGGAAGGGCACTGCTCCTCAGCCTCTCTCTCTTGCTGCCTCCTTTTCCCGAGTGCCTCATGATGCACAGAGCCAGCGTGGCTAGGTGCTGCATTGGGGAGTCTCCCAATGCAGCCCCTCACCTCCTCTCCCCCATGCGAACCCCCAACAGATCCCGCCCACCTCTGTCCGATTGTCTCTCTTGTGCAGGGAACTGTGCCCACCCCCAGGTCCTGTGTGCTGCCTGCTTCCAGGGGCCACAGTTTGCAGAGCAGCCCCCTCAGGAGAGATGAGAGGGGCTGTCCCACCGGGTGCCTGCGCAGCCCCCCAGAGCACTGCTTTGTCCCGTTATATCTGAATTCATGTTATATCGGGTCACGTTATATCAAGGTTGAGGTGTAATTTGATATGTCAGGTGGCACCTTTTTTTTAATGTGTTCGCTCCCCCTGATGTTAGAACCTGGCTACGCCGTTGAGCCCAGACACTATGCCCATGAAGGCAGCATGGAGAGAACTTGGAGAAACATTTCTGGCAAATTTTTTATTTGCCAAAAAATGCAATTGGGGTGCGGGGAGGGTGGCAGGAGGTGTCTCCAAAACTGCTTGCGAATTTGGGTCAACTTTTGCCTAATAATTTCCTCCAAAAATACCCAGAAAACATTTTTTTCTCAAAAGAACATTTTGTTTAGACTTTTTTTCATTTCACAATGGCATTTTGTTTTCACATTTGGCCAGTTTAAACAAAAAAGATGAAAACCACCTCAAAACAGTCCCATTGAAACGCCACAGTAAAAATAAGCATCACCATCATCATAGTTTCAAATCACCTCAAATGGTGTTTCAAAACTCTTTCCTTTTTAGAGTTTTTCATATGATGAAAATTTTGAGGGAAACTGATTTTGTTTCAAATTGAACTGGATTTTGGGGGAGGATTTTTTGGCTTGGCACCTGAACCAAAACATCCATTATTCACTTAGCTCTGAACACGAATGCCTGCATTGGAGCTGGATTTCAGAACCTGTCCTGTTATGATCAGGGTCTGAGTTTGAAGCTAGCTGGAAATGGAGCTTAGGCCGTGCACAGGTCCATGCCTCTGAAAGGCATTCTCCTCTTTTTTCAATGCAAAACAGTCTGCACACACGTCATGGTACTTCATCGGATGGACATCAGGGCCAAAGTAACAGGAAAAGCTCTGATCATTTTTCATAGATAACTGTCACCTTGTGTAATTCTTCCTGGCATAGGAGCAAAGGCCTCACCCACCAGTGGGAATGGAAACCCATGTGTCTTATAAACTGTTCCTCTGGAGCTGGACAGAATCCTCACAGGAGCAGGCACGGGCATTTTGAGGTAGAATGAGTAGCTCATCTCTTCAGGCTCATCTCTCTCCCATCTTTCACCAGATGCTACACGAGAATGAAAGGTGCTTTGGACTCTATCCAAGTGGATGCAAATCAAGCCAGTCTGTGGTTTCTTGATGAGTTTTTGTTTGAGTGTCAGCTACATCCCATTGTTTTGTGAATATCCACAACATCAGCCAGAGCAGATAGAAGTGAGGGCAAAACAGCAATAATAATAATAAGGATGCCCTGAGCATGTATTACATATAACACTTGCCTGATCCTCCTCTTGCTGTAGGTCAGGAGTATCTACACAGCAGCACAATGCAGTTATGACACTGTAAAAACTGATGCGAGATGCAAATCAAGTGCCATGTGTTAGAAATGCAGTACAATCATTAACTAATTGAGGACTGAGTCCTCCTGACAGTGGAATAGTGTTTTCTCAGGTGAGTAAGGTTTGCAGGACTGGGCCCTCTGTGAGTGAGGGTTTATTACCCCCATTATAGAGATGGGGAAACTGAGGCAGGGAGATGAAGTGATTTCCCCAAGGCCACCCAGATTTATTGTTATGTGTATTATGGTTGCGACTGGAGGCCAGCGCCCCGTTGTCCTAAGTGCCATACAAACATATAACAGAGAGAGAGTCTCTAGCTGAAGAGCAAAGATTAGAACTTAGAAACGCCTAAGATCCAACTTTCCACTTATTCCTTTAGGTCATGCTACTTCCAACAGCCCCCTCTGTCGCGTTCTTTTTTCATGCCATAGAAACGTTTGCTAAGAATATGCCTCTCAGAAGGGCAACATGAAACTGGAAGATGTCAATGCAACATCAAGTATTATTAAGGATACAATTCTGTCATGGAGGTCATGGATTCTGTGACTTTCCGGAACCTCCATGATTTTTTCTGGGGCAGGGCTGGAGTAGCTGTCAACCCTGAAGCTGCCAGAACAGGTGACCGGTGACCAGCCCCAGGGCTGCCAAACAGTTGACTGGCAGCCAGCCCTGGGCCAACGGAGCAGAGGCTGGGGTTGGGTTACCCTCCTGGGCTGGTGCTGCAGCAGTTAGGCCCTCCCGCAGGAGCAGCATCAGGGCTGGAGCAACTGCAGGCCCCTGGCAGAGCTTGGTCTGTCTTCCCCCCTCAGGGTATTTTCAGTCAAAGTCAGGGACAGATCGTGGGCTAGGGTGAATTGTTGTTTATTGCCTATGACCAGTCCCTGATTTTTACTAAAAATACCTGTAAGAGAATCTTAACCTTAAATATTATTGACTGCATTTTCAAAGGGCCTTCAATCCAATATCTAAACTTGCCTGCACAAAATATTTGCACTTCAGCTTGGGATTTCTGTGGACAAATTAGGTAGCTGACCATCTAATTCTTATTTGCTCCCACAAATGCTGTTTGTTTGGGCAAATTCATTCTTGTTCCATGCATAAATGACTGTGCCTGGAAAACAGGGGGCACAGATTTAGAGGCTGCTTTTAAAAATCAGCCTGTTGAATTACAGGATTATAGTGAAGGGTGAACTAGTGAGTCGGCAAGGATGTTACCTCTTGGTCCAAAGTGCTGCAGGTAGCAGTGATTGCAGTAGGGTTTGTCATCATACTGTGAAAGAAGAACAGCAAGAGGTTTAGTGACAATTAAGGCTAGTTCTAGGGACTAGGTTTTTCCTACGCACAGTAAACCCCTGAAGCACCACTTGTGATAATATCTTGTACACTGTTTGAGTCTTCCTTCCAGTTTGTCTCTGCATATTCACAGTGTAAGGGTGGGTTTATAAATCCCAGCATGGTTTGGCACTTCCGCGCTAAGAAACCATCTTTCATTCCTTGTTTAACTTCATATCACAGATCTTGTCAAGCTCCCCCATTGGCCGCCCTCTTGCTTAAAACATACTGGGCCAGACCAAAAGACCATCTAGCCCAGTATCCTGTCTTCTGACAGTGATCAATGCCAGGTGCCCCCGAGGGAATGAACAGAACAGTCAATCATCAAGTGATCCATCCTGTCACCCATTTCCAGCGGCTGCCAAACAGCTTGCTGTGAGGACTCCTGCTGCTGGAGCCCTGGATGTTTCAAGCTTTCCTGGGCCTCAGCAGGCTGCAGTATTGGTTCCTCTCTTGCTCTTTCTTGCAAATTTCTTGGGTGCTAACTCTCAGTCTCTTAACTTGTCATGGAAATGGAGCCCCTCAGCCCAACTGCCTTAGGCCCCAAGGTCCAGCATTGACCCCTAAGGTATCCCAGTAGCTTAAACCCCCCCTCTCCCAGAATTCCACCCAAAGGTCTGAGCCTGCTGCATTACAGTTCAGCTCCCTCAGGAGGCATGTGGTAGGTGTTGCACACAGACACTATGCACAGAATTCCAACACATTATTGCTCTTTGTTTAATCACATAAACACACAGACTCATATAAATATAATAAACTCTACACACATTTCCCTTCTCCAGCTTATCCTTCCTTTGGGAGTTCTGGGGGATTGCCTGTATTCTGGTAGGTAGGCAGGCAGCATTCCCCATTCCCCCCGCCTATCTCATCTGGGGCCTGCTGCAGCTTCTCTCATCTTTAATTCATGATAAATGGCCGAAGAGAAAGCAAATAGAACAGATTATGCCTTTTATACTCTCCTTTGTCTCCTCTGTCAGGTGACTCCCTGGTCAGCCTCAACAGGTGACCCTAGAGTCCTGGGAGCCAGACGGTTGTTTAGAGTTATTCCATTTCAATAGTTGAGCACTCAAATCAACAACCCACTCTTGTTATCCCTTGGCCATCAGCCTTTGGAATTCAGTCCAACATGGAGGTAACAGGACCACTAAGAAGGTAAAGATCCCACATCCAAATTGGAGTCTGCAGCCTCATAAAGAGAGTTCATGCAGGGAGTTCATAATCCCACACAGAATTCATAAACTGTACAGACAGATTCCCCCACCCGTCACACATCCATATTTGAGATCTGCTGGGATGTTCGAGCTTAGAACTCCCATGTTTAAATGTAGGGGAGAGAATGATGGCAGGAAGTTTCCATTTAAGGACTCTCAGCTCTGGAATTCACTTTGCTCTTTGGTGTTGTCAGATGTTGGATGCGTGTGCATGTGTGTTCTCTCTATACTACACCAGCTCTGTGCAGATCGCTGATACGGCAGACCTCGATCATACCACCTAAGAGAGCCACAGACCCGTTTCAGTAATGAAGGCGCCCAGCCAGCACGGTCCTAGCTCCCCAGATCAATGTCTACATTACACTAGCACATGTGTGCCCATGACAATGGACCACCTCAGTAGGGTGACCAGACAGCAAATATGAAAAATCGGGATGGGGGTAGGAGCTAATAGGAGCCTATATAAGAAAAAGACCCAAAAATCAGGACTGTCCCTATAAAATTGGGACATCTGGTCACCCTACACCCTCAGCCAATGGTAGGACTTTCCACTGCCCTGCTAGGCTGACCAGAGACACTCCTTCTGGGACCTTTCTTTATACACCAGTACAAACAAGTTACGTATTGCCCCTCTGATGTGATTAGTTACTTCCCCCTGACATGATTTGTTACTACCCATTACCTTGTGCATATTGGTTTGATCAAAACATCTCTATCCATCACACTGTCATCCTGACCTTATCACTAAGAGGGGGGTCAATATATCCTTGTATCCTCTTTGGGGAGAGTGTTGGTAACATACTTGGTATTGGGGTGTTCTGGTAGCACCCTTCTGGAATATGTTTATGTGAGTGTCCTGTGCCCAGCACTTCTCAGGAATGTGTGTTTTTGCAATACCAGCCTTGTTCTTGCCAGGTTCTGTGAGCCTGCTCACAGCCTGTCTCTTGCTAACTTTGCTTTATATTAGCAAGGCTTGACCACTACTTTAGTTCAGGCCTCATGCCGGGCCTCCGATACAAGGCCTCATGTCTCGGGTTCTCTTTCTGCTACACTTGGGTCAGAGACTTTCCAATCATGCCTCAAGAATCAGATGTTTATCTGGGCCTTCAGAGAGGAGGCAGATTGAGCGGGAAAGGCATGATTATTTGTATTTGTGGAAGGGTGTTGATTTGGGCATCTATTGGAGTTCTTTATGACTGTATTGGAATGTAATAGTAAAGTATACCTAGAGACTATGACAGATGCTTGTGGCATGGGGGCAAGGGGCACTACCTGATCACTAGCAGACAAATTGCAGTTTATTTTTTTGTCCCTTTCCACAGGTGTTCAGGGGAGGATAAGGAGGCAGGGCTCAGGACTGCAGGCTACTCAGGTATTCCTGTGACCTGGTGGGAGGATTCATGTAGTGGGAATGGTCTCACAGGAAACACCCTGTTTAGGCAGGACAGGGTGGGCAGCAAATACCATTACCTTCTTTAGAGCTACCGTCAGTTCAAAGCACAGGACCTAGGGCGCTTACAGATCAGTGTTCTCACTGATGAGACACAAGGTGGGAGACCAGTGGGAGTTTGTTACAGACATTGAGAGCAGGATAAGCCTCGCTTTAAACATCTATTTGCAATGCACAGAAAGAATAAACATGTTGTTATTGGGCAGTTCAGTAGAGGGGACATATGCAGGAAGTTTGAAGCTGCCGCTATTTAAACGTCCTTCTGAAAACTATAGATGATGATAATTTTCTAACACTAAGTTTATTATATCCAACTAGGAGTATTTCTAGATTAGACCTTATTCTGACAGATAAAGAAGAATTGATCATTGAGCTAACAATTAGCGGTTGCCTAAGAGCAAGTACTCATGACCTAATTACATTTGTTATGTTCAAAGAGGATATAGTCCTGATCATTAATATATATATTTGGCATTTTAAAAGGGCCATTTTTCTGATGCTGGAAACAATTACAATCAAAATTGGTCAGAAGAAAAAAAAATTAAATGGATGATAACTGGGAATATTTAAGAAAGCTTTATTAAATATCTAAATAAAACACAATCCTACAACCCTAAAAGAAGTCTTATTCTCATAAAATACCATCCTGGTTAAGAAAGGAAGTGAAATCAGCTATAAAAAATAAAGTACAATATATAACAAATTGAGAAAGAGGGAAGTTGATTGTAATGACTATACATTAGCAGTTATGAAATTCAAACAATTGATAACAGAATCTAAAGGTTTCAATGAAAAAGGTATGGGTATAAATCAAGAACAAAGGAATTCCTAGAAATAACAGAGGTTCTTTACTAGACAGATATGGTAATAATTCTGCAGAAAAAGCAGAAGGGTTGAATAATTGTTGTTGTGCATTTGGAAAGAAGCTATATGATGTAGCCACATATTAGAGGGATTGTTGTGCATTTGGAAAGAAGCTATATGATGTAGCCACATATTAGAGGGATAATGAAATACTTTTTATTCCAACAATAACTAGACAAATTGTTATAAAGTAACTCCTAACGTTAAACATTTTTAAATCTGCAGGATCAGATAACTGGCACCCATGAGATTTAAAAGAATTAGCTGGCAAACTTTCTGAAACATTGATGCTGCTTTTTAAAATATCTGGGAATACTAGGGGAAAATTAATGTTGTGCCAGTATTTTAAAAGGATAAACAGGATGACCTACGTCACTATAGGCCAGTTAGCTTGACATCAATCCTGGACAAAATCATGGAATATGGAGTCATGGACAAACTGAGACTGGAAATAAGCCATGATTTTTAACAGTGAGAGTAATTAGCCATTGTTACAATTTACCAACATTTTTATCTGTGATCTGGAAAACATAAAATCACTGATAAAGTTTGCAGATTACATCAAAATTGGGGGAATGGTAAATAATGAAGAGGACAGGTCTCTGATACAGAGCAACTTGAATTGCCTGGTAAGCTGGGTGCAAGCAAACAATATGCTTTTTAATATGGCTAAATGTATATACCTAGGAAAAAAGAGTGCAGACCATACTTACGTGACCATGGACTCTATGCTGGGAGCAAGTGACTCTGAAAAGATTTGGTGGACAAGCAGCTGAATATGAGTTCCCAGTGCAACCCTGTGACTGAAAGGGCATAAACAAGGGATTCTCAAGTAGGAGATTGTATTTGGCACTAGTGCAATCTCTGCTGGAATATTGTGTCCAGTTCTGGACCTCTGACGACCAGAAACTCGGAGTGGAAGACAGGGGTGGGTCACTCCATAATTGCCCTGTTCTTTACACTCCCCCTGAAGCTTAGATACAGGCCGCCATGGGAGATATGATACTTGGCAAGATGGACCATGATCTGACCTAGTATGGCGGCTCTTATGCTCCAGCATGATCCAATGTTTGGAAACTGAAGCTAGAGAAATTCGGACAGGAAATAAGGTGTACATTTTTAACAGTCGGGGAGGGTAATTAACCATTAGAACAATTTACCAAGGATTATGATGGCTTCTCCATCACTGGAAATTTTTAAACCAAGATGGGATGTCTTTCGAACAGGTCTGATCTAGGAATTATTTTGGGTGAGTTTTGTGGCATGTATTATACAGAGGATCACAGTGGTCCCTTCTGGCTTTGAAATCTGTGAATCTATGAAAAAAGATGTTGACAAATTGGAAAGGGTTTGGAGAGGAGATACAAGAATGATTCATTGTCTGGAAAACCTGCCTTACAATGAGTAACTGAAGAAGTTCAGTCTATTCAATGTGTCCTAGACAAGTTTAAGAGATTGCTTGATGATGATCTACAAATACTTAAATGGGAAAGGCAATTCTAACTGCAGATAACTCTTTAATCTAGAGGATAAAGATAGCGTAATGTCTGGAAACAAAGCTAGAAATAAGGTGCACATTTTTAACAGTGAGTAGATTAAGCATTGAAACAGCTCTCCTAAGGATGTAGTGGATTCTCTATCACTCAAAGTCAGTAAATCAAAATTGGATGTCTTCTTCTGAAACATATGACGATGTGCAACCAGCAGTCCTGAGCTTCATGCAGGCATCCCAGGCCTGTGCCATGTAGGAGATCAGACTTGATTATCATTAATGGACCCTTTTGGCCTTAAAAGGTATGAATCTTAGAAAGATTGCTATTTTCCCCCACTCTGTCTGCCTGCTGAATCTCTCCACCTGCTTACAGAGACAGTTAACGCAATGTAAATATGTAATTATCTGTATCTCATAGCTTTCATTCAATTTTTCCATGTCATCACATGAAGGTAAGTTTCACTCTATCCACCAAGGAATTGTAATCACCTTTGCAATGAGATGTGACAAATGTCTCATGAAAAACAGCAACACACACAAGTGGTACCAATCCTGGTTTTGAATCTCATCGGAAAGACAGCACCTCCATTGGGCAAGGGTTCAGCACTCATTCAGAGCCAAGCGTGCTACCTGCACTACCGCTGATAGCATTTCCCACAACACCTAGCTGCCCCATCCAAGGCCTGAGCTGGCCCAGTGCTACTTAGCTGTCAGAGGTGATGGATTTACAGCATCAGGTTGTACAGCCGCAAATATTTCTTCACTGGTCGAGCAGTAAATAACAGGCCAGCGGAGGCAGTTTAGACAGAATGGGGAAGAAGCTGTGATTTGCACTCTTGTGTTGGAAACCTGGATTGGGAGCAGGCACCACTCAGAGTAGGGGAGACAAAGACTCACACAAATTACATTTTAACAGGTAGGAGGGATCTATTATAATTCACTTAAAAATATACTGTCAGGTTTAAAATCATTGTTAAAGAAAACCCAAAGGCTGTACATGTGTTACCAGTGTTTCTTTATATTATTCAAATGGAAAGAATGTTTTCACCACTGGCGCCAGCTTCCTCCTAGTCCCGGGGTGCTCAACTCCTGTGCCACCCCAGGCCCTGCCCCTACTCCACCCCTTCCCCCAAGTCCCCACCTCTGACCTGCCTCTTCCTGCCCAGTTCTGCCCTCTCTCCCGAGTGTGCCCCATCCCCGCTCCTCTCCCTTCCCTCCAGCACCTCCTGTATGGCAAGGAACAGCTGATCCCAGTGGCTGGGAGGCGCTGGAAGGGAGGGGGAAGAGTTGATCAGCAGGGCCACCGACAGGCAGGAGGCATTGCGGGGGCAGAGAGAGGGAGGAGCTGGCTGCCAGTGGGTACTAAGCACCCACTAAATTTTTCAGTGGGTGCTCCAGGACTTATGGTTTTCACCATGAATCTCTTTATTTACATTTCTGTATAATCTGTGAAACTAGACTCTAGAGAGAGACAAGGTCGGTGAGGAAATATTTTATTGGACCAACTTTTGTTGGTGAGAGAGGCAAGCTTTTGAGCTCCACAGAGAGCTCTTCTTCAGGTCTGGGAAAGGTACCCAGAGTATCACAGCTAAATACAAGGGGGAACAGATCGTTAAGCATAAGGAGTTAACACATATTGCAAGAAACAATTCTAAACGAAGTGGGTAATTGCTGCAGTCATAGGACAATACGCCAACCTCTTCATGCACCACATACAGGAAGAATTTCTAGAAAAATGCTGCATGAAATCAATGATATACCTGAGATACATCAACGATTATTTTCGCTGTCTCCACCGATGACCAAAACTCCCCTCCTAGAATGCCCCCAACAACTTCAACAACCACTAGCCAGACATCAGACTCTCTCTAGAACACTCTCACGCCTGTGTCCTGTTCCTGAAAAACACCATCAGCTTCAACAAGGTCCTAGAGCTCGATATAAGGAAACCATGAATCACCACACTTACCTCCACAGATTCAGCATCCACCCCAAACACACCAAGAAATTTGGTTATGTATAGCCAGGCCCTCAGATACCACAGGATATGCTCTGAGGAGAATATTCAAGATGCACACCTTAACACACTTAAAACCGCTTTCACCAAATAAGGACTCTTCACCAGAGAAGTAGATCGCATCATGGAATGAGCCACCCTAATTCCCTGAGAGAATCTGCTTCAATACAGAACAAAAAACAACACCGCACTGACCCCACGCCCCTAGTTGTCATCTGCTAACCCACACTCAGACCCATGCATGGTATCATCAAACCATTACAACCCATACTTGATGGGGACCACATCCTGAAAGAAATCTTTCCTGTCTTCCATCTTCTGGCCTTCCAACCCCCGGCCCCCAAACTTGCCAAGCTCCTTGTCAGAAGCAAACTCCGCAAAGAGCAGGATACACCAACTGGAAGTGGCACCAGACCGTGCCAGAACAACAGATTCAAAACCTAAAGCCATATCTCTACTGCTATGATGATCAGTAACCCCTACAACACACCCTTCAAGAATCATGGGTCCTACACATGCCTATCACAAACATGGTGTCCCTCATCCAGTGCATGAAATGCCCCAACAACAATTATGTGGATGAAATCAGACAATCACTACGCTTTCAAATGAACTTGCATAATAAAATTGTAAAAGACAAAAACATCCAATCACCTATGGATGAACACTTTTCACAGAGTGATCACTTTATATCTGACCTCTCAGTCCATGTCCTCAAAGGAAACCTGCACAACACCTTTAAATGATGAGCCTGGGACTTAGAATCATAGAAGATTAGGGTGGGAAGGGACCTCAGGAGGTCATCTAGTCCAACCCCCTGCTCAAAGCAGGACCAACCCACAGACAGATTTTTGCCCTGATCCCTAAATGGCCCCCTCAAGGATTGAACTTTCAACCCTGGGTTTAGCAGGCCAATGCTGACTTACTACAGTATAACTAAGTCATTCAGCGGTGTGAAAAATCCCACACTCTAGAGTAGCATAGTTATGACCCTAACCCTGCTCCCCTATGTAGACAGGGCTGTGTCGGCAAGAGAACTTCTCCCACCGACATAGCTACCGCCTCTCACGGATGTGGTGTTATTAAGCTGACAGGAGAGCTCTCTCCCATCAGCTTAGAGAGTCTTCATCAGATGCACTACAGGGATTCAACTGCATTGGTGCAGCTGTGCCTATGTGCATTTCTAGTGTAGACCTGCCCTAACTCTCCTTTGTCCTATGACTGCAGATGTGTTAATTTCCTACTTGATTTTGAATGGTTTCTTGCAACATGTGTTAATTCCTTATGCTTGACAAATTGTTCCACCTTTTATTGAGCTGTGACACTCTGATTACTCTACCCACACCTGAAGAAAAGCTCTGTAGAGCTCAAAAGCTTGTCTCTTTCACCGACAGAAGTTGTTCCAGTAAAAGATATTACCTCACCCACCTTGTCTCTTTCATATCCTGGGACCAACATAACTATAACAACACTGCAAACTGGATCCTAGTCAGTTTCTCTTGGCTTATTGCACTTCTCTTATGTGCATGATGCTTCAATGTTTGGGTTCCAAACAGTACATGGGGAATTTTAAAATGCAAACAAAAAATGTGTTGCATTGAGTGGTTTGTTTTTTTTTTAAATATTTAATGAGAACAGTTAGACATTTTTTATAATTTTCCATCAGAATCTGTTAGGCCTAAACCTTCTGCTAATAGATTATTTCAGTATCTGAATTAGACGTATGGAGTTAGTCCACGCTAACTACTCCACTCCGTAGGAGAGACACTTCTCATTTCCTTTTAATTTTTTTTCAGTTTGCTTCCATCTCCCAAAAACTGCACTGCGTCCAAAGCATTTCAATGGGGGCTAAAAGCATGTCATTATTCCTCCCCCAAATGTTCCTGCTAATGGTATTTAAGTGCTGGCACCGATGTGGGTGTACTCAGACAGAGCAAAATATAGAGCTGCTACAGGCGAGTTTGGGATGAAAGCAGACAAACTGACTGAAGGGCTGGGAAGGGGAATGGTAGAGAGAGAACTCAGCAAGAGGTTTGTTGTTATGGCCTGTCTTTAAAAAAAAAAAAAACGCAAGCAAAGTTTTTCATTTCAAATAAAGTATCATGAGCATTGCTTTGTACCATAGATCTCTCTTTAGCTTCTCATTTCAGCTCAATATTAGCTGATAGCAGTGGACAGAACTGATCATAGTGCGGGTAGCTGCCATCTCAACTTCTGGCAAGCCAGTCTACCGCTAACTTTCCTTTTTCAATGTGGCTCTCTACTTCAGGAGAGGGGAAAAAACTCTCAAATCCCAGAGGAATTAAAATTGTTGGGACCTGATCTAAAGTGATCGAAGTAGATGGAAAGATTGTATGTCTCAGCAGCCTGTGGAAATGGAACCCAGAGCAGAGAGGGCAAGTCCTGCTTAAAATGGGATCAGGAATAATGTGTGTGCTTGATTCAAACAAGCGGTGTCTAGAGCTTTGCGAGCAATGGCGTCTGGATGTGGTTCAAAAGCAGGCAGGCCATTCTGCATGCAGTTCAAAAGCAGGCTGGCCATCTGGAAGCAACTGCAGCTGGAGCTGGTTGGAGACTGCACCTGGGAATGAGTTAGAGTTGGATGGAGCTTGTAAATAATGGACCTTCTCATTGGGCTGACATGATCCATTTTCTCATTATGTGCTTCTTATCCAGTTAAAGTCCCTGGGCCAGATCCTCAGCTGGTACAAACTTTCATAGCTCTATTGAAGTCAGTGGCGCTAAGGATCTGATTCTAGTCCCTTGTGGTTCTCTGAACTGGCATAATCGGCTTGTTGGATTTGAGAAGACATTATTTTTGTTCTGTGTGTGTACAGGGCCTTGCACATTGGGTCCCAATCCATGTCTGGGGCCTAGATGCTACCGCAGCAGAGATAATTAATAATAGTATAATGTTGTGGGTTGGATCATACCTCATTTAACCTGCTGGGTGTGGCTGCTACCCCTCATTTAAGATATTTGTAAGAGACAGCAGCTCCCGCCTAAAACAAAGGCATATGCTAGTCTACCCAGGAATTAGAACTATGTGGGCTGAGGGGTTTGCTGAGCATTGTTTGTGGGTGAGGATGTGTGCGGGAGGGGAGAAGTAGAAGAGAGAAAGACAGCACCGCAGAAGGAGCAAGAAGACAGCAAGAAAAGGCTGCTAATGTGGTTCTGAGAGAAAGCTTTTTAGGCAGAGTGCTAGCTGGAAAGAGAGGCTTGGAACAGCAAGCAAGGAAACTGTCTCCTGCTATTTGATTCCTGCTGTATTCAGGCAAACAGGTCTTTATGTATAATCTTTGTAAAGAAACACGATTGCATCAAAGGCAATACCTGGCTCTATCACCAGTTTGTCCCCCTAACTGGAACAACCCATGACACCCCGTATTTAGCTAATGGCTCAGGTCAAAGGGAATAACAGGAACAAAACCCAGGTGGGGGGGGTTAGTTTTAAACATCACTACCTAGTATTTCCCTTCAGTTCCTGAAATTAAAATGAGTGGGTGGATTTTCTTCAGTTCACCACATACTGACACCTAGCAAATATGGAGAAAGGAAGTGACCGGTGGGTCAGGAAACTTCCTTAGCAAACAAATCCCAAGAGTCTGGGGGGGTCTTTATGACCAGCCACTGCTGCTGAGATTTCCCACCCTTAGGAGCATTAGGTCTTGTCATGAGCTCAAAGGATACTGTACACTATTACTGCCTGGCATTTTCCATTCTTCCTGCACTGTGCGTGGGGCTTTGGGGGCACTCAAGGAGTATGTCACCGATGGGACATTTTGAATCTCGCTCATTATCTATTGCTGAAAAACACTTCTAATGCTACCCCCACACACACATACACTTGTGAACTCCAAGAATTGCCTTTCCCCAGCGCTGCAATTAACTCGTGATAAATAGCACCATTGCCACTAATGTTGCACTGCAGCCCGGTCTGAATAAACTCAACTTCTGCTTTTAAGCAAATTCCTACAGTGTTAGAGGGGGCATAAGGAGTGCTGGTTATGTGATGAAATCAACTGAGCCAGAGGCCAACGTTTGCCAGGAAATAGTGGCTGTCAGGACAAGCAGTCACTTTAAATCAATCCGCTAGTAAAAGGAACTTCCCACAGACACAGTGGGGATGGGATGCACATATTCAGGGAAGCAGCTTCGCTTCCAGAATAGGTGGGTGTCTGTTATTTCTGGTCTAATCCACCAGGCCTGATGGCTATGGGGCTAGCGAGTTAAACAGTCAGTCTCTTCCACTGGAGACCTGGATTCAAAGCCGATTGACAGCAGATCCATGAGTCAGAGCTTTCAGAAATGAAAAGGAACCTTCACAGATTGCCTAATTAAAACCCCTGCTTCCAGGTTCAAGATGTCTAGTGATTGTGCCATAGCAAGCTACCTTATTCGACACTTCATGTCACTGGCAGACTGACCTTAACATCAGTTACTTCTGCTACCTCCCTTTATCCTTTTAACTTCAGCACCTTGCTCCTTAGTTTAGCTCCAGTGTCCCCTATGACAAAGTTCCTCCTCTATCTTGGTGGGTCCTGTGCTTATTGGCAGATTTGCTCACCTCAGTGATCTTCCCCTCTGATGTAACCCACAGTCTGGGTCAACCCCTCCTGTGTCTGATCAGGAGTTGGGAGGTTTGGGGGGAACCCAGGCCCACCTTCTACTTCTGGTTCCAGCCCAGGGCCCTGTGGATTGCAGCTGTCTAGAGTGCCTCCTGTAACAGCTGCATGACAGCTACAGCTACAGCTCCCTGGGCTACTTCCCCATGGCCTCCTCCAGACACCTTCCTTATCCTCACCACAGGACCTTCCTCCTAGTGTCTGGTAACACTTGTACTCCTTAGTCCTCTAGCAGCACAGCCTCCCTCTCTCACGCTCAGCTCCTCGTGCCTCTTGCTCCCAGCTCCTCACACGCACACTGCAAACTGAACTGAGCTCCTCTTTAAACCCGGGTGCCCTGATTAGCCTGCCTTGATTGGCTGCAGGTGTTCTAATCAGCCTGTCTGCCTTAATTGGTTCTAGCAGGTTCCTGATTATTCTCGTGCAGCTCCTGCTCTGATCACTCAGAGAACAGAAAACTACTCTTCCAGTGACCAGCATATTTGCCCTCTACCAGACTCCTGTACCCCACTGGTCTGGGTCTGTCACACCCCTAAGAATAGTTTCTTCTGTATTGATCCACTTTTAGGAGTGTGCCAGTACCTTGCTGCCTTTTCAGGTAGTTTTTAGGTTAAACAAACTAGTTCCTTCCATCTCTCCTAGTAGATACTCAAGACTCATTTTGGTTGCTCTTCTTTGAACCGTCTCTTTTTTGATTTTTTTTTTTTAAACCATGGCAAATACCAACATTTTGACACTTCATTTCCTGTGAAACAAATTTTTTTTGGGGGGGATGGGGAAACTTGTTTGGGGTCAATCAAAACATTTTGTTTCAAGAAAATCTAATCCCCAAGGGGTCCAGGACCATGGCCCGAGGCTCCTAGGCTGATTTTGACATTTTAAAAAGTGTATAATATACAAGTGCCAGAACAGCTGAGTGGGGAGTGGGTCTGGGCTCAGTCTGCCTGGTGCAGACCCACAGCCAATTGTTACTGTCTTCGAGAAGGCGGAAATCAGGCTGGGGATCGTCCCTCATTAGGCTGTTTGGGGGGGGGAGGGGGGATGCATATATCACCTTAGGCACAAGAAGTTCACATGAGACAGACACAAAACAGGCTCCCACCAGCTTCCCACTTCTGCCTAGTCAGCAAGCAGAATTTGGCTCTGATCACGTGTTAAGGGGAATGCGCTGGCTTTGCTGCCCAGGTTACTGTGTGTTAGAGACAACATCGTCCTAGTGCCTTGCCCTTACTGCAGCCCTCTGGGGAAGAATCTGAAAGATCTCTTGGTCTTTCTGCTTCATGAACCTGCAGAAAGCAAGTAGGGGCTGTGCTGTTTGTAGCACAGAGCCAGGAAGGTCTGCGGCAGCATCCGCCACCATCTTCGTTTGTCTCAGTGACTGGAAATTTGAAGAGTGTGGCAGTAGGACTGATTCTGATTTTAGAGAAGAGGAGCATATGGTTGGGTATGTTGCAGAATCAGAAACCGCATGCAGATACATGACAGCTCTTGGGTGTCTTGTATAAATCAGATCCTGTAGGCAGAATCTGTCACCGGGCAGCACTGCAGGCAAATAAAGAGCAGCTCTCTCTGGCTACCCTGAGAAATCAGCCACCACGGATGTGGGCAGGTCAGGTGCATGCATGGCCACAAAGACTCACTCCTGAACACCCCTGCCTGCACTGGGACTTGGAAGCAGGGACACATTAAGGCAGAGGCAGCCTGAGGCTCCAACTCCTGGAATCAAGTGATGACCTCTGAATTCCAGTATTAATTAAAAAAATTGTTTCTAGCCCTGATGGTTAGTAAGAAGAGCTTGAAACTTGGGCCTGAGTCTGCAGAGAGCCTGAGACAATTGCTCTGAGAAACAGAACTGCCCCGGTAATCTCAAAGGATTATTTGTTCTGAAATCCACTGCTCTTGGGACCCCTGCTGATCCCCCTCTAGTCGAGGAGTGGGGTTACCATTGAAAATATGGCCCCAGCTGTCTATATCCCTTTTGAAAGAGGGACTTAGGCTCTGAAATCATTTAGTGGCTAGCTCCACTTGGCCAGCCCACCAGTTCCTCAAAACTCCTTTTCATTTCTCCCCACCTCCCCCATTTGAGGAACACCTCAACCATCTCCAAAATCCCATCCCGTTGATTCTGAAGCATCCCTAAAGGGTCATCGACTTTGGGTTAGACTAGGAAAATCTTCCCAAGTGTTCTTTCCCTGATGCTCAGGGGCAGTCTTCAAAAGCAGGGCTCTCAGCAGTATTGCTTGAGGTATGTCAAACCCCTTCCTCCTCTCCCCCCCACCCCCGGTGGTATTCATAGTCTGACCCTTCAGATCTGAGTCTGTTTGAGTTCCCCAGTGTAGAGCTGGGCAGGAAGATTTTCACATCCTGAATTGTGATGAAAAGTCGGAATCTCACATTTTCTCACCTGTCAAACCTCCAATTTTTTTAATAATTCAACTCATTCAAAACATTTAATTTAAATTTAGATTTTAAAAAATATTATCATAAATTTCTAACCAAAAAGTCTTTCTGAAGTGGAATTTTTCATTCTGAAAATGTCGACACGAGTCGTGTGGACAATTTCAAAACTTCTTTTCTCCAGACAATTTTTCAAGATGAGCAAGTCATCAAAACTGGCCCTTGCAGTGAATGGCTTCGGTTTGGACAAATTGGTATTTTCCGATTGAAAAAAACATTTTGCTGAAAAATTCCTGCCAGGCTCTACTAAAGTGTATGATACCATGTGCCACATGTTCTCTGGCTCTCAACGCACTCACCCCGTCCACCTCCCCACACCGGAGTGTGACAGACGCACGATGGTTTGTCTTTATCCCTGTGGCAAACTGGATATTTTTAGTAAATGGCGGTGCTACCCTGGTGCTGCAATAGTTCTAATCTGTCTACTGTTCCCTGTGTATGTCCACTTTCTATCAGGCTTTATCTCCCCAACTATCACACTGAAAAAACTTCTAAGCATATTGCATGCAGCCTTTAGTGCATCCCAGTGCGAACCAGCCCTTTGAAATGGGATCAGGAGATGGATTATTGTGGGCATGCAGATAAGAGACAGTTCATTTCCTACCTCTGCGTGCTGGCCAGGGCTGAGCTGCCGTTTGCACTGGTAACACTTCAGACAAAGGGGATGATAGTCTTTGCCTAGAGAACGCTTCCTCTCAGCTGTTAAGAGAAGAAAACGGTATGAGTAATTATACTCCAAGCACCTCATTAATAGTGGAACATATGTGAAATGGGTCTTTTGATCCGTGGAATTACTTGCCAAGGAAGAGGGAAGAATGGGACTCTTTTTCTCAAATCAAAGCCGGGGTAGAATCTTTAATACAGGGACAATTTGGCTTTTTTCTGTGAGTTGGTTTCAACAGCACTGCTGTGGCTCTGCCTTTTTGAAGTTTACTCTTTCTAAACTTTACAGGTTGGAAATTTCATGCCTCACCAGGACGAAAATTGCCTTTCTTCTTTGCTTCAGTCAAGTGTAGGGTTTGGGCGGGGTTTTTTTTGTTTTTTTTAATCTTTGGCAGGATTTCTGTCCCAGGTCACACATTGTTCAGTGTAGATGCTTTCTTGGTTTGTGTTTGAGCTAAGAATAAAAAGGCACACAGGGAGATACATTATGCAGTCAGCTTGGTACCTCGTTGTCTTCTTATTATTTAGAATTTTACTCTGAGGCAATTATGTATTCAATCTTGTGACATAATACTGCTAAAGGGAGAGGGCAGCACTTATTAGCTCCCCGGGCAGAATATGATCAAACTCAGAGATAACATCTGACAGCTCAGGATCAGGCTGAATGCATGGCTTGATGCAAACATTCTTGTGGGAGTGGATCAAGACAATCAGGACAACCCTATAGCCACATACTTCATTTCAGGAAACATACAAACGCATTTTATTTATCTTCCCTGCGGAGCTGTCAGACAATTATTGGGCATTTATTTCCCTGGTATATTTTCCCTGTACAGGGGCTTTGATCCTGGTACATTATAGTCGTCTGTATAAGGCCACAGGGATACTAGCCAATAATAATAATAATAATAATAATAATCTTACATTTGTAAGGAACCTTTTTATCCCTGTGTATCTCACTGGACTATGTAAACTGTGTTTCTCCCCATTTCTGAAGTTCTTCCCACTCCAGAAATTTAGCCAGCTCTGGGGTGGAATACAGCATCTGTTTAACAGCACACAGTAACCTTACACAACGGTTACAGGAAGAAGACTGAAACGGCAGCGGGAAGTTAGATGGGCAGAATATCTGAGCTGGATTTAAATCAGGACACCAGGGTAAACATCTCTACCCCTGTGAAAAGGGCGATAAGAGCTTTACTCATCACAAGCACTGAGGGTTTCCCTTTAAGAGATCGCTCAGTGAGTGGTTTCTCTAGCAACACAATGGGGAGGTAGTTCGGTACAGATCCAGTCTCCGATTCTGCACTTGACAGCACTTTCTGCGTAGTCAGTTTCCCCTGGTGTGTACTGTATGTGTGTGTTTCGCACACCAAGCGGGGGAATGTGATTCTAAACCCACAAACGTTAGCAGGGAACTCAAGGGCAAGACTTAGAACAAGGTTTACATCTTTTTTAAAAAACTGGCTGGATTTCAAGTTACTGATGTCCCTTTAATGTCACAGGATAGATTCTTCCCTCTCTTACAGAGCAATACTAGTGACTCCAGTGAAGTCCAGGAGGAAAATTGCAGCTTCAGATCCAAATTCCCTCTAACTCTGGAAAAGGCTGGACTCTGATCCAAACCCCAGGGCTCAGGTATGTTGGGCCAAAGCTGGAATCTGGATGGGACCAGAATGACAGCTTGAATTTGGTGAAATGTGGGTTCTAGATCTGAACCTGGTGACATGGACCCATATCCAGCCAAAACCTGAAGTAACTCTGTTTCAGGGCAGCTGGGTGCTAGGTTGAGCGCTGGCTAGGGAGCTTTATGGACCAACACGGGGCAGAATTTCTGCGGGGCAGTAAGAATGCCCCGGCACATCCCATTCCTCTGGCATGTCCTGCCCACTTTCCTCCAGCATGCCCCTGCCCAACCCTGGATCACCCCATGCAGCAGGGCTCCTGTGGAGGCCGCGCTGTGCTGGTAATGATGAACTGGGCCCCTGAATTTTAACTGAGCCAGGTAGGGCTTGGAATTATTCAGAGGCTCACAAGTATGGGGGCTAACCTGGAGGCCTAAGGCCCAGGTTAAGTTTGGCACCAGCCATTTAAGAGTAGAACCTGCAACAGAGCTGCAGCCAGATGACAACAGAGACCACAAGTGGTGCCCAGTCATGATATTGATCCCATTGGCAGCCCCTGTAAGCTCTTTCTTGCGGTGCTGTGTCAACTCAACAGGATTGGTGCAGATTGGGGCTTAACAAGAGGGCCCCCACCTGTGTCTCTCTCCCTCCAATCCCCAAGTGAGTTCCACCAGCTGGGACTCTGGATGTAGGTTCCCACAGCACAGCTGATTTCCGTCATTCTGGCTCTCATATTTCCTGAGCACTGGCATTGGAAGTGGCTGTGACAGGTGCAGAAACCCGCCCCTACCAATATGGGAAGGGCAGTATTTCTAACCTTGCAGATTTGCCTGTGACAGCCACATGGTCAGTAGCGGGTATACCCGTTCTGGAGCACTTCTGATTTCCCTTGTAGTAATATTCCACAGTCACCTTTGTAATAGCCTGCAGTCACCCATACCTATAGTACCATAATCAAACGTGGCATGGGTTCCAATCCCCACTTTAACTGCTTCCCATTAAAACAGAAGCTACAGGATTCATCAGGCTCAAATTGCTTGGTTCAGAAAGGACTGTGCATTGTAAGTCATTGCAAGCCGACAACCCCGCTCTACCAGCAGTGGCTATCTTTGGAGATGGATGGACAGGGGCATACATATTTGAATTAGTGTACTACCAACAAAGGGAGGTGGTGTTGGCTAATGGGTAGCATGCCAGACTGGGACTCAGCAAACCAGGCTTCTATTCCAGGTTGCCTTTGACAAGTTGCATCACTCCTCCGTGCCTCAGTTTCCTCATCTGTATAATGGGGATAATGATACTACTTTTGTAAAGCGCTTTGAGATCTCCTGATGAAAAATGTAATAAATATCTCGGTAGTAATAGTATTAATTAGCACAGACCTCTCTGGAAATAGGCAGATTCTGAGCAACCATTTTGAGCAAAGTACAAATGCACACATGACCTAGGAAGAAGGGAAAGGATCCCCCTCCCCACTTTGTGTAGTGCTGGTTGAAGCAGCTTTCATGAATCAGATTGTACATCGCGAGCTGGTTGGCAGAAGAGATCCTAAAGCAGGATTTTTAGATGCATCCCACAAGGGATGAGCAAGATGAGATGGCCCTTCAGACTCCTCTTTATTTTAAACATTCATATTGTGACTAATGCATGTCATCCCTTCAGCCACTGAATCCCATTTACTGGCCTGAATTCTCCATTTGCTGACTTTGCTGTCACATCAAACTTTTTCAGAATCCCATTTACTGGCCTGAATTCTCCATCTGCTGACTTTGCTGTCACATCAGACTTTTTCAGAGCAGTGGAACAGAATCCTGTCACTTTGCAGCACAAGGGCACGCTGCTGGAAGGCAACTCCTTGCCTGACGCAAACCCCAGGAGAAAAGAGGTGCATGCATTATTATGCCATAATAATATGGTCGACAAACCTCCAGCAAGTCAGATGCCCTCGACTGTTGTCTCTGCTGCTATCGCCGGCCAAAGAGGTGGAAGAGCATTTGGCCAAATGTGAAATAAACAGATGTTTCCTGACAAAATGTTTAAAAATTAATCAATATTTCAGTGGGATGGCCATTAAAGCCAAGCTGTCATGGAAGTTAAGGGCTTCAAGAGTACAGACCAGACCTCCACTGCTCCTTTCTTGGGACTATGCAGTGGAATTTCAGCAGGTCTTTTCATTCCCCGTCCCCACACTTCCCCCACATAAAGTGCATACATTCTTGCCCCAAAGCAAGAGGAAAAATTCAAGCCTGCCTACCAAGATCCAATTAACTTCACAAGGGTGTCTCCTCCTGGGCAGCCACCGAACTCTCCTGTAATGACACCAGGCAAAAGTGGTCACTTGGTAAACCTCACCAAGTCACTTTGTTTAGGTTCCATTGTGCACAGCTGTGATATGCAATTGTCTGTGAGTGATTGCAGTGAAACTACTGGTGCAAACTATAGAAGCATCAGTTTTTACTACAGTGGATCAGGTCCAGGGTGGATAAAAATCAATGATTTAAAAATATATGGATATTTATTTAAATCGGATTTTTTTATTTACATTGGATTTTTTTGATAAAATGCTTTTTGAGGAAAAAATCTATCTAAAGATAGTTTTAATTAACTTACATTGTAGCTCAAAGATATCTCATCATTGAATAGGGATTATAAATTCTAATTCTATCGTATGAGACAATATAATCATGTAATGTTTAAGAAAAGTTTTGTAAATGAGTTCCAATAGTTTATGGATTAGGGACCCAATTTTATGGGGTTCCAAGGTCTTCTGTATAGATTATTTAGATTAATCTTTCTATGTACCCAGTGGGACTCAGTGCTGAGTCTAGAAGATACCATCAGAAATGTTTAGTTTTGCAGATCTCACTGTGGATTTGTCTCCAGAGATAACATGCTTGTTAACAGCAAAAATGTTTTTAACTAAATAAATAATATATTGAGGTTAGAAATAACAGACCTCAATCCTATTGTCCTTCTGCAAATTTGTGTACCCAGAGTCAATCCCTTACCTCTCTCTAAATATGCAAAGTTTCTAGAAGTTCAATGAATAGAAGATTGTTGGGGGCGGACTAGATCTGGACAAGGAGGAGAAGTCTGGAGATACATGTGAGAAGGGAGGGACAGACAGTAGAAACAAAAGTGAAACTGTTTGAGCAGCATATTCCGGAAGTCTTGCAGTCTTCCTGAGTGTAGCCTTCATTGATTTGAGATCCACCATACCATTCTCTCACTAGAAGCGAGAAGCTATAATGGCAGCAGGACATAAAAGAGACCCAGCCTAGGGATATTTTAATGAAATTCCTCTACCTGTGGGTGAGACAGGCAAGCATACAAAATCCAAACAGTGCAACAAAGAAATGCAAGGCCTGGTTGCCCAAATGAAACAACATCATGAGAAGTGTCCCTTCTTAGGAAGAAGCTGCATTGTAGATGACGAAGGAACGTGTCTGAACATGCAGGATCTTTAGGTTAGTAAACTTTGTTATTTCATACTTCTTTCTTAAGGACTGCCTGTCTTCCTTCTGGACTAGTCTTGAATTCTCATGTTTGAGCAAAAAGTATAGTTGTTACTATGGTACTAGCATTTTAGATGCAGTTGTGATAAAAAATAAACAGCTGAAATAGGCAGATCTTCCTATTACTATTTCACCTTTAAAGTAGTACTGAGTGTCAGCGAATGCAATGAGTAATACTAAATGAGCAGTATGGTAATAATAACAATTAAATAACTGTGTTGACTTATTTTGTTTAGGGGAATCCATCTTCAACATACAAGATTCTGAAGACTATCTATCTTCAAAATCACCATCATTTTCTATAGTTTCAGAGTTACCTGCCAGTGAGAGTGTTTCAATCACATCATGGATATCACATGTGACAAAAAGAGGAAAAAACCCTCCATCGTCCAGAAACAGCCATAGATAAGTTTGTGATAAGAACCAGCAAATTACAAAAAGAGGTAATTGATGAAAAATTTGCCCAGTTTGTTTATGCAACAAACTCTCCTTTCCGTATGATTGAGAACACCCATTCCATTAACATAGTTCAATCATGAAGACCAGGATACAGTCCACCCAACAGAGAAGATGTCGCAGGCAAATTGCTGGATAAAGTGTATGAAAGAGAAATTGAGCAGTGTGCAAAAGGTCTTGAGGGTGAAATTGTTAACCTGAGTCTTGATGGGTGGAGTAATGTCCACAATGATCCTGTTGTATGTGTTTGTGTGACAACAGAAGAAGGGAATGTCTTCCTTACAGAAAGAGTTGATACATCAGGAAATGCCCACACAGTAGAATACTTACAAGTAGCAGTAAAAGCTACAACAAACTGAAAAAGAAATTCAATGCTGCAAATGTATCCAGGATGAGAAGAAATTATGTAGGGGGGAGTGAAGAGTCCCAAGCTAATAACATACGGTTGCAGTGCTCATTTGATGCACCTCCTAGACAAACTTCAGTGTTCCAGAAATAAAGGCTAATGTTGTTCAAATTGCAAAATACACCCGTAACAGCCACCTTGCAGAAGCTGCTCTGAAAAAAGTGGGAGGAGCCAAGCTAACTCTCCCAAAAAACGGGCGATGAAACTCAGGAGTGGACTGTTTTGAGCACTATATCAAGAACTTGCCTAATCTGATGACAGTTTGGCTGTGACAGTACCATCTTTTTGTTCACAATTTTGATCACAAAGTTCTGAACATTGGGCTTAAGAGAAATGTTGAACACATGCTGAGTCCCCTGAAGCCTGTTTCTGTAGCCTTGAACAAAATGCAGGGAAATGGCTGTTTTATTGCTGACGCTGTTTAGATTTGGGAGGAACTGAGTCAGATCTTAAAAAGAGAACTATGCGATGACAGAGTTAAATTACAACCATTAAAAAAACAAATGGGACAAGCACTCTCTCCAGCTCATTTTCTTCCAAATATTCTCAATACTCGGTACCAGGGCCAAACCTTAATTGCTGAAAAAGAGGAGTTGGCTATGACATGGACATCCAGCAATCATCCCTCCATAGTGCCAACGATAATAAACTTCAGAGCTCAGGGTGAACCGTTCAAGAAATATATGTTTGCTGATGATGTTTTGAAGAGAGTCACACCAGTGAAATGGTGGAAGTCACTTAAGCACTTGGATTCAGAGACTGTTGAAGTGATCATCTCACTTTTAACAGCAGTAGCTTCTTCTGCCCGTGTAGAAAGAAGATTTTCTGCCTTTGGACTAATTCATTCCAAATTGAGAAATCGTTTGGAACCTGAAAAAGCAGGAAAGTTTGTTTTTCTTTTCCAGATTATGAACAAACAGGAAAACGAAAGTGAAGATGACTGAGTTATCTGCAGAAGCCAATATTTAAAGTTTCTCATGTTGACCTGGCTGACATAGTTGATTTAATTTGGGAGGTTTTTTTTAAATATTTCATTTAACTATTTTAGTAAAAAACAATTTTAACAAAAACAAACCTGATTTTAAAACTTGAATGTCTTAACTAAATTCAAAAATTCATATGCTTGTTTTGTAAAAATATGTTTGCTGTTGAAGGAAAAAAATCCAGAATACATAAGTGTTTTATTTAACTAAAACAATTTAAATATCTCTCTGGTGATATTCTTCTCCTAATATAGCATGACAAGAAAATCCTCCAAATATTAATGATTATCCTGTTGAACTGGAGATAGTTCACCTCCCAGTGACTTCATAAATATCTGCTTCAATTACCTTTGGTAAATGAAATAACCAAACAATCATTGACTTTCTGATATAGCTATAAAACTAATCTGAAAAGTTTTCAGAATAAATCACTTTAATAATATATAGTGTGTACCTTCTAAAAATGAAACGTACATCTATCTCTGAGTTGTGAAGAATATGTATTAAGGTTATAACAACCAACAAGAAAGCACTTTTATGTAGAAATCCATGATTAAATCAAGTCTTTCTGACTAGTGATTTAAATCATGTATCAATTTGGTTTAAATCAAATCCACCCTGATCAGGTCATTGGTGGAATCGTGCACTGAGAGGAGGAATGGTCCTCTAGGAGTTGATAGTCCTGGGTTCACTGCTCTGGCACAGGCTTCCTGGGTAACCTTGGGCAAGTTACTTGGCCTTTGTGTGTTTTGTTTCCCCACGTGTAAAACCAGGATAATAACATGTCTTGCCCTCACTGGGATGTTGGGAAGATAACTATATTAAAGATTGTGAAGCGCTTTGAAATCCACTGATGAAAAGCATCATATAAGAGCTAAGTGTTGTTAGTTTAATAGAATGAGTGGGCAATATGTGATGCTTTGGAGAAAGATGGAAAAAATCCCCAATTGAAGTGCATCTAGTCACCGGTGCAATTGGGGGCCCCAGTTCAGCCAAGTGTTTAAGCGCATCTCTAACTTCAATCACATGACTTCAGTGGGCCTGCTCACATGCTTAAATAGCTGTTTGAATTGGCGCCTGTAGCAAACACATTAAGCATATGATTCGATTAGCCAGATCATGACATAGCAAGCCGTTAGACCAGGATGAACAATGTTGAAATTTCAATTAAATATTTCACTGAAATTTTGATGAGGAAATAGGAAAAAATTCTCACTGTATTTCCGGCCCATCTTTCAACTGTCTCTAATAACTATAAATGTCGCTTATCCTGAAATTATCCATTCTTTTTAAAAGCCCACAACTTCTTTGACAGAGTTGAGTGAATAAATGACACTAAATAATTTTGTCGTCCTTATTTCTGGGAACAAATTTTCTGTGAACGGATCATGAAATGCTCCCAAATGTCTTCAGTAAATAATTCTCAGTCTGCAGATTGTTCGCAATAAACTACTCACCAGTGTTTTGGTTAGTTATGTAAATGACGTGGCATTGTTTCCATCCCCTGATTTGACAGCACATTTAGCTAATAACACAATGTGAAGGGGGAATTTTCATTGAGTTCACTGTCTCAGTTTTGCTCTCAATGAGTGTTTGAGCAGCCAAGCTTCACATTCGATTTTCACCAGCGTTCTCACTCACTGAGCTCAAATGCACACGTGTTAATGGAAAGGGAACATAAAAGGGCCATGAACATATGAAAGCCACATGTGATTTGGAATTCCAATAAAGATGTGTGGCACCTCCCCCTCTATTCCCCACCACCACCCACCAATAGTTGCTTAGCTTTAGTGTTTGACTCCATTGCACTGTATAGTATTTGAGAGAAACAATATCAGAATTTTACAGCTTAATGCACCTCCTGACAGCTGTGAAACAAACTGCTCTGAGTTCTTCATTCCTCTGCCGTTTGAGTCACTTGCCATCTCCTCAGCTTCGAGCAATTTATGGGAGGGCCTAACTGTGGAAAAGCCAGTCAAAGCACAGAGCATGGGGAAGACTGACTATATAAGGCATTCAGAATGAGGTACTTTGCTTCCGACCTTCTATCTAGTTACGTTCACAGGCCGTTTTCATCTATAGAGCAATGTGACTATAATAAACTTCTTGTTTCACACCCCTCTATTAGAACCTTCTGGTCTCCATTGATGTGCATAAAAAAGGAGAGGCCAAGTCTGATCTTAAGAAATGGGATAATCATGGGACAATGGTAAAAATGCCAGAAAGAGGGATTCTAGCATGAACAAGGATCTCGATGAGAATAAGGAAACCAGCAATATCCCTAAAGCTTCTGTGTGTCTCTGCAGCCCTGTAGAATTCCTTCCCCAAAGCCTGCAATAGCTTCCTGCAATAGACTAAAGAAACAGTACCTGTATCCTCACGGGAACCAAAATAATTACCAGGCAAATAGATTTCTCATACAGTTACTACCGTCCACACATCCAGTGGCTCATAATTGTACCTTGCATACCGCTTGTGAAGCTTAGCAGGACACCATGAAAATTAGGTCATTTCTCAGCCCTTTAAGAAGACAGTTTATTATTTGCTGCTAATTGAGGCACATAATAAAAACCATCTTGAGAATCTATATTTGCCTTCACAGGTTTAAGCAGAGCTAGCTGGAAAGATTTTTTTGCTAAAAATCGCTTTTTGACCACATTTATTTATTCATTCATTTATTGTTTTGGTGAAAATTGTTTATTTTGATTAAACATTTCAGGTGTTTCAATGAAAAACTGGAATCCAAAACCTGAACATTTGTCAGCAAAATATTTCTGGTTTTGATTTGGATTTCAGTGAAGATTTTCCATTTTTGGTTTTGAAAAACTAAAAAGTGTTTCATGAAAACACTGAATGTTTGTTGCTTTTGGGTGCTGGTTTTTCATTTAAAAAAAAATGAAATACTTTCACGGGAAATTGGGTGGTAGGGGGAGAGAATGGACATTTTCTCTACATTTTGTGCAAAAACAAAATGACATTTTCCATCCAGGTCAAGTTGTAACATTCTGCAGTGAGATTTGTTAACAGTGGCAGCTTCATGTTCTGAAACAGCCTAATTTAAATGAGTTGTCAATGAAAGTGCCCCTCACCCTCCATTTTCCAGAGACCAATTTCTTGCTAGGCAAGGCTGCTTTTTAAACACTCTGCCTCCATGGTTCCCCCTAACCTGTATGTAACCATATTCCAGACTGACTCACGGCAGCCTTTCTGCTTGCTGGCTGAAATGTTCACTTCAGGGTAGGGTTAAAGCTTGGGGCTGTTAACTTCAGTGAGGCTAGACTGTGGACTATCTGAACTTGTATACACAGGAGAAAGTGACTGTCTAGAATAACTATTCCACTCTAGCTAGTCCAGAGTAAGTCCCATGTGGACGCCTTATCCTGTATATAAGTGACCATGGAGACAAAGTAATTATTCTGGAATAGCATCACTTTGATTGTGGAACAGAGCGCCCACATGAGGGAGTTACTCCAGAATCGGTAAATTATATCAGAACAGCTATGGCAGAACGGTGAATCTGGAATAACCATGCAGGTCAATTTCCCCCATATAGACAAGGCCTTGGAGCTTTATGCACCACGCAAGTTTTGGTACTTGTAGACTACACAAATAGTCCCCTTTGGGGTTTATTTGCAAGATCTGACATGAGATCAAGCCATGCAGCATTGCTTCATGCTTCAGCTTCTACTTCACTTGCTTTGTAATCACCAGTGCATTGCGGGCTGAATCTAGTGGGCAAAGTTATTTTGGTAGGACCAGGAATTGACAAGTGGAAGAAGATGGAAAGTGAAGGTATGAGTATATTCTGATATGTACGTTCTAGAAACCTGCAACACGAGCATCTCTCAGCTGGGCAGCTGTGAGATGGGGAGATCCATTTTCTTCCTTTAGAAGACAATTCAGAATGATTATTCCCCCTCTAGGAGCTCTAATGAACCCTCCCTGCATGTTGCGCCTGTGATGATTCACTATCAATATACCTTTGAACTCAGGGTTCCATTTTCCTACAGCAATTACAGAACCGGCCTTGCTTTGTCCCAAGGACTCCGCCATCACTCGCAGCTCTGTCTACAAGCTGTGTTGCTGGGCTCCATAATGTGACTGCAGCACCTAAGAAAGCACGCTGGTGCAAGCCGTGGCAGAGGGGACCAAACTGTAGCAGGAGAATGGAGGATCTTCCGTAGAAAACGTCACTCACCTCTTCCTCCCAAACCAGACTGCAAATACAGCCTTGTGTAGAAATCATGCATTGCAGCCTGTTTTTCCGACCAGAAACTACACGTTTCCCTGAAACACTGGTGCTTGGGGTTTTATTCACAAGATGGCCAGGAAGAAACTAGTAATGAAAGACATAGCAGAAGATCCTCAGCTTGTGTAATATCAGCACAGGTCTATTAACTAGAATGAAGCTATGCAGATTTACCCACCAGCTGAGGATCTGGTCCATCCAGCCTCTAAACAAATGAGCAGAACTCATTTTAACTCATGGTGAAGTGGCTCTAAAGAGTATAGAATGCATACAATCTGGCTTCAAATGCTTCTGAGGCACCACTCCAACACCAAATGGATGACGCTGCAGGGAAGTTCAGAATGCCAAGAGGTATCATCAGATCCTTTCTCCTGATGCCAATAGGTAGTCCACATGCAACAATCATCTCATTTTTTGTTTGTTCTTGTATCTTAAGATAAGAATAATTAAACAAACTCCGTCCTGTTAGCAAAATCATCATGGAGGGTACAGACATTGCTTCAGCACAGTGTATGCATTGTGCAGCATGATACTTTGCGAAAACACAATAATGTGGCAGTCATGAAGCATTGTAATGGAATTCAGTCCAATGACTTGGGTTGATTTTAATGGGATCCATGTAGCTAAAATTCCATTCAATAAATTGCAAATGGTTACCTCCATCTTTTTCTGGCACTTGTCAATATACAGCAGTTTTACTCTGTAAATCCATTAAATCTCAGTTTCTGTTTGACTCTTGAGGGCTAAGGTTCCAATAATTAATTTTTGTATCATGCAGAAAGCTATAATAATTGCAAGAACCTCCATGTTTATTCCAAGGAGTCCGGTGGCACCTTAAAGACTAACAGATTTATTTAGGCATAAGCTTTTGTGGGTAAAAAACCACTTTGCCCACGAAAGCTTATACTTAAATAAATCTGTTAGTCTTTAAGGTGCCACCAGACTTCTCGTTGTTTTTGTGGATACAAACTAACACGGCTACCCCTCTGATATTTGTGTTTATTCCGTATTACTGTTAGCCAATTGTATACAAGCAGCCTGATTTCACTTACACTTACGTAAATCAGGACTAACTCCACCGATGGCGATAGGGTTCCAGATCAGAACTGGCCCAGGGTATGTATACTGGTTTTGTTAATGGCTGATACTTTATTCTAATATACAGCCCACTTGGAGATATGCAGGCCTCTCTCAGTAACCCTAACCCTGTGCCAGGAAAGCCCTGCTGTTGTAGAAGTATGTCCACTAAGACCGATGGACGGTTAAGCACATGTCCATTCTTTTCTTAAATAGGTGCAATGAATGCAACATTTATTGTTGTTCTTTGTATTGTAATACTGCCTAGCAGCCCAGCCATGGCCCCCATGGTGCTAGGAGCTGTACAAACACAGAGCAAAAAGACAGTGCCTGATCCAAGCAGTTCACCCCTCTGTTGTCTCATTCTCATATTGTACAGCCAGGCTGATGGAGGGGCTCAAGGAAGTAATGAGACAGCATTAGTCATGTACCAATCCTCTACCATGGTAGGTTGTTGCAGATTATGGTAACCCGCTTGGAGAAGAAGCCTCTGTATTATCTGCTGTGCTGTGTTCATCCGTCTCAGCAACTTCTCATTTCATCATCCCCCTTGGTCCCTCAGACAGTCTGCTAGTCCAGGGCCTTGCTAGAGGAGAAATAGCATTGATGTGGGACTGGATTAGTCTTACAGTAGAGATGAGATACCTAGTTACAAAGGAAGAGACCTAGTGGCTAGAGCCCTGCATTGGGACCCAGGAGACCTGGGTTCTGTTCCTGGTTCCGTCACTAGCCTCCAGTGTGATCATAGGCAAGTTGTCAGCTCCCTATGCCTCTGTATACCCCTCTGTGAAATGGGTATAACACCACTGACCTCCTTTGTAAAGTTCTCTCCGAGAGTTAGGTGTTATTCTTACCAGCTAACCTGCTAGATGACCTTAGGCAAGTCACTTCTGTCTGTGTGCTTCTGTTTCCCCTTATCTGTCTTCTCCATTTAGACTATAGGCTCTTCAAGGCAGAGACTGTCTCTTGCTGTGTGTTTGTACAGCTCCTAGCATGTTCAGGCCCATAGCCACTACAGTACAAATAATAAATCTGTTTGGTAAACAGGGGCATTGTTTTCCTGCTGTCACTTTTGAGACACTCTCTGCACCTCCAGGGGGCTTTGTACGTAGGGAAGGTGATGGAAGACTTGGAGAACAGCAGGACAGAGCAGAATTCGACTAGGAGCTAGAGAATCTGGTTTCCTGGAGGGTGTCCTAGGTCATCGAGCAAAGGTCCAGGGGTTTGCTAAGACACAGATCAAGGAGTGGGCCTAGGTGACTTATACAAATCAGAGTAATAAGTAAACTGATTCCTTCAAGGGCTACATTGTGAAGAAGATGAACCTCAGTTATACAGCTAACGTCGATAGTCGTGTGCCAAACTGCAGATGCAATTTGCTTCCATACACAGCAACTTACAGCATGGCGGGCTTGAGATGCCAAACTATTGAGCCCCTAAATTGTGAGGAGATATGGGAATGGTTTCTTTAAATCCAGAGGTGGAAGCTAGTCGGGAGCGGGTTAAGGAAACTCTGCAGTGAAATGCAGAATGACAGAATGGCTGTAGCCCTCACAGTTTTCCTTAGTGCAAAGAGTTCCTTGTTCAGTGTTCGGAAAAAAGTGATTTTCGTTGCGTCTTTGCTCTTGTCACATGACCATGCAAAGATTGAAAATTGCATTTTCAGCTAAACCCTATTGGCCAATGAAAAATCTTTTCAACCAAAAATGTTCAATAGATGAGATTTGACCTTAGTCAGTGCTCTATATAGCTATGGAGCATGAAGCGGTCTGCAATGGGCGCTTTGCCTTCCTGCAAGCCAAGTTACTGAGGGATTTAGTTGATTTTGACATCATTTGGAACTGAAAGACACAGCAAGCGGATGAGATGGAATTTCGACACTGCTAATGGGACATCTACACAAAGGATGAGGTGTTTTTTTTTTAACTACCATGGAGAAACAAGGATTTCAACATCTACCTTTAGAATCCACTGAAAGCTGAGGAGTCTGCCGGGTGCACAACAGAGCAAAACTTAAAGCAGGAGGGTGAGTGCTCGCTGAGACACCCAGAGCTATGCTCACCTTACTGCTCTGCTGCAGACTCACTGTGTCAGGGACCTACAGCTGAGCCCAGGCGCAGCTCCTTGTCCTCAGCTGATTCAGCTAATGAACCTCCCCTGATGAGCTGAAGATACCAGCAGGCACATTCTTAAACCCTGCAGCAGGGCTAGGTACTCAATAATGTTCTGTGCTCCTACTGATGCAGCTGCTCTGCTTTCCCTCTGAAAGTCTGGCTCTGATTCTTAGCTTCTGGCTCTGCTGTGCTCCCTAGACTTGGTACCTTGGCTCTTGAGCTGGGCTCCAGCCACTAGGCCAGCCTCCCACCCTGACTGTTAGGTACGTCGGCCCCACATCCAGTCTCTTACAGCTTGGCCAAGTCACTTAGTCTCTCTGTGCCTTGGTTTTCCATTTGTAAAATGGGTATAATAGCTCTGCCCTGCTCCATGGGGTGTTGTAAAAATAAATATAGGCGAGATGCTCATGTTATGCAGTGATGGAAGCCCTATGAGAACCTAGATCAATATAGTGCCCCAGACTCTGCCCACTGAAATAAATGGTGTGATGTTGATTGACACCATTGGAGGGTCTGGTGCAGTGAGGTTGGATTACTGCTGACCTGAACATAATTAAAAGCAGTGGTGACCATGCAGTGAAAAGCTCCATGTAGTGACCATGCTGCCCCATTTTTTCCTGTTGCGGTTACTTGCTGATTGATAATGGAGCTATTTAATGCTGATAGCAAAAATCCATCAGTGACTCTGTCCACTCCCCTTGCTTGCAGTATGATGCAATGGGACTTATTAAATGCACAGTGCATCGCACAGTTAGAGGGGGAAAAAAATCTTCCCTTCATTTGCTAAAGTGCAAGGCATGCTGCAGCCATGCTCAGCACAGAACATTCCCCTCGCCCTAGGGGAAAGGCTGTTCAGAACAACCTACGTGTGGGAGTGCCCTTGGTGAGGTGAAGCATTAGTATGTCAGCGCAGCTCTCAGCGCGAGCTTATTTGCATGAGGCGTCTGTACCGGGCTCCTCTCCCTATCGAATGAAAGCCAGCAGCAAGGGTAACACAACGACAATGAATAGACTCTGAACTTTAGAGCCTGCTTCTCTCACACAAGCGTTCTCCGCAGAAAGGCCTAGCGAGTGCTATGGGATCCCAAAGGTACTTGGTCACGCATGCTCTTTAGGGCGCGTGTTTTCCCCCTTCTGTGTTTTCTTGCTCTGCTTAGCAACTTAGGCCGTCAGATCCCTTCGGTTTGAGAAAGCAGGGAAAGCTGCTTCATGCAAAGGTGAGGACTGGCCAGCAAACAGTTTCACTGAGCACACATGGGTATGACGCAGCCAGGCACAGGTCACTTAGGCGCTCAAAGGGCATTGGGTCAGCAGGAGCAAGGGGCTAGCAGTGGTGGGAATAGGTGGCAGGGCTGGTTCAGTACACCACTGTCTTGTGACTAGTCTGTCAGGTGCTTTTTTGGGTCTTGGCTTTAGCCCAGATGGGCCAGATACTGGTCTCTATACCTGTGTTGAGTAGCACTTGGGCCATTCCTTTCAACAGCAGCACAAGGTACTTCTCCTCTGGAGTAAAGGGAAGGGCAGCTGGCTCTCTGAATGTGATCCCCCAGCTAATGACTGCAATGTGGGGTGAGTTAAGAATAAGGTAGACACAGTTCTCATTCCCAGCATTGCTGCAGCTGTGGCGTCTTAGCCAGTCTATTAGCTAGGATGCATGAGAACGGGTGTTTAGAATGTGCTTCTAGTAAAAAAGGGATCCCCAGCCAAGGGGGAAAAGCAATCCCTCCTCATGTTCCCTTCTATTGCTGTTCTCTCTCACCAGGTAAATCAGCGTGGATTCCGTTAAACAGCTTACCTGTCACGTCCTGACTGATCTACAGCAACTAGGAACGCCAGCAGCAAAGCCTGATTCCACATTGCTCTGCTCAGTCAGTTACACCCTGTGCAAAGCAGGTATCAAACTCTACCAGATTAGGATGGTGGTGTTTTCACACCTGTTCTGCACAGACCTAAATGATTGCCCAAGACAGCGGGTGAGGTGCTGTGCGGTGGGGTGAGAAGGGAAGGGAGGGGAGGGGAGTGGGAGAGTATTTTACATCCCAACTAGTAACCGGTGCATAAATGATCAAGAGTGACAGGAGAAGCTACACCAGAAAGCTCTCTGCTCCTCCAGAATAAACTTCCACAGTACCCAGCAATAGCCATCACTCTTCATGAATGCAACAACCATGAGTTCTATGTGTACGCAGCAGAAAATGAATGGCCCTTCTCCATAACAGAGAGCAATTCATCATCTATGTCCATTCCTTACACTGCACGGCCGTTATCGGTACACTGCGCTCCCTGGTCTGCACTGGCAGTGGCCCCTATACACCGCACGGCCGTTATTGGTACACTCCACTCCCTAGTCTGCACTGGCAGTGGTCCCTTTGCACTGCACGGCCATTATTGGTACACACCACTCCCTGGTCTGCACTGGCAGTGGCCCCTTTACACTGCATGGCTGTTATTGGTACACTCTGCTCCCTGGTCTGCATTGGCAGCAGCAGTGGTGGGGGGGTTGCCAGAGGGAATGGCACTGGGAGCAGTGCAGAGACACAGGGCCTCTGTGCAGGCAGAACAGGCTGCTGACTCATCCAGAGCTGGGCATTCTTTATTAGCCAGGACAGAGTTTCTTGCCAAAATCATTAGCAGGCTTGGTCGCTGGCCCTGTCCATATAGTGCTGATCTGCCTCAGCTCTCTAGAGAAAACGGCCAAGCTAAAGTGTTGCAAAGCCTAGTTTTTAAGGTTGTGCTGACGTTTCTGCTTAAAGTTTTTTTTTTTGCCGTTTGTATCTCGCATACATAGCAGAGCTCATCACCACAGTGCTAAGCTCCCAGACATCCCCAGCGAGGCAGGGCAGTGCTGTGCTGTCATCACCATTGTACAGACAGGAACTGAGGCACAGAGAGGCTAAGTAACTTACCCAAAGGCATATAGAAAATCTGTAGCAGAGCAAAGAACTGAGTCCCAGTTAGCACCCTAACCACTGGGCCAGCCATCCTCCTCCTCTTCCTCATTTGCTCCCACTTTAAGCTGTATTTGTCAGCCTGTGTTAATCAGTTTCTTTTTGTGAATCAACTGCATGGGCCAGATCCCCAGCCAGTGTCAGTCACTGGCACCAGCTGAGAATCTGACGCACAACTCCTATGTAGCTCTTCTGCATGTCTTTAGCTGTGCTGTTGTTTTCTTTGCCTGGGCTCAGAGATGAAAGGCATCTCGGCGTAAGTTAATTCATAGTAAGTGGGTGGGGGTTGGACCACGTCCTTGAAATCTTTGAAGGAAACACCCCTCCAAGTGCTGAAGCCTTTTCAAGGACTTTGACAAACAATCAAGTACAAAATTGTATCCTACTTCTCTGTATTTCTTAACCACGTTTATACTATTAGGAACATGCGGTGTTTGTTCCTTGAGAATTGATCACTCCTGTTGCTTATTCCTAAAGCTGAGTGTCTTTCATGGAAGTCACAGATTCATGGAAGTCATGGACCAGTTACTGGCCTTGACTTTTTGATTATTGCCCGTGACCTGTCCATGACTTTTACTAAAAATATGTATGACTAAATCGTAGCCTTACTTATTCCCCACTGGAAGTCATAGCAATTCTTTGAGATGACATCACTGGCTGCTATGGAAATGGCTGTGATATCACAAACAGAAGACTATGATACCAAGTAAGAAATAAGAAAGAGCTGTTGACATCTGAAGGATCAAATCCTGGGCTAAGTTCAGCCCTGGCATAAATGAGTGCCTTAACTTCCATGCGTAGTCCACCTCCTTACACCAAGGCTGAATATGGCCCATGAACTTAATGCAAATAATCTTAATTATTAAAAGGAGAGGAGAAGAGGGCCTCTAGCAACAGATGACAAAAAGATTGGGAATAGACCATTTCTGTCTCCAACAAGTTCAACATCCTTCTTCTAAAAAGAAACCCCAGCTGAAGACTCACATTGAATTATAACAGCATAAAGTACCTGGCCACCGCCAGAGAGGGAAGTCAATTCTTACTAGTGCTCTTGGTCAGTTTAGGTCGCATGGTTCATTCCTGGTACATGAGCTACTTTCAGGCCCTTCAGTTTGGTGAGCAGGGTTGTAAGCGTAGCCGGGTTTTGAGAATGTTTGCTCTTCCCTGTTAAATTCTGCACTCGTGCCACTCCTCTTTCTCAGGCATCAGTTTGAAGGCACAATGTGAGTAATATTTCCTCAAGTTAATATTCCAGCTACACGCTTATTCATTACCGGCTGGTGCTTATTTTATGCATAGACAGTAAGATTAGTAGCACCACTGGCTCTGCTGTGTTTTATAGTAGCCCCACTCTTTCACTTTCTGATGAGACCAGGACATTCAACCAAAGTAGGTGGTCCAAGTTTGCTTTCACCACCTCTGTCCTCCTCAGTGAGATGAATTATAGACATGGAGCCTCGCTGATCAACATGCTCTCTCAGCTATTTCGGAGAATCGGCTGTATCTGAATTTGTGGCGAGCTACTTGATGCCAGCTGGTTGATGAGACAAATTGACACTTAATTTAGTGTAATGTACAAGGTATTAGGGTGAGCAGTTTCTCTGCCTTACTGACGTGGTTGTATGCCATGTAGTTGTAGCAGGGCTGGCGCTACCATTTAGGCGACCTAGGCAATGGCCTAGGGCTCCAGAATTTTTGGGGGGCGCTATTTTGCTGGGGGGGGGCGGCATGCGGGTCCGGTGGACCTACTGCAGTCATGCTGGAGGATGGTTCACTGCTGGAAAGGCTCCGGTAGAGCTGCCACAGTCATTTCGGCGGACGGTGCGCTGGTCGAAAGGCTCCAGCGGACCTACTGCAGTCATGCCTGCGGCAGCTCCACCAGAGCCTTTCCAGCAGTGGACTGTCTGCCGGCATGACTGCGGTAGGTCCACCGGACCCGCGGGGAGCGGCGAAATGGCCCTCCGCCTAGGGCATCAAAAACCCTGGCGCCGCTCCTGGGTTGTAGCCATGTTGGTCCCAGGATGCTATAGAGACAAGGTGAAGGAGGCAATATCTTTTATTGGACCAGCTTCTGTCCCATAGAAGATCACCACACTCACTTTGTCTTATTGGTGTGAGTTCTGACTCCCGTTGCTGTCAATGGGGGATCATTGCCCAGGATTAGCTAAGCACAGGGTTTCCTTGCTGTACTTTTGCACCACCCCACATCACAGGGGAAAAGGGAAACGTTGCCATTTACACATCTGCAAAATTTGGTTATTTGGGTTAGTCAAGTCCTGAGAAGGCTGTGAGGAACTTCAGAGGGACTCAGTCAGGCTAGGAGAATGGGCAACACAATGGCAGGTGAAGTTCAGTGCTCATAAATGCAAAGTAACGTGCACTGGAAGGAAACAATTAAACTACTCATACACCACACAGGGTTCTAAATTAACTATATCTACTCAGGAAAGGGACCTGGGCATCTTTATAGACAGCTCTGGTCAATGGTCAAAGAGACAAACAAGATGTTAGCATGTGTAAAGAACAGGACTGAGAATTATCTGGCAATGTACTAATGCTTTTATATTAATCAATGGTGCGGCCTCACCTGGATAGTGTGTGCAGGACTGGTCACTTGGACAAGTCATTTCATCTCTGGGCTACTCCATCTGTAACATGAAATAATAGTCCTTCCTTTTCTCCCACTCTTTGTCTGACCGTGGTTACTCTGGGATTTGCCAGAGGTGGAGCTGCACCACTGCAAACCCCTGGACATGACTTACACTCGCGCAATATGATGGGTAGCAGCGCGGTTTATCTTAGTCAACATTGACTGAGGCATTGACCATGGCTTATTACATGGACGTGCAGAACCTAGCACTATGGAAATCCATAAAACCCCACTGGTGTGTCTAGCCATTGCTTTAACATGGCTATTAAATAATGTAGCTAAAGTGCTTGCAGCAGCCTGTCCATATATTGTAAGCTCTTCGGGGCAGGGACTGTGTCTTTTCTAGTTTCTGTAGGGGGACTGGCACACTTAAACCTTCTTAGTTATAGCAGCTGGTACAGAGGCGTGTTTGGGGTCTGTGCCTCTGTTATACACACCTATCTAGTGCTTGTGCTATTGTCAGACTTTCTATGTCCGGATGTGGAATGGGCTGAGAATACAGACGAGAACCTCAACAGTCAGATGATGGTTTTTGCAAAGCCAGGGATGATTCCAATCCATGATCCACTTTGTCCAAACCACCATAGTTCCGAGCACAGGATCAGGTAAAAACTGCTGGCTTTGGCTTCTATTTAGTAAAAACATACATCAGGTGGTGTTTGTAAAAATGACTTATCGCATCAAATACCCTGTGAACTCAGCTAAGAAACCTGAGTGTGGAAAGAAAGAATGTTTCAGCACCTCTGCAATGTCTGCACTCCTTCCATCATACTTTCCATGATTCTTCTTTAAGCTCCTCATTACACACATAATAGCCCTGTGGATCAGTTAGAAGCAACAGGGCAGGGCTGCATGTTCTTTACAACGGCGTCTCTGCCTCTCCCTGTCACAGCTGTGAATCAGTTTTCACTTCCGCACTACTATCAGTGGGTGTTTTGCAAACTAAAGTGAAATGCCGCCTCCTTTACTGTTCTAAATTGGCAGAGCTCCATGGATTTCAAAGTCAGCTTAAGTTTGAACTGCAAATGTATCATCCCCCTGAGTTTGATTAGATAACGTCAGGGAATCCAGAAGCTTCTTAAATGCTACATAATGGAAAAATGAATTCTAAGCATGCGGCACTGTATAATGTTGGTTCTCACTCAGTTCACCACCAACAACGACAGTTACTCAGAGAGACATGGTGGGGGTGAGGTGATATCTTTTATTGGGCCAACTTCTGCAGGTAAACGAGACAAGCTTTCGAGCCACACAGAGCTTTTTTTCTTCTACACTGCCTAATTCTTCAGACACTAAGGTACCAGCGAGATGATGTTCCTTATTTATAAGGTCGCTAAGGTAACAGTCAATACTAACATGAGACAACGCTTGGCTATTGGTCACGTTTTCTGGCTCTTAATAATAATAATCAGTTATATAACACCTCCTTCTCAAGCATTGGTTCAGTAGTGACTCTGACAGAAAACTGCCACCCACTGAGCTATCAACACCACTTACAGGAGGATTTGTACCATTGCACTTTAGCTGAGGTTTCTGCAGAAGGGAATTGCCTGAGTGCAGCATGGGATTCCCTTGGTCCAAGGGAAACAGGAGTTGTGTACATTTCAACAAATTATACTAAGCAAATGCACTGGGTGCATCACTGATTTCTCCCCTTAAACTGAGTAGGGCTGGCTGGAAAACAAGAATTCCATTTTGCAAACCATTATGAGATTCTGAAATTTGTTTGCATTCTTTATCAGAACGAACCCAAGACCTCTTGAAAATTTTCATGAAAAACAACATGAGAAAGACAGACCCCAGTTTTGTTTGACATATTTTGGCATTTGAATTTACACACACACACAAATTTTCCATGGACAACTTAGATAAACTTTGGGGGTGGGAGGGTTTCATTTTTTTAAACCTCTTCTAGGTCCATGCTCTTGGTGTGCAGTTAGGAGCCAGTGGTCCAGCTGAGTTGGCCAGGACTCAACTAAAAGCTAGCAGAAGAGAAAAGGACGAGATCCTACCCCCACACACCTGGTCTGGCATAGGATGTGAGGAGATCAGTGTAGCTGGCATATCCAGATGCCGGTGAGGACTTGCATGCTATATTAGAAATGGGCCAATTTACTGAAGCGCAGCTGGACAGGGACTTGCAAATCGAAATCAGAGAATTGCTATGCAGGACAGGTTGTGAGGCAGTAGAATTCGCTAAAAAACTGGAGTTCATCCATTCAACAGCTCGGCAGGAGAAATAACAGCTACTAGTGAGGAAGGTGTAAGCTGATCACCCTCCTCCCTGTAAGTACAAAACTGTGTCTAAGACACATGATGTGAAAGGAGATTCCGATGATTCTCACAAGAACCCCACTTGCCCATGCCCCCAGGGCTCTGGCTCTAGGAAGATAAGGGGAGATCGATGTAGGAGTATCTGGTGGTGCTTTGTCATCTAAGGATCCCTGTAGGTGGGAGATCTTGCTGTGACAGATCCTACACAAGGAGGATCTGAACCCTAATGTCCTAGCCACGTGCCCAGACTCCTCATGAGTCAACCAGTCCTTCAAGCTGATTGGCCTGTGGGACACTAAATTCACCGCATCTGGAATCATATGCTCAGCTCTTCCTTAGTCCTTTATTAAAGCCAGTTAGCCAAAGCCCAGATGTTGTGGTGGTGGGGGGAAGAGGGTCTGTGAGGAGAAGAAATCAGCGAAACCAGTCAGATGTATTCTTGATGTAATCTTGTTTGTTTGCAAAACATGTGCACACAGTCCATTTTTCCCCTAAGCACAATAGAAACAAACAGCAGCAGGCCGTTTCTTGCTCAAAAATCCCCATAACTGCTCTTCCAGTAAGTTCTATGCCCAAGAAGTCCTGCACTTCTGCGTCCTCTCAGGGTCATGCTCACCACTCCATCACTTGGCTGTCAGCCTCCTGCGCACACGACATGCCGCCTGCCTTAGCTGCTTGGTCCACATGCACAGCACCAACCCTCAGGCCCAGCTCTGATGCAGCCTTTGCCTATGGCAGACCCCCCATTATTGGCAGCTGTTTTGACTACAGAAGGAGGTTGGATTGCTTATTCTGTCGAGCCTGAAAGAGTGCTTGGCACCCACTGGTTTTCACAAGGGCTGAGATTCTTTCGATCAGTCCCTGGCTGATACCTATTAGCACCTTTCAGTGGGAGCCAACAGCAGCGGTGGCTCCAGAGATGCTGGCGAAAGCTGCAGGGCATGGCCTATGAAAAGCAGTTATAGCCAGTTTTCCATTGCAGAAATCTAAATGTCATCGCAAGCCATGCCCCATGCTTGCAGGTGTGGGTTGCTCTGTGGATCTTCTGTGTGCTGGTTTTTGAGTGAGCTGCTCCGTCTTGTCAAGCACTCTGACCAAGCTAGGACTGGTATTTCCTGCCTGTGGCAGAAAGGCTTCTCTTTGCTAGCACTTCGCTTCTTTTTTTCCCCCACCCAGCATCTCAGATTTCATCAGCCTTTGTGCGTGGTGGCTTGCTAAAGAGTGTAATAACCCTGACGCAAGTGCAGAGTGAACTTAGTACAAATCCGTTTCACCTTGCTCACGTACGGCTACAATCCCATCTTGCCACCTCCTGATGCACAGACCTGGCAGTAGAGATAGCCTCTGTGAAGGGAGGTTACATAAATAATTGCTCAGGAAGAAGACAAAAGAACAGTCAGGGAGGATGCCGCTTAAAAAAGGTCATGTAATTAAAGAATCTATTCAGAGTTGCACATTAGCAAAGCTCCTGGTGACCCTAAGTTACTCCCTCCCTTATCAGGGTAACGTGACCTAGATACGGTTCTGGTGATGCAAACATTCCCCCGACTTGGATCATATAGGGCCCAAATCTTGCCACCACGGATATCAATAGTAAAATACCTGTTAAAATCAGTGCAAGCGACAGGAGCAGGTCAGCTATACTTTCATAGTGGCTACAAACATTATCTGTCCTGTGATCCCCTGGCATGTGCCTGTCCTTCACTGTGCCTGGCAGGGCTGTTTACGTCAGTGATGTTAGTCATGTATGTCCTCTCACCGTGCATTGGTAATGCCGATAACGTCTGTCCTCTAACCATGCTGGGAGCATCTGAAATCCAAATGAAGGTCACGTAGAACAGGTCCCCTCGTGTCATGGAGAAGACATCAAATTGGAGCTTAATGAACAGTCTCCTCGGCCCAGGCCAGGACTAGGGAGCACAGGGGCTGTTCATGTAGGCCCCTATTCAGGAAAGTACTTAAGCACGTGCCTGACTCTAAGCATGTGAGCAGTCCCAGTAACTATCAATGGGTATAGTCATGGACTTACAGTTAAGCACGTGCTGAAGTGTTTTGCTCAATCTGCAAGCTAGAGAGCCAGCGGGAACTGCAGGATGTCTCTGTAGGCCGGCAGCCTGAAGAAAGAAACCCTCCTATAGTCACTGTAGGCAAGTCCTGTTTCTTCTTTACACGAGGAGCTTTGCACAGACCACAGAAGCCTTTTGAGTCATGACGCCTGACAAACTAACCTAGTTTGCATTGGAAATGTAGATCAGAGGCCTGGTAAATACAGAAGCCAAATAAGCAGTTGGCCAGAGGGCAATGGCAAACCTCTCTTGAGCAGCGTTCTAAAGCAAGGGGAGGCTAACACATTCTGCTGTTTAATTCAGGAGTCCCATAACATGGGAAGCCCCCACACTGCTGACGCACAGCTCTGCAGCAGGGGAGGCGTTCAGATGAGCCCCCACACCCCAAAGGGTTGACAGTCAGGTTGAATCAGCATCCAAGAGTCAAGGGTCCAGTTGATTTCACTGGAACCAGGATTTCATCCCCAGTGTTCACCCCAGCATTGGTCCCATTCCTGCAGGCCTAATTTACGGTTTGTCTTCAGGCTCCTAAGCAGGCATTGCCCCTAATCCCTGTTGTCATCACACAAACTGAATCTGGCAGCACTTTCAACTTGAACTAGTTGGCTCAGCTGGAGCTAATGCTAATAGCTAATGCTCGGCTGAGGCTTTCACTCAGGTTGGTAACCCACCCACTTTGCAGTGAGGATGTGGGCTAAATTAATCAAGCACTGCTAATTCTCCAGTGCCTTCCCACAACTCCTTGATGGGCCCGGAAGGACAGACACATTCTCCCACAATTCTCTGGGAAAGAATCGTGGGGCAGTTCAGGGTACCGCAGCACACAGAACCATGGGAAGTGGCCCCAGAAGTCCTGGTGACCCACACGGCTGTGTGGAGCGCCAGTGAGAACACAGCGACTTTGCAATGTGGCTGCTCATGTCCACGTTAGGCTTACCCAGGTGTTCAGACCTGTGTGGCAATCAGCAGAGTTAACTCTCCAGGGAAGACAGACCCTTCAGCTGAACTATCTTTGCCCTTCCAACGCTGGAAATCAGGAGTAACTCCACTCAAGTCAATGCATTTGCCATAGTAAAACTTGGTAGATAGCTACAGATGGTCAAAAAGTGATTTCCCCTCCTCCCGAACAATTTTGATTTAAATGATTTTTTTTCATTTTTCTTGAAAATTTTCTTCAAAATATTTCAAGTTTTCATCAAAAACCCCAAAACCAAAAATGATTTGTTTTGGGGTTTTCACTTAAAATTTCAACAATTTAAAAAAAAATCATGAAAATTCCTCTTTCATTGAGCAAATACTTTCCATAAAAAAACAAAACAAAATATGTTTCAACAAGAAAAGCTTTGACCAGCTCTAGTGAGATTGGACTCAGTCCCTGAGAACAAAAATAGAGACCACTTCTGTGCCAATATTGAAAATAAGGACAAAATTAACCTTGATTTCATAGATTCCAAGGCCAGAAGGGACTATTGTGATCATCTAGTCTGGCCTCCTGTGTAACACAGGCGAAAATCATTCTTAGCGCAAGTCTTTTAGATTGAGAGCCAATCTCGCATTAAAAATGTTCAGGGATGGAGAGTCCACCATGACCCTTGGTAAGTTGTTCCGATGGTTAATTGCTCTCACTGTTAAAATGTACATCTTATTTCCAGTCTGAACTTGTTTAGTTTCAGTGGAGCAGGATGGGCTCTGGGAATGGAGATTACTGGAAAAAAGCAGTTTTCATGCTTTCTGGCATATCGGCATCTGTTGTCTGTGGTCTCTGTCTCAGTGTTCAGAGGGACAGTAAACAAGAGCTTCGATCACTAAGGGCACGTCCACACTACCCGCTGGATCGGTAGGTAGCGATTGATCTATCAGGGATCAATATATCGTGTCTCGTCTAGACAGAGGTGTAGTGTGCGCCCTCCGTATCCTCCAACCGGAGGGGGCCCCGCAAGGAAGGGGGCCCCTAAAAGTGGCAAAAAAAAGTAAGGTATAACTAGTTAAGTGACATTTATTGACGCTATTGCACAATCCATGTCGGTTTTACTGACAAAACCAGCGAACTCATAATGGAATTGAATCATTTTATTTATGTCATTGAGAAAGAGAGAGAACTTGTCACGGGCAAACAATTTTTTAACGTACATATACAAGAACAGCCTTCAGGAGGTATATCTGAATCTTTGCATTTGCATCAGAATTCTTCTGACCACACCAGTTACTGTCGCTGGTGCTGAAAGGAGCTTCAGCAGAATGAAACTGATCAAGAATATCCTGCGCTCAAGCATGACAGATGACAGGCTTTCTGCGCTTGCAGTTATCTCAATCGAAAACAAGATTGCCAGATCTCTGGATATGATGCATTGATTAACCAATTTGCGGAGAACAAGGCTCGAAAGAAGCACTTTGCGTAAATATGGAATACATGTACACTGTAGGCCTATGTATACATAACATGAACCCTGTATATTGTATAAAATATATACCACATTCCAGTTTCTGCATTGTAAGGGGCCCCAGACATGTTCGGAGGGGGCCACGTTCTTTGTTGCTACGGCCTGCGTCTAGACGCGATAAATTGATCCCTGAATGCACTCCCCGTCAACTCCAGAACTCCACCAGGGCAAGAGGTGGAAGCGGAGTCGATGGGGGAGCCATGGCCATCGATCCTGTGCCGTGAGGACAGGAGGTAAGTTGAAATAAGATGCGTCGACTTCAGCTACACTATTCTCATAGCTGAAGTTGCGTATCTTAGATCAACCCCCTGCCCCCAGTGTAGACCTGGCCTTATAATCTGCTCCAACAGATCACTGCACATGGAAAATGCCAGTCTCTGTGGATCTGAACATTGTATTCATGCTAAAATAGACCCGTTTATCTCTGCAGCAGTATATGACACTAAGCCTTAGGGCCGGTCTGCAAAGAAAGTTGCACCTGTTTAACTAAATATGTGGGGTGAAATCCTGGCCCCACTGAAATCACTGGGCATTTGACTTCATGGGGCCAGGATTTTACCCACGATGTTTAAACTGATTTAGATAACTGATAAAAAGGCTGTGTGGACGCACTTAAATCGATTTTAAACCAGGAAACATTGGTTGTGCTTCTGTTGGTAAATGTACAGGTGCAAGCTAAACTGCTATAACCAGCTTTAAATTGATCTGTGTCCATACATGGGTTTTCATCCACTTAAATCAGCAGTCTCCAAACTGGGGGACACCCCCATGGGGGGCACAAAGCAACATTCAGGAGGGCACAGCTGGGGCCCAGGCAAGCTCCCATGGGAGACAGGGCGGGAGTGCAACCCAGCTCTGTTCCTAGCCCCAGCTGCCAGCCCTACGCCCAGGGGCCCAACTGCTGGCCTTGTCCCCCAGTTGGGGCTCCACTCCCGGTTCCACCCCTGTCCCTAGCTGTGACCCCAATCCCCCTTACCCGTGTCCACATCCCCCTTTCTTGGAGCTGCAGCCCCACTCCTGGCCCCAGCTCCGGGGAGGTAAAAAATTGGGGAATACTGATTTAAATAAATCATTTTATAACAGCTTTTAAGTTAAACTGGTGCAATTTGTGTGTGCAGAGACACAATTATTATTACTAATTATTACTAAAAATAAAAATGCATAATAGAAATGCAGGATGATCTCTGGTGTTTTAAAAATAAATATTTCAAACAGCCATTTCAAAATATCAAATGATATCAATTCACAAACAGGACGGTACCAAATTTTTATTCTTAAATTAATCCTTTTTTTTTGGCTGAAAGTTATGTGCCTCACAAAAATCTAATGCAAATCATTTCTTTAAAACTTCATAATTTGTCCAATTTGCATCATATTTCTACCCAAAAAAGCATCTAGACAAACAATCTCTTAATAAAGTTTATTAAGCTGGATGTGATTTTAAATGATTGAATTATAAACCCAAGAAACGCAGGGATTACAGTCAATACAGAGGCTGAACCATGCTGGTAGGTAAGGTTATAATGAAGCACGCACTATTGTAACCACTTAAGCAGATACATTAGCTGCTAACAAAGAAGAGCATCTATAAAATCATGCATTTCCTGTGCACCAAACCATGACGTTTTAAATAATCCATCAAAACATTTTTTAAAAAAGGAAAATAATGAAGCTGTTGAAATAAAACCTGCTCTATGTAGCAAACCACAACATTTCCAATAATGCAGTGAATGACACATTCTTAAGCAAGTAACAGAGGAATTAATTTGCTACAATGAAAGTGTTCCGTTGCCTAAGAGGGCTTGTATAAATTTTGCATAATGTTTCGAAGATATATATCCCCCATAATAAACTTCCTTCAATTAGAATCAATTAGCTCAAGGTCATTTCCTATTAATAGGAGTACTAAAAATCAAAGAAATCACTAGTTATGGCATTCACCTCTCCTGCAACCTCTCTCCACACGTCTTGCCACCCAGACTAATAGCCAAATGCACTCACCTCCACAGTACACTCCCTCTTATTTCCACTACACAACTGCCCACAGTTACACATTCAATTCCTCAAAATCACACTCAACTTTACTTCTGGCAGGGGCAGAGTTAAGGTTGTTTGGTGCCTGAATTGTGCATTCCCATGCTTTAAAATGTTTGTTTTCTCTTTAATTTAACCTTAACTCTGAATTTCCCTGGTTTCGAATAGTGTCTTTTAATATGTTTTACAACATTCTTGTAAGATTTTTTCCCCCTGAAATATGTGCACACATGCACTCTTCATGGGTAATAGAAACCTCAGAAAGTGCATTTTTCCAGGCAAACTTTTCATTATATGTCTCTATGAAGACACGATGCAATGAGAGCAATGGGCAGATTGTCCCATTCCTGGATTTCCCCGCTATAAAGCACAGGAAATTTTGAGTGTCCATTCATGGAGTCTCTGCTTTTATTATTTAATAATGGGGATAATGGGATTTGTCGCCCAGCCAATCGCTGCAGAACTGACAGGAGACTTGACCCAGGGAAGCCACAGAGTACCCGAGGTCAGTGCTATCTGAATGGAGACCATTTGCATTTGTTCTGCCTCCTAAATCTCAGGCCCCATAGCCACCCAATTGGTTCTCCAATGGGCACATCGTCCCCCAGGCAACTGCTTCATTCAGCCCCTCTTAGGGGCCATTTCAGAGAGCGGGAGGGGACAGCACATGAGTTAATACTGGTAAGGTCACCGTGAACAGCTTATGGTGCTCCCATGGGGTAGACCAGAGCAGATGTTCCTATAGGAAGCGCTGATTTCCCCCTCCCCTGCCCCCCAGTTCTGTCTCCTCTATTCTTTGCTCAGTCCCGTCCCAACCAGGGGACCAGATATCCCTGGAGCATCCAGGGGCTTCCACAAGGTAATGGGAGGAAGGCAATGTTGTGCAGGTAGCAGCCTCCTTTCTGGGCCGCATCACCACCTGGATCCACTCATTTTCTCTGCCTCTGCCCGCACATGGGAAATGTGGCTCATGGTGCAGAATTACCCTTTGGTCACAAATGGGACCTGTTGGCTATCCATTGGAATGTTAATGAGACCCACCCTGCTATACAGAGCTTTGCTCGGCATCTTGGGTAATTTTAACCACAGGAAACAGAAGTGGAAACGGGGGAGACAAAGGACAAATGGAAGAAGCTGCAGCTGGCTTTTACTAGACTAACCTAAAATGGAACAAGATGGATTCTTCCACATTCCAATCTCTTCCTGAAAAGCTGCGTGAATCTTCATCAAAACCTCCTCCTCTTTCAAGTGCTACCTCATGTCCTATAGGCGTGGATCTGTGAGCACCAAATCAATATACAGTCCCCTACTCTTTGTAACCTTCAAGTACCGAGCTTCTGAAAACCTATCCCATAGCCCAATATAGGGGTCGGCAACCTCTGGCATACGGCTTGCCAGGGTGCCAGTTTGTTTACCTGCCATGCCGGCAGGTTTAGACAATCGTGGCTCCCACAGGCCATGGTTCGCCGTTCCAGGCCAGGGGGGTTGGCGGGAAGCCGTAGCCAGCACATCCCTCGCCCGCACTGCTCCCCTCCGCCCCCATTGGCACATCCCTCGCCCGCGTCTGGTCGAACCTGCCAACGCAGCAGGTAAAAAAAAATCCCATCCCATCAGGGTGCTTACCCTGGCGAGCTGTGTGCCAGAGGTCAGGGCCGCCCAGAGGGGGGGCAAGTGGAGCAATTTGCCCCATGCTCCGCAGGGGCCCCTACAAGCATGGCTGAGGCTCCCTCCCCAGCCCCGTTTCCTCCCTTCCCCTCTCCCGGAGCCTCAGCCCATCCAGCAGCATCCCGGACAGGTGCAACGTGGCTCCGGCAGGGCCCTTGAGCCCTGCCCCGTTCAGAGCCGCGTGGTCAGGGGGCGGGGCTGTGAGCTCCAGGCTGAGTGGAGGGAGCTGAGCTCAGCCTGGAGCTCGCAGCTCCCCCCCGACCACGTGGCTCTGAGCGGGGCAGAGCTCAGGCCCGCCGGAGCCACGCTGCCGCTGTCGAGCGAAGCTCCTGGATGGGCTGAGGCTCCGGGTGAGAAGGGAGCCAGGGGGTAAGGGGCCGGGGAGGGGGGTGGCTAAGGGGCAGGGAGTCCCGGGGACAGAGAGGGGGCAGAGGTTGAGGGGATGATCAGGGGACAGGGAATGGGGGGCTGGGAGTGTGGGCATTCCAGGGGTCTGTCAGGACTCAGAGAAGGGGTGATAGGGTTTCGGACAGCCAGGGGACAGGGGTGCGGTCCTGGGGAGATAGTGAAGGGTCTCTGGGAGACAGTGAGGGGGCAAGGAGCAGGATGGGTTGGGGATTCTGAGGGGGGCAGGCAGTCGGGGGGCAAGAAGTCGGTGGGGGGCAGGGCCAGGCTGTTTGGAAGGCTCATCCAGCAGTTTGAGGCTTTCAGAAGAGCCAAGCTGTTAGCTTTTCCATTAGGGCTACCGTCCCTTTCACTTTCTCAAATGCCAAATTATAGTCTATATTTAATTTCAGTGCCATAAGGAGATTCTCGTCAGGGGAGGGTAGCTTCCTTTAAAATTAGTCACTGGGGGTGGGATCACATAAGAAGACCAATATCCTTCCCAACCCTACCAAGGGAGACCCTCCCCCTCCCCTGCAATCCCTGAGGCTTCAGAGGGGTTAATTCAGTGGTTCTCAGACTTTTATACTGGTGACTCCTTTCACATAGCAAACCTCTGAGTGTGACCCCCCCCTTATAAATTGAAAACACTTTTTTATATATTTAACACTATTATAAATGCTGGAGACAAAGCAGGGTTTGAGATGGAGGCTGACAGCTCGCGGCCCCCAGTAATAACCTCGTGACCTCCTGAGGGGTCCCCACCCCCAGTTTGAGAACCCCTGGGGTAATTTAATTTTAACACCCTATGTCCTTTCACATGCAGGTGCTATTTTGAGCATTTCAGTTTTCACAACATAGGCTCATCCCAGATTTGGAACAAGCTCAAATGCTCAGTTCATGGAGTATGTACATAAGCTATACTAAAGACAAACCCACAGTAACCGTCTCCAGTTTGTGAGGGACCCCATGGAGCCAATCTCTAGGAAACAGATGAATGCATGGAGGTTAAGTCCATTAATGGCTATTAACCAGAATGGTGTCCCTAGCCTCTGTTTGTCAGAGGGTGGAGATGGATGGCAGGAGAGAGATCACTTGATCATTACCTGTTAGGTTTACTCCCTCTGGGGCACTTGGCATTGGCCGCTGTCAGTAGACAGATACTGAACTAGATGGACCTTTGATCTGACCCAGTATGGCTGTTCATATATTCTAACCTAAATGAACTCAAAGTTATGAAGACAGATATAAGTCAAGGAAGCCAGGAGAGTATCAGAAACCTGGAAAAATCTCTGACTGGATGGGCTCAGGCGTTTGGTCACAAGCTGAGGTGGTTCAAAAAGTTTTGGATTTTTTTTTAAGCAGAATTTTTTTATTGTTTCTTTAAACGATCAAACACAGCAAGCAGCAGATAGTTGGCCACACACTTCTGAAACCCCAAACCATATTCAGGTTTTGGCAGACTAATTTCAGCATTTCAATTTTAAAAACCACAACAAATTTTGAAGGAAAGCAGACGTTGTCCGTGATTTTTTTCTGCTTTTTAAAAACCCCTAGTTTTCGATCCAGAAACAGTTTTGACGACATATATTTGTTCAACCCTTTTAATGAGCTTTAGTGCCTTTTAGCACTAGCTGATGCTGAGAACCAGTGATACCTTGTAAAGAAGTTTTCTCAAAACTGGATTTGTGCCGAGATGCAGAAGGTTTATTTTTCCCAGGGCTGCCTATGGTGGGGGAGCAAGTGGGGCAATTTGCGCCAGGCCCCGCAGGGGCCCCCATGAGAATATAGTATTGTAATTTTTTTTTATAGACGGGGCCCCCGAAATTGCTTTGCCCCACGCCCCTGAGTCCTCTAGGTGGCCCTGCCAGAGGTTGCCGACCCCAGCCCAATACATCCCATGCATGCTCCTCAGGATAGCTGGTGGTTTAAAAATAAACCAAAATTCATCCTATAAATCCTTTGAAACAACTGCTAACTTAAAAAGGGAGCAAACCTTTTCCGTGTACCTTTTTGCACTATTGACTCATCCTTGTTTCTCTATCACATGTATAACTCATACACTGCAGCAGTCCTAACTCATACAGGCCTACTGCACCACTGCAAATATGATCTGAGAAACTCTAAATCACTTCTAGGTTCCAAAAGCTATTTTGTGGTTTTATCTTGTCTTATGGTTTCATTAATAAAAGCAGTTAACACATTTCATAGTACATTTTGAAACATGTTGAGTAAACTTTTCCTGTCCATTGCCAAAATATTTCATAGCAAATTTGGAAGGAAATTCATATTAATCCTGTTTAATTTTGGAGATCTGATCTTGAGGTTTTCTATCCAGACAACCACATAATTCAGAACTGATTATATTTATAGAGAGACAATGTATTAAAGAGGTTGCTTGGTGAGGTAATACGTTTTATTACACCAACTTCTGTTGGTCAAAGAGACAAGCTTTTGAGCTTTACAGAGCACCATCAAGTTAAAAATCATACTTCTGTCTGAAAATGCTTTTCCTTCAGTTATTAAAAGTATCATCTAAGACCGAAAGAGATTAGAGAAAAAGTGTTTCTCTCTATTTTTGTTCAGTGTATTCACTTTGTGCAATTGCCAGCACTTCTCATAGGTCTGCTGCCCCGATATAGTCAGAGTGACTCAACTTCTCCAGTTTGTCGGGGTCTTTCACACAACAGGTGAATAAAAATATTTTAAGAAACAGAAAAATGTGATTTTTTTTTATAAAAAGCACAAAAACTGGAAGAGGGAATGAGAAGCACTGAAACCGCTTTTAACTGGCTGTCTGAAACTGATTAGATACCCAGCGGATGAAGTGCCATTATGAATGGAGGGTCACTAACTGCAAATGTAAAAGAAGTAGAACAGAAAGTGCCTGGCTTCAGTTACCATTTAAAGAAACATACGAAAAAGGGCTCTTGCTTCCAATGGAAGAAACTTACCAAAGTAAACAGGCTTTCCACATATGGGACAATATGAAATCATCTTCACAGCTCCTCGGCACTGCACACAGCGTTGAGCAGAGCTAGTATAAAAAGCCTTCTTTCGCTAAAGCAACAGGAAAACCATGGCCAACTGCAAGCTGATGACGTGTTCTGCTTTTGAAGCAGGATATTGTGGTTGTAGGTAAATGAGAGCCCTGTAGTGTAAGAAGCTGAGTTCAGGGGCATTATTACGGGAAGAATTAATTTATCTTTTGGGACCAAAAACACAGACTTTAAGAAACGCTTCTTCTCCATCACCAGAGGAGAAACACTGCAACCAGTTTAACTTCACCCCATGGGCAGCACTCGCGATATCTGGGGCAGATGCTGCTTATACAAGTCTCTTTGATCACAAAAGTGCCTTCTTTGCGTCTTTTGCAGATCTTTTCCCCCACGTTTGAGAGCCTAAGTTCTGACCTGAGCAGGAATGTTTTTAGCGCCATACCACAAACCTGTGTCAGTTGACCTGGGTTTTGAGACTTGCTGCTGCATGGGTTTTTAGCCATGTAGACATATCCTAGTTGGCAGAGCTGAAAGTCCAGCCCTCCAGTCCAGTGTTCATCTCTCTGGAGTGGAAGGCATCTCTTCCTTTTGCAGCTTCAAAACACAAGTACAGTTTTCCCCCCCAAACCAGTTTAGTGTCTAACTTAGGCTATGTCGACTCTCGAAGAGGTTTCGCACTGTCAGTTTCAGCGGTGATAGGGAGCCGGTGAAAGAAAAGCGCTGACGTCAGATCATGTTTACATTTGCAGCACTTCCATCGCCGATGGATGAGAGCAGCGCATGGAGGGCAGCTATCCCACAGTGCAGCTCTCTCCATTTTGATGACAGGTCTTGTGGGAAGGGGCGGGGTTGATCGCGGGGCATCCTGGGTCCCTGCTCAGCCTCTTCTCCCCAAATACTGATGAGCTCCGGTAACTCAGCATTGCTCAAAGCAGGGGATTGTTTGCTCCATAGAGCAGGCATTGTTACCCAGCCAGATGATAAGTGAGCACTTGCCAAGAAAACAGGAAGGGGAGTTTCAAAGTTCCCAAGGCTTTACAGGGGGTGCGGCAGACGTCTGTTTACCTGGCTTCAGAGCAGCTGAGCTGCTGGCCAGAGTGGTCACCTGGGCACTGTGGGATAGCCTGCGGAGGCTGAAAGCTCTGTAAACAGGAAGACCGTGTCTTCACTTGCATATCACCGCAAAAATATCACCAGTAAGAGCTGTACGGCTCTCCTGGAGGTGGTCTGCTTTTTGTGCTGAAATGTCTGAGTTTTACCGCAAAAAGTCATTGGCAGATGTAGATGGTCCCATGATTTTTGTGCAAAAAAGGGACTTTTTCTGCTTTAAATGATAAGTTTAGAGATGCTCGAAAGGTAGATGATTATACCTGGTGCCTGTATGAACTCCTGATGCACCTTGAACAAATACTACCCATCCAAATTGAAACAGCAGCCCTGCAACATTCAGCGAGACAGTGTACCCAGGCAGCACGCACAAGACGCTGAATTCCTCTGTGGCCCTCAACAATCTCTCCACCAACAGCCCTCTGAAAGAAGATGTGTTTGTGTGATGTGGCAGGGGGATTGACAGATCTGGGCTGAGCCAGGCCACAGTGTTCCAGCTTCACGGGGCTCCGACAGAGAACGCTCTGGCAGTAAAATTGTATAGTCTCCAGAGGACTGTGCTGCATTGGTCTGATCCCGGTTACTGGGCTCAATACAGGGAGAACTGGACGGGGTTTAGTGGTCTATGATGTATCAGGAGTCAGACTAGATGATCAGATGGTCTCTTCTGGCCTAAACTCTGTGATTATAAGAAACATGATCCAGCGGTTAGGGCACTAGCCCAGGACTTGGGTTCAAATCCCTGCTTTGCCACAGATTGACCACGGGCAAGTCACAGAGTGGCTCTGTGCCGCAGTTTCCCCTCTATCCAATGGGATAATAGCACGGCCCTGCTTCACAGGGTATGTTAAAGATTGTGAGACCCTCAGAAACTATGATATGGGGGGGGGTCAGAGTAGTATCTGAAAAAGACAAAATCCACAGAAATTGAAATTCAGGGGAATTTAAGCCAAAGAATTGTTCTCAGGTTTGTCCAGCTATAATTTAATGCCTAAGCAGGCATCTGTCAGCATCTCAACCTCAGGTGCTGTGAAGTGTCTTAAAACAGTGTGGCAAACTGCACTCACAGTGTTTGCGAGACAGGAAAACATGAAAGGAAGTGGGTGCTCACCCTACTTCTGACCATTGTTAGCTCACAACTTAACTCTTACAGAGCCTCTGTCTACGGTATTTGCATGGCCTATGTCGCTTGCTCTGAGCAGTACCTCACCCAGGCAGCACATACCAGCCAGCTGGCGGGGCCGTCCTGGAAAAAACAGATCTTCCCGGCACGTCTCAGTCCCGGAAAGAAAAGAGAAACAGGAGCATCCAGCATTGCTGGGGGAAGAGATAGCTTAGTGGTTTGAGCATTGGTTTGCTAAACCCAAGGTTGTGAGCTCAGTCCTTGAGAGAGCCACTTAGGGATCAGGGCAAAAATCAGTACTTGGTCCTGCTAGTGAAAGCAGGGGGCTGGACTCAATGACCTTTCAAAGTCCCTTCTAGTTCTAGGAGATTGGTATATCTCCAAGCAGGGGATTGTCCAACAAAGTTCAGTGTCATAACAACAGGTTACAAGTTTATTCAGCTCTTGATACTGCTAACTAGAGACAGAAGGCTGGAGTCTCCATTGCCCAGTACCTCACACGCTCATTTTACACAAACATTGCCCTGGTGTAAATGCCGCATTAGAACTCTAACATACTGCACCCTACTTGCATTGGTACAAATAACATTACCCACCCAAGTAGTGAAACAATCCCAAAGCCTCGTATAACAGGTTAGAAAAGAAATGAAGACAGCGGTAAAAAGTTCAGACATTAGCTGCAGCAATGCTTTTACCCTACGGCCGCCAGTGAATCCCATCCTGTCTGACGGCCCTACAGAAGAGTGATTTTTAAGAGATTGTCAACTTTTTTTTAAAAAATTACATTTCAGTCTGATGCACAATGTAACACCTATGATTGTTATACTGGTAAAAGAATAGCCTGAGCCAAAACAATCTCTATTTTGGATCATTCACTGCACGTGTGACAGCATTTTGTGTACAGATAGTTTCACCATCTCTCCTTTGCAATCAGTTTGTTCCTCTTTTCTGCATGTGGGAGTGTTTCAGACAGCAGCAGAGGAGAGAAAAGCATTACATATTAACATATGACGGGGAAACCACAAAATGTGGCAAGGCAGCGAGGGGCAGGTGCAATCGCTGAAACTGCTTTAAACTCATTTCTCTAAACTGACTAGATTTCAAGCTTCCTTTGTCCCTTTAAGCTGTCCCTCAAGGCCAAGTCTACATTAAAAACTTTTGCCAGTGAAGTAATGTCCGTTAAGATTGTGGGTTTGCCTGCAACATTTTTATATTTCCGAAAGTACCGCTCAGGGAACTGGTATAAATCATACGGCAAAAGCCAGCATAGGCTGCACCTACATTAGAAGGGTTTGCCAGTACGGTTATATACTATAATCCTTTTCTAGTGTAAACAAGGCCTTGCTCACTAGTCAGTCCTTAGCAGTGCAAATTTCTGAAGCTGAGTGTATAGCAGAAAAAAAAATCTGCAAATAGTCATTAAAATTCTAAAGGGAATTTTGATCCAACCAGCTATTCAACCCTTTTGTATTTCCTTTCCATAAATATTCAGGAGCTCAAACTCCACTACATGACTACTTGCTAAACCAAAATGTTTACCTTAAGTTCTTGAATATATGATGAAAGTATATTTTGAATTCTATATTCAGTTGTAATAAGCACATTTTGCTCTGTATTGGTTACTTACATAAGTCATATGGTGCTGTTTCTTTATTTTGATTGGATATCTTGGGTAACTCAACAACACGGTACACTCTACCAATGACATCATCGAACATATAGTTCTAGCTTCCTGCAGTGTCCATTTAATTACATAAGTTACTGCTAAATAAGGTCCAGAAGTTAATTGCATATGTGATTGTGTAAATTGCATATTTGGTGGTAATTTTTGCAGTTTGAACAAACTGTAGACTAAGAACTTTACCACAAATGATTTTATATATAATTTCAACTCACAACAGATGTGAGAATTTCAGTCTGTTCATGGAAAATTCATAAGCAGAAAAAAATTAACTTCCAGGAAAAATACTGTACTAAATGGCTGATTCTGTACTGAAGGCTTTGTCTTAAAAGGAACCATTTGTAATGAAATCTCTAACAGAATGAGGAAGAACAAGGGCCTTGTCTATATTCAAAGTTGCACCAGTTTAAATAAAAATCTAATTTTAAAATGATTTAGTTAAACTGGTGCAAAACCCTGTGTGAGCACTCTAAATTCAATGTAAACATTGTTTATATATGGAGTTCGGTTAAATCAAGATATCAATTTAGTTTAATTCGATTCCTTATTGCATTCAGTTGTATAGATATAATCCAACTTTAAATTGAATTAAGAGTGTCTACACAAGGATAGTCAACAAATTAATTTAGTTAAATGAGTGAAACTTTGAATTTGCATTGGTTTAAATCCAAAGTAACTCCACTGACTGGTTGAAAATTTAGATAGCAATTTGAGAAAATGTTTGTAAATCTTTAATTAATTTTCATTTGAAATGGTACAAAATGTTGAGAGCCTGAAATTTTCTGTGAAACAATTTAGTCAGAGTTTGAGCTGGTTGGAAAAGGGATTTTCCTTCTTGTGACAAATTTTGAGAGTTTGAAAATTTTCCCTCCCAAATGTGGAAGAAAATCAGTGCATATATTCATTGCAATTGCGGAGCGTATGAAGGGACTTCCAGTCTCATCCCAAAGGAACTCTTCTATAGCACACTGTATCCAGGCGTGCTATGACTTGGCAAAGATATCTGCCCCAGCACTGATGGCATACTCCACAAGGGCTCAGGCATCCTCCACGGCATTCCTGGCACAAGTTCCTATCTAAGACATCCGCAAGGCAGCAACGTGGTCATCAATCCACATCTTTTCATCGTACTAAGCCATTACAGCAGGGCAGAGACGATGCAGCTTTCGGCAGAGCAGTGCTACAATCAGTGATTCCATGAACTCCGAACCCACCTCCTAGGTAAGGCTTGGGAGTCACCTACTTGAAAACGACATGAGCAAGCACTTGAAGAAGAAAAACACTTACCTCCCTTTCGTAACTGTTGTTCTTTGAGATGTGTTTCTCATGTCCATTCCAAGACCCACCCGCCTCCCCTCTGTCAGAGTACTCCAGCAAGAAGGAACTGAAGAGGCAGCGGGTCAGCAGGGACCTATACACACCTCCATGAAGGTGCGACTCCAGAGAGCTCCACAGCTGACCTGACAGGTACCACTAGGGGAAAAACCTTCCAGTGACTGTGCACGCGGCGTATGAACTCCTACTTGGAATCAACATGAGCAACACATCTCGAAGAACAACAGTCACGAGAGGTAGGTAACCGTTTTATTCTGGGTAAATTTGAAACAGTTTGGTTTGATAAATTCAAAATGTTTCATTTGGTTTCTGATCCTTTTACATTTTTTAAATTTTTTATATAAAAATTAAATTTCAAAATAAAAAATTGTAACTTTTTGTTCTGAAAATGTCAAAACAGGATGTTTCAACATTTCCAAAACTTTTCCAATTTTTTAAAAAGGAATTTCATTGAAATTGACAGATTTTGCAAAAAGAAAATGGTTTAGTTGAAGTATCATTTTCCAGTGGAAAATTGTTTTGACAAAAATTTTCCAAGCAGCTCTACTGAGAACGTTTAGAGTCAGAAACCTGTCAGAATAGAAAATGTGTTCTTTTCAATTTGAAATGAAGAGAATTTTGAAATTTTTAATGGTTAAAAATATTTAATTTTGGTGGGAGAACCTCACTTTCTCATTTTCCCCCCTTTTTCCAGTGGAAGAAATTGTAAAAGTTAGAGAACATTTTAGTTTGAAGAAATCCGAATGTTCTCAGAAAGCATTTCTCATTCTTCAAAGCCCAGAGTTATGCTAACATATGGTTGGAGCTTGGGTTCAGAGGATGAGGTAACAATATTAGGAGCAGTGTCCATTTTCTGTAGTTTCCAGAGATTTCAATGAGAGACACAGGGATGAAAATGGTAGCTGGTGGCAAAACTAAAGAGCATTCCAGGAAAAAAGACATTAGTCTCCTGGTGCATATTTTACTTTCTAAAATTCTCTAGTGAAACAGTTTAGCTAAATTCACACTGGATATGGTTTTTGCCAAGTGAGTGTTTTTTGTGGAGTGTTTTGAAGACAGGGAACATCCTTTCATCCTGTCACAGTCACTTGAGCTGTGTGCATGTAAGAGCCAGCAGAGCTCCGTTTGAGCGTAGCTGGTCTGTGGTTGGCCAGAGAGAACAGAAATCCTCCTGCCTCCAGACCATTTCTAGTTTTGCCTACAGAGAAGCAAAACCTCAGGGCCTCGGATCAAAGAGGAAGGTGACATTTTAACAGGTAAATATTTTGTTAGAAAAAGTGCTGAACGTATTTTGGCAGCCCACAGCTCCTCCACTCCTGGGATGCTGGCTTGATTGATGTGCACAGCCTATTGCTTTAGAGTTTCCAGGCTGTTGCCTGGAAACATCACCTTTGTTGTTTCTTCTTTCTGGCAGCCCTTAGCTCTAGGAATCCAGAGCTATTTACCTGACACATGGCTCAGAGGAGACCCTGTGGGCCTATTTAGTGGTCCCCCTTATTCTTAGCAGGCCACAGCTCCAGCAGTCCCTGGTTCCTGAGCAGATACATGGCTAAGCCGAGACACTAATGTTCCACAGAGCAGATTCTCCTTCCCATAAACCAATGGCTCTAATATTTACCGAGCTACTATTACCTAATAATGTAATGGGCTTCTGAGAACCAGAGGCAATAGGGAGGCAGATGCTGGTCGGCCGCAGCAGTCAGTCAGCTAGCCACAGTGCATGGGGGTCTTTAGCTATTGTGTGCCAAGACTTCTCTTACTTTTCCTGTTCTTATGCTGACATATGAGAAGAAGAAGAATAGTAATCCTAAACAATTACATTGTGTCAGACCTCTTGTTAAAAGATCCCCCTTGCTCTCTGGACAGTAAGGGCCAGATCCGTGGCAGGTGTAAATCAGTGTAGCTCCATTGACTTGAGTGGAGTTGCCCTGATTTGCACCAGCCAAGAATCTGGCCCTTTCTATGCCTCACAACACCCGGCTGAGGTTGCTCTGAAATACAGAGCAAAACCAACAGGCTCGTGCCCTAGCACTTGGCATGTCCAGGTGATTCAGCTGCAGCAGCAGCACCATCTTCGAAAGGAAGCAAACAGAATGACCTGATTGTCACACACAGGAATAGGATAGTATCTCTTGAAGTAGTTTGTGAGCCCTACTGGGATGCTCACTGTGTTCTAGGTTTTGGAAGCTGGCAGAAGCCAATCAGAGCCCTGTGTGTGACCAGCTAGGCCTTTCGTGTTAGCATATGTTTACTAAACACTCTTATTCGGGACCCAGCTGGGCTTGTGTGTTTTTTGCCACCTTGTTTTAGTTGTGTAAAGAGGAAAAAACACAACACTGATGCACAACAGATAAATTCCAGAGCCTGGGACAGCACTAAGTCTGAGCAAATGGGTTTTGCCTTATGCGACTGTAGGATGGAGACCTCAGCTCCTATTGACCAGGCTGCAACTTCCAGTACAAGCCCTTCCAACCTTCTTCTCCACATCAGCACCAGCATGTCCCACGTGGGATTTTGGCTCCATAGGGGAGCAAAGTCCTGGGGACACGGAACTGAGATTCTTCATGGTGCAAAGAGATTACACAGGTCCTTCCGATGTGGATTTCGGAGGTTGCCCAAGGTTAGATAGTATGGCTCAGGATTTGGCTCTTGTTATAGCGCGTGGGGCAGTGGCAGGAGTCTAGCAGTAGAGTTTTGAGTGTCTATGGTCGTGCCAGTCCTTGAGTCCTTGGTTCCCCTCCCCAGCTGCAATATGGCGGTAAAAGGAGCAGAGGAATTCATTGAAGCCGTGATGTTCAAAAGTGGCCTAATTCTAGGTGCCTGAATTTAGACATCTACGGTTGAATTCCGGCCTTAGTGAAGTCAATGGGAGTTTTGCAGTAGACTTTAAAGAGGCCAGGATTTCACCCCAGGGCATGATTCTCAGAGCTACTAAGCACTGCATAACTACATTTGAAGTCAATGCAGGGAAGGGGGTGAGGGTGGGGGAAGCAGGTATGCAGATTAGTGGGCAGATTAGCTGCCTTTTTGTGCAAGACGGTGAATTCCAGGTCTCATGCTTCAGCCTCAGACATGACATAATATGAAAGATTCTTGCTACGCAGTCTACTGCACTCTCTATCAGTCTGCTCTTCCAGATGTCGAGTTGAGCAAACATGCTGGCGATAATCAGTTTCCCTTTTAAAATGAAAAAGCCTGCTGGCAAAATATAACATTTCCCTTTTTAAAACAAAAGGAGAGGAGAGGCAACAACAGAAAAAGAAACCAAAGAAGCCAAATAAAAGAAGCCAACTAGACCCAACAAAATTTTCAAACCCCATGCTGGCACACAAATAATTTATGCCTCTTTTAAAATAATATTAATTTTAAAAAATGGACTCTGGCCAATTACTAACAATCCCTTTTGAAATTCAAAGCCACGCTGGCACGCTATAAAAATTCCACACTAGACCCAATATTGTGCAGGCACCAAAGCAACATTTCTTGTTTTAAGGGGAAGGAAAAGGCATTTCTAAGGGCAAGTTTCGGGGCCAAAGGAATGAGAGATAAAAACACTTTGCCAAATCCAGCTGCAATTTGCAAACCTTTGTAGAGACAGAGTGTTTTACAACAGTTCCAACAATTTGATTTTTAAAATGTTTAAACCTGTTTTAATTTAAACAAAGGAAGGTAAATACCCAAATGACCCCTGAGGCATTTTGATTGCAAACTCTACAGCAGGGCCCATCTTTTTGTTCTGTGTTTGTACTGCGCCAGCCATTGCAGGGTCCTGGTCCCTGACTAGGGCTAAAGCTGTAACGGTTTCACTGAAATCATTATTTTCAGTGGGGATTTAGTTAAAGTGGAGCAAAACACTTTTTAATCTGGTTTCTGTACTTGTTCTGGCACACATCACCATTGGATCCGAGCACTTTCCTGCCTTTAATGCATTTAGCTTCCCATCTCCCCTGTGAAGTAGGGCTGGGCTATTGTACCCATTTTACAGATGGGGAACTGAGGCACAGGGAGATTAAGTGAGTTGTCCCTGCTTACCAGGTAGTCTGTGGCAGAGCCTGGAGCTGAGCCCAGGTCCCTTGATCCCAGGCAAGTGCCCTACCCATTGCACCATCCTTCCTCTCCTGTTAAGGCAAGTTAGCTTAATTCAGCAAGAAATTGACTTAAGATGAATCAGTATCAGTTAGGGTGAATGGATTTAGGACAGTGCTTTCCAACCAATTTAACTACATCAATTTAAAAGCACCCCTTTAGTCAGACTTGCCATATAGACAAGGCTCCTTGTTTTCCTTCTCACTGGTTCATTCCCATCTGAGAATTGTTGCCTGATTCCTCAGAGCTATTGTCTCTGGATACTCTACCGGTTTTTGGATGCTGCTGTTCAGACAGCAGGGAAGTTCAAACGGCTCATGGCGTCTTTGAAGGGCTCTTAAGCAGGTTCTGTGGGTGACAGGCAGGTTTCCTGTTCTTAGGCTTGGTCTACACTGGGAGGAGGGGGGGAGTGTCGATGTAAGATACGCAACTTCAGCTACGGGAATACCGTAGCTGAAGTGGAAGTAGCTTACTCTGACTTACCTCCAGTCCTCACCGCACGGGATCGATGTTGGCTCCCCGTGTCGACTCCACTACCACCGCTCACTCCAGTGGAGTTCCAGAGTCGACAGGAGTGCGTTTGGGGATTGATATATCGTGTCTAGATGAGACGCAATATATCGATCCCTGAAAAATCAATTGCTACCTGCCGATACGGCGGGTAGTCTGGACGTACCCTTTCAGTGACTCAGATTTAAAGAGACAAGCTCGTATTCCCCTGCCCCAGCTTGCACTATATAAAACTGGCAACATTTATATTAAATATTGTCCACCCAAGGCCGAGCAGAGTTGACCTTCACCCTCTGGTGGGTCAAGTCTGACAATTGCTGGAAAATTCCCACCATCACTATAGCCCCAGACAGCTCCCCCAGTGCTAGTAATGGGTGGGTGCTTTAGTGCAGACCAGCTGACAGCATTTGTATCATAGAATCCTGCTTCCAGCACAACGTAATAACAAAAACATTGGCAACTGGGCTACATTAGCATCCAGTTGTCAGCACTAAGGAAGCCTTTTCCAATGCTGCAGCAATGGCAGGGACACTTCCTAAAATGGTCGGTGCAGATAAGTTATTGTGTCAGACTCTCTGCAGACTCAGGCAGCAGAGCAGCTCTTGTGCAGGGGTCACAATCTGAAAGATATTTGGGCAGTTAAGGGTTAGAATCTGAGACTGAGATTAGGGGAGTTAGGCCACAGACTCCAAGTAATTTCAGTGGAAATTGTGCCTCTAAATCTCCTAAGTAGCTTTGAAAACCTCAGTCTTCGTGTTTCATAAAAATCATAGCTTGGATTCTGCAGATTCCTACTGCACTGCGAAGAGGGTAGCCACTTCCCCAGCTTCAGCATAAAAATGGTGACATTTCTACAACTGATATTTTCTCTGCTGAAATACTCCCTTCATGATACGCAGAATCTCTATGCTGTTGTACAACTAGATAATCCATTTTAATCAAATGCACATCAATACTGTCAAGTATTCGGGACAGGATGGAAATCCAGTAGTTGGAACAGCACGCTGAGTGCTTGACCTAGCTGATAATTTCATTTCCAGCTCGAATTCTGTCTTCATCACTTCCTTAGGATCTGGATCCCAAGACACCTGGACTGCAGTGCCATAAATATTCACGCCCTTTTATACATAACAGCTCTTGGTTTCTGTCTGCACCTGCTTCATTATTCCATTGCATTATCGCCAGTTTTAATATGAACCTGCTGTTGCCTTTCTAAAGACCAGTACAGGCTTGCTTATGACTTGGATGCTCAAACTTTACTGTGGTAGCCTGTTAGAACCTAAACCAAATGAAATCAATGGAAGTTTTCCCATTGACTTCAGTGGGCTTTCGATCAGGCCGTTTGTCCTTTTGGGTCATGTAGAGCTGGGTGAGTACCTGATTTTTCGATTTGCTGACAATTCCCCGCCCCCACTGCCCAAAAAAGAAAAAGAAAATGATTGTTGAACATTTTTTTTAATTTTCTGCAAATTGAAAAAATGTGTGTCAGAATAAAACATTTTGAGCCTTTTTAAATATTTGTAAACAATTTAAATAAAAGTATAGCAAATTCTGAAACAAAGTTGTTTTGGATTGAAAAATCAATATGTTTTGTTTTGAATATGTAGAAACAAAATGTTTTGATTTGGGGGTTGGGAGTACTTTAAGGTTTTTTTTAACCAAAGCAATTTCCTGAAATCAACCTGAATTCACTAAACGTTTTGGTGCCACTGAATCTCTTTTTTTGTTGAAAAAAAGTTGTGTTTGAAAAGTTTTACCCAGCTCTGCCTTTATTCATAGTCCAGAAGGACCACGGTCATCGTCTAATCTGATCTAGCAAAGTCCACAGAACTTTCCCCACAACAATTCCATTTAGAAAAACATCCAGTCCTGATTTTAAATGGTCAGTGGTGGAGAATACACCATGGCTGTTGGTAAATTGTTTCAATGATTAGTTTCTCTCACCATTAAAAATGTGTGCCCCGTTTCTAGTCTCAATTTGTTTAGCTTTAACTTCCAGGCACTGGATCATGTTATACTCTTCTCTATGAGTCTGATGAGCTCATTATTAAATATTTGTTCCCCATCTAGGTGCTCTGTGATCAAGTCACCCCTTGATCTTCATTAAGCTAAATAGATTGAGCTCCTGGAGTCTCTTGCTATAAGGCAGGTTTTCTAACCCTTCAGTCATTCTCATGGCTCTTCTCTGAACCATCTCCAGTTTATCAACATCCTTCTTGACTTGTGGACACCAGAACTGGACACAGCATTCCAGTAGTGATCACACCAGCACCATGTACAGAGGTGTAAAATAACCTCTCTAGCCCTGCTTGAGATTCCCCTGTTTATGCATCCCAAGATTGTATTAGCTCTTATGGCCCCAGCATCACACTGGGAGATTGTGTACATTTCCATGACTGGAGTACCCCCACTGAGGGATATAGCTAGTTCTGGAATGATCAGTATGGGGAAAAGGAGGAGGCATCACACTGTATGCCAAAAATATTTACACTTGCTCTAGGGTCCTAGAGGAAGTGAGCGGCAAACCTACTGAGAGTTTCTGGATGAGTGCTGCAGGGTGTGCACGCCCCACCCCCCTTTCGGGGCAGGGCGGGGTTGTGATACCACCGCCATTACACTCTCCCTGACAGTCTCTAGGCAGAAAGCAGCCAGAGTCACTTTTAGCAGCCTTTACGTTCAGGATCTCCTAGTGAGCTGAATCAATTCTAGCAATCCTTGCATTCAGGGCAGCATGGTCTAGTGGCTAGCATCAGTATTGCAGTCTCTGGCTGCAGAGCAGTGTGGCCCAGTGGCCAGCATCCAGGGAGGAGGAAGGCCCCTGGTGGCGGAGTGGTCTGCTACTGAGTCAGTGGACTCCCACTGAAACACACAGACCTCACTCGGGTGGGAGGTACCACTCACGCACCCTCCCTAGGTCACTTTCTACCATATTTCCAGGCATCACAGTCCATTGAACGTTGGGGTTCCTGGGCTCCTCAGCATGGATGATTCCCTGTGGCTCTGTCAGTCACAGCCCTCCGGTCTTGCTCTCAGGGTCTCCAATTCCTGCAGGCAAAGGCTGTGCTGGCTCTTTGGCTGGATCCTCTGCCCAAGGTCCTTCCTGGCCAGCAGTCAGCCTAGAATGAGCTGGGCTGCTCCCTTTTATACTGAGGAAATAGTTGGAGCATGTCCAGCATCGTATGAGGGGCGGGACTTCCGCCGCCCATACTGTGGGGTTAACCCCCTCTTGGCCAGTGCAGGGTATGCACACCCTGTCTCAGACACACCCGCTTAAGAGGGATCCCGGGGAGTGGTCCATCTCCCTCTCCTCCCCTCCCAGTCTGGAGAAGAAGTCCACATTGGTGTGAGCCTTACCTGCCCAATGACAGACGCGAAAATCATATGGTTGGAGGGAGCGGTACCAATGCATAATCCTGGGATTAACGTCCTTCATGCTGTGTAGCTATCGGAGAGGTGCCTGATCGGTAACCAGTGTTAAGGAGCTGCCGAGCAGATAATAGCGTAGGGCGTCGATAGCCCACCCACTTTATTGCCAAGGCCTCCTTTTCAATTGCTGAATAGTGCATTTCCCAAGGGAACAACTTAGATATAAAATGGGCTGTTCTTCCCCATTGATTTCCTGGATAGGATGGCCCCTACTCCCACTGCCAAGGCATCCGTTTGCAATATGAAGTCCTTTGAGAAGTCTGGATGTGCGAGGACTGGTTTCTGTGCTAGCCGTTTCTTCAGGGTCTGGAATGCCTCCTGACACTTAATGGACCACCGCACCTGCCGGAGATGGGAACTTTTGGTTAGGTCAGAGAAGGGGGCTGCTATTGTTGCGAAGTTCGGTACAAAATGCCAATAATATCTGGCCAATCCCAGGAATTGGTGCACTTGCTTGTTCATTGTCAGTGTTGGGGTATTGGCTAGACAGAGCTTGTACCTTTAAATCAGAGGACATAACTTACCATATACCCCAGGTATGTCACCTCTTCCTGCTCAAGACAACATTTTGCAGGGCTGGCCATGAGACCCGCCTCACTGGTTAGGTGTCAAAGATCGTCCTCCCAATTGCCACTATAAATCACAACTGTCATCTATATACGCTGCCATGCAGCGGTCATGGGGCTGCAGTACTTTGTTCATCAACCACTGGAAACTGGCGACTGCCTCATGTAGTCCAAAAGGCATAATTGTGAACTGGAAGAGGCTGCATGGTGTGGGAAAGGCAGTCTTTGCCCTGGAGTTTGGTGTCATACCCCTTTTTTAGATCCAGTGTCAATAAATATTTGGCTCCTCCTATTCACCCCAGGAGTTCTTCAATGCAAGGCATTGGATATGCATCAAACTGGGAGATAGCGTTGACTTTTCAGAAATCAGTGCAAAAGCAGATGACGCCATTGGGTTTTGGAACTAGAATGACTGGGCTTCGCCATTCACCCTGAGATTCCTCCACGACTCCCATCTCAAGGATCATTTCCGAATCCAAGCAGACGGCATCCCACATCTTCCTGGGGAGGGGCCAAAGGTTGTCCCTCACCCTCTGTCCTGTGCTTGTCATGATATGGTGGCTTATAACATCAGTCTGTCCTGGACACGTTGACAAGACATCCAGGAAGTCCTTTATGAGACATTGTTGCGGGGCTTGTTGTGTGGAGCTGAGGTTCTCACCCATTATCACTAGCCCTGGGCCAAGGGGTTATCCTACTAATGGTCCCAGTTCTAGTTCAGGGGGTGAGGGGACTATGAATAAGGCCTCTGTCCTTCCAGGCTTTCAACAAATTGACGTAGTACATACATACTTCTTCCCATCGCCCTGGTAGCCTGATTTTGTAATCTACTGATCCTACCCGGAGAGACACTTCAAAGGGGCCTTGCCACTTGGCTAATAGCTTTGATAAGGTGGAGGCAGGGCCAGCTCCAGGCCCCAGCGTGCCAAGCGCATGCTTGGGGTGGCATGCCGCAGGGGGCACTCTGCCGGTTGCCAGGAGGGCAGCAGGCGGCTCCGGTGGACCTCCCTCAAGCGTCCCTGCAGAGGGTCCGCCGGTCCCGTGGTTTCGGTGGAGCATCCGCAGGCATGCCTGCAGGAGGTCCACTGGAGCTGTGGGACCGGCGGACCCTTCGCAAGGACGCCGGCGGGAGGTCCACCGGAGCTGCGGGACCGGCGAGCGGCAGAGCATCCCCAGTGGCGTGCTGCCATGCTTGGGGCGGCGAAATGGCTAGAGCCGGCCCTGGGTGGAGGGCAATAATAATAGAACTTGGTCTCTGGGCTCAAAATGGCGTACCTTCATCCCTTTATAATATTGTTGCTCCTGGGTTGCTGAGCTCACAACAAGTTCTCTCGAGTGAAGGCACCTAAGGCCTGCAGGTGCTCTTGGAGCCATAACGCTACTGTGGGTGGTTCCCAGGACCCGCATTTCTTGTGCCTCCCAGTCCTCTTTCAGGAGGTCCAAGATGCTCCGAGATTGTCCCTTGTTTGGGGTTCCTGCAGCACTTGGTAAAGGCAGTCCTCTTGAATCTCAAACTGTGGTCCTTGTGGGGGATGTAGTGTATTGTCTCCCTCTTGGTCTGGGGTCACTGCTTGCTCCCAGGCTTGACTTAAAGATGTTCTTCCTTCTTCCCTGTACAACATCCCCATCCCACTCCAATTCCCTTGGGCATCTTCAACAGGGTGTTCTGTACGTGTTGGGGGACTCAGCGGACTGCTCAGGGGATTGAGATAGTCCTTCTCTGGGGTTGGTTTCCCTGGAGTGACTGAGGAGTTCCCCCTTGTTGATCCTGCATCTTCTTGTCCCAGAGGGTTGTTGGCTGTGGCCTCGCAAGATTTCCCAGAACTCCAGCCAGTCTCATCCCAACACCACAGGGTAGGCTAACCTGGGAGCCACGGCAACTTGGAGGGCTTCTTTCTGGCCATAGATCTCAAGTCTTACCCGTGCGGTGGGGTAAGACTGTATATCCCCTTGGATACACTGAAGGTTTATACTTGTCCTGGAGAGTTCAAGGTCGGGAACGAGTCCCTCATGAATAATTGTCTGACTACAGCCCAAGTCTGCTAAGACTGTTGTGGAGATTCCTTCCACTCGAACTAGTACTACGAGTTTTTCCGGACCTTTTCTCCTGGCCTACGCAGACCTGCCCATAACAGTCTTGCCGAAAGTGCCCCGCTTAGCCCCACTCCCTGCAATGGTCCCGGGGTCTGCCTTCAGTGGACTCTGTCCCACCTGGGGATCTCCTTCCCTGTTGGTCTGAGTCCAGCTGATCGGGTTCCGGTGTTCAAAAGTTGGGGGCTGAGCTGGTGGTCGGGGGAGGAGTTGTGATTCCCCTGGGTTTGTTTTGCAAAATATCCCCCAAGCCTGTCCGTCTCTCCTTCTTGGACTCTGGGGCTTCCGCGGCCACATCAGCCATCAAGTAGTCCTCCATTAGTTCTACGGCCTCTGGCAACATCGTCGGCCAGTGCTGCTGTACCCACTCCTTCTCTCCACCTGGGAGGATCTGGATAAATTGTTCAAGGACAACAATCACAGCTACTTGAGCCCCTGACCATTTCTCTGGCTCCAGCCAGTGCCAGGCGTTGTCCCTCAGACTTTGGGCTACAGCCTGGGGCCTAACCCCCTGCAGGTACCCAGCAGTGTCGGTATGTCTCGGAGTTGATTCCTGTCTGGTCCAGGATGGTGGCCTTCACTCTCTCATATACTAGGGTGTCTTGAGGGTCTAGCCCCCAGTAGGCTGCCCAGGCTGGCCTTGTCAGGTAGGGCGTTAACAGGTTAGCCCACATGATGGCCACCGGGCGGCAGGGGCTGCCCGTTTGAAAGTCACCAAAAATGCCTCAGGTCATCACTAGGCCCCATTTTTGACGGTTGTATCAGCAGACTGGGGGGAAGAGCCTCCGGGTCCTGTCCAACTGGGCTGGGGTTCGGCACGCCAGTCGGGTGCATCAGCACAGCCATTTGCTGGATCAGGCATTCTTGTTGGGGCTGAGGCTGGATAGCCAACTCTCGAAGCAGCTGCTGCTGCTCCTGATGCTGGGTGATCTGGAGCTGGTGTTGACTAGCAATCTGCTGCATCAGCTGGGCCTGCTGCTGCTGACTTTCCAGCAACCATTTCAAAATCTTCTCAGTCTCTATCTTGAGCAAAGCGACAAGTAGACAGGTGATGGAGGATTACTCTAATAATAATCTCCCCCTGGGGCCTTTCAGCAGGGTCCAATCGCTGCCTCCATTCTCCACAACGTATCGTGGGGGTATGCACAACCTGTGTCCCTTTCGGGGTGGAGCAGGGTTGTGCTACCACCACCATTACATTCTTCCCAACCACCTTTAGGCCAAAAGCGGCCAGAGTCATTTCTAGCAACCCTTGCGTTCAGGGCAGCCTAATGACCCAAGTCAGTTCGAGCAGCCCTTGTGTTCAGGGCAGCATGGCCCAGTGACCTGAATCAATATCATAGCCTTTAGGCCTGGGGCAGTGAGTCCCAATGGCCAGTATCTGGGGAGTAGGAAGGCCCCTGGTGGCGGGCCCGGTAGGGAGGCCCAGGTCCACCCAACTCCACCGGGCCTCAACTAAGGGCCCTGAGAGTGGCGGAGTGGTCTGCCACTGGGTCAGCAGGGACTTCCACCAAAACATACGGACCTCACTCGGGTGGGAGGTACCATTCGCACACCCTCCCTGGGTCACTTCCTACCATGTTTCCAGACGTCGTAGTCCATTGAGCATTGGGGTTCCCGGGCTTCTCAGCGTGGGTGATTCCCTGCAGCTCCATCAGCTGCAGCCCTCTGGTCTGGCTCTTATTGTCTCTGGTTCCCACAGGCAAAGGCTGTGTTGGCTCTTTGGCTGGAACCTCCACCCAAGGTCCTTCCCCTCCAGCGGTCAGCCCAGAATGAGCTGGGCTGCTCCCTTTTATACTAAGGCAATAGTTGGAACATGCCCAGCATGGTCTGAGGGGCGGCACTTCCGCCACCCATACTGTGGGGTTAAACCCCTCTTGTCCAGTGCAGGATATGGTGCTGAGGATGGTGGGGGTTCACTGCTCAAAGGAGAAGATGAACTGGTAATGGACAATGATAGGAAGTGTGATATAGTAAGGGCAGAGGGCAGCAGGAGAGTGATAGATGGGAGATATGTAAACCCCAGGATGATGAGAGCCTTATTCCCTGTAGAGGGAAGAGAGGCTGCTACAGATTAATTAGAGCACCTGAAACCAATTAAGCCAATTAGAGCACCTGAAGCCAGACACCTGATAACCCTCCCTGCTTCAATCAGACAGTTGGAAGAAGCTGAAGCAGAGTGGTTTGGTGTTGGAGCAGACAGCAGTTTGGAGAAGTGCTGTGGAGGGCCAGAAGACCAAGACCCTAGGTAAAGGGAAACCCAGCTTGTGCAGAGCAGAGGGACTCTACAGACACAAGGGGTTGGGAGAAACTTGGTCCAGGCAGAGGGAGGGCAGGAAGCCCCACAAGCTGAAGGGCCAGAGAAGGAAGTTAGCCCAGGGGAAGGAATCCCTAGTTTAAGTGGTTCACCGCTATCCCTAGGGCCCCTGGGCTGGGACCCGGAGAAGAGGGCGGGCCCAGGTCCCTCCCTCTCCACTCCCCTTTTCTGGGACACTAATGGGACACTTGATACCCCAGTTCAGGGGTGAGAAACGGTGCCCTGAACCCCCACAAGAGGAGAAAGCATGGGACCCATCATAATAGTGCTGGCAATTTGCCACAGAAGACAATGCTGCTCAATTCCTACTTTGCTTCAGTCTTCTCACAAAAAAACATGTGACCGGACGTCTAGTGAAATTACCATCGACAATAAAGGGGAAGGGATGCAGATTGGGATAAGTAAAGAACACGTCAGAGATCTTCTGACTAATTTGAGTGAATTCAAGTCAGCAGGGTGGGATGCTATTCACCCCAGGGTGCTGAAAGACTTAACGGAAGAAATCTCAGAGCCACTGGCAATAATACTTAATAAATAATAAAACTCATGGATGACATAAGAACTTCCAGAAGATTGGAGAAGGACTAGTGTGGTGTCCATCTTTAAAACGGGGGGAAAAGAGGAGCCAGGGAACTACAGGATAAATGGATAAAATATTCAGTTTGCAAATATCTGAAGGATGAAGGGGTGATCACTAGCAGCCAGCATGGATTTACTAAGAACAAATACTAAGCTGCCAAACCAGCTTGATTTCCTCCTTTGATGGGGTAACTGGTTTGATGGATAGGGAGAATGAAGTGGACACAATATACCTGGACTTTAGCAAGGCTTTTGACACAGTCTCATGTGACATTCTGATAAATAAGATGGAGAAATATGAGCTCGGCGGAACTGCCATTGAGTGGATAAATAATTGGTTAAACAACTACAAACAAAGAGTAACTGTTAATGGAATGATGGAAGGAGGTCTGAAATGGGGCTCCTCAGGGCTGTGTTCTGGGTCTGGTATTATTATAAATATCTTTATTAATGACCGGGATATAGGAATAGAGAGCATAGTAATCAAATTTGCAGAAGAGACGAAGCTGTGGGGGAGTTGTCAATACATTGGAGGATAGGTTAAATTCAAAGGGATCTTGGTACATTGGAGAACTGGGCTATAGACAACAAAATGAAATTCAGCAAAGACAAATGTAAGGTGCTACACTGAGGAAAGAAAAACCATATGCCTAAATACAGAATGGGGGATACCTGGCTTGGCAGCCTCACTGCTGAGAAGGATCTGGGAGTTGTGGTAGATCAACATGAGTCAGCAATGTCATGCTGTTGCAAAAAAAGCAAATGCTATTTCAGGTTGCATTAACAGAGGCATAACATGCAAGTCATGGGAGGTGATAGTACCACTCTACTCGGAGCTGTTTAGTCTTGAGTAGTGTGTCCAATTTTGTTCACCGTTGTTTAGAAAGAATGTAGACAAACTGGAAAGGATCCAGAGGTGAGCGACGAAGATGATCAAAGGGATGGAAAGTAAGCCATACGAGCAAACACTGAAGGAACTGGGTATGTTTAGTTTGGAAAAGAGGAGATTCGTGGTAGGGGGCATAACAGTGGTCTTTGAATAGTTGAAAGGCTGCCATAAAGAAGATCGGGAAAAGTTGTTTCCTCTTGCCACAGAGGTCAGGTCAAGAGGCATTGGGTTCAAACTATAACATATGTGATAGACCCAGGCCAGTTGGGTACAGCAGAATAGCAGAAAGCAGATATACTGGCCACTGGATTAACAGTTTTCTGTTCCCTGACTGACCAGAGCAGGGGCTGCTCCAGGCTAATGAGAACATCACCTGCAAAGAGTCAGGTGAGGCCATTCAGTTAATGTGACCACCTGACTCTAATTAAGGCCCTGCTGATACTATAAAAAGGGCTCACTCCAGTCAGACAGGGGAGAGCCAGGGAGCCAGAAGAGAGGAAGTGTCTCTGAAGGGCTGGTTAATGAAAACATCCTCAAACCCTCGTTAAGGGAGCCCTAAGGTAAGGGTGAAGAAAGGAGAAGCAGGAGAGCTGTGGGGAAGTGGCTCAGGGAAATGTAGCAACTCTGGCAGTGAAAGGTTGGCTGCCAACAACTGCTACCATTAGCGTCCCTGGGCCAGAACCCGGAGTAGAGCGCAGGCCCAGGTTCCCCCCAACCCACCACTACAGGAACATGTCCTGGGAGGGGAAGTCAGGCCTCTGTCAGGACAGGAGGCTGAACAGAGATTGTGGGAGTTCTCTCACCAACCTCCTTTCAGGTCTGTGATGAAAAGGGCTCAGTAGACTGTAACCCTGGCTCCAGAGGGAGAAGGGCTACGTGGAGGGTCACAGTGAGCCACTGAGGCTAACATACACCGCCTAGAAGCGCAGGACCCATGGGAGCAAGGTCAGAGCTCTGCCACACATAGCAGATTTAGATTAAATCTCTGGAAAACTTCCTAACTGTATGCACAGTAGGACAATGGAACAGACTGCCTAGGGAGGCCATGGAGACGTCTTCACTGGAGGTTTTCAAAAGGAGGCTGGGTAGCCATCTGTTTTGAAAGGTTTAGAGACAACAAACCCTGAATCTTGGCAAGGGGTTAGACTAGGTGACTCTTGCAGTCCAGTCTATTCCTGTGGTCTATGATTCTCCACCCCACACAACCAAAATCCTTTTCAGAGTCACTGCTTCCCAGGATAGAGTCCTCCATCCTATAAGTCTGGCCTACATTCTTTGTTCTCAGATGGATACAATTAGCCATATTATGTGCTTGCACCCAGTTTTCCATGTGATGTAGATCACTTGATCAATGATGATTTTGTTTTCTTCCAGGTCATTGAAAAAATTTTAAATTGCATATGGCCAAGAACCAACCCCTATGGAACCCCTCCAGAAACATACCTGCTCGCTGATGATTTCCAGCTTACAATAACATTTCAAGACCTATCAGTTAGCCAGTTTTTAATGCAGTTAATGTGTGCCATGTTAATTCTATATACTTTTAGTTTTTTAATCAAAAGTTCATGCTGTACCAAGTCGAATGCCTTACTGAAGTCTATTATGTGAAAACTATTTGCTTTATCAATCAAATCTCATAAAATCTCATTAAAAACATACCAGGTTAGTTTTACAGGATCTATTTTCCATATACCCAGGTTGATTTGCATTAATTATATTACCCTCCTTTAGCTTTTTATTAATCGAGTCCCATATCAGTTGATTCATTATTTTGCCCAGGATCTATGTCAGGTTGATAGGTGTATAATTGTTAGGGTCATCCCCATTTATTCTTTTTAAAATTGGCACAGCTGTAGCTTTCTTCCAGTCTTCTGGAACCTCTGCAGCGCTCCAAGATTTATTGACAATCACCATTAATGGTCCAGCGAACTCCTCTGCCATCTCCTTTAAAACTCTTCAATGCAATTAACTGAAACTGCTAATTTAAAAATGTCTAACTTTAGTAGCTTATTTTTAACATCCTCCAGAGACACTAGTGGAATGGAAGGAGTGTTATCACCATATGATGAGAATGCATCATGTGTTTTTTTCCCCCAAATAGAGAACAGAAATAATTATTGAAACTTCTGCCTTTTCCACACTATTTTGAATAATTCTACCATTTCCATCTAGTAATGGACTAATACTATTGACAGGATTCTTTTTTTCTTGATATATTTTAAAAAATTCCTTCTCATTGTCCTTAACTGTGCTGGCCATAGAGGTCTCCTTATGTCCCTTGGCTTCCCTTATCAATTTCTTACAATTCCTAACTTCTAATTTATATTCATTACTATCAACTTCCCCTTTCTTCCATTTTATATATTTTTTTATTTTATTATTTTTGCAGTTGCTGTCACTTCCCCTCTAAACCAGGTTTTTTTTTAACCAGCACAACCATCTGCCTCATTTGTGGGATTGTGGCTTTTGGGGCATCTAGTAAGGTGTTCTTAAATCATTCCCAATTGTCATTGACATTTTTCTGATTAAATTCTTCCTCCCAACTGATTTGACTCAATATTTCTACTTTCTTCTACATGGGGCAATGACAAATAATAGACTGATGGGACACCAGCAAAGCCTGTGCCTACGCTTTTCATGAGGACGTTCTATTGCTTGAACTGAAACAGAAAACCTGGTCTAAGATGTCAACAAAAAAAAAAGTCTGTCTCTTCTTCTGCCTTATTAGGGAAAAATTGAACTAGCTGTTTCTTGGGCAGCTCCACTGTTATGAGACAATGGTATAGCTGGTTGAAATGTTTTGAATTAAAAGCATTCTAGTTGGGAAATTGTCTTTTTACAAAATAAAAAATTTTCCTTCAAAATGTTGTCTAAATTTTTCACGTTTTAAAAAAAATTATATCTTTTAAAAATATTTATCATTGATCACTTTTATTTTGTCCTCTTCCTTTTATCTCAATCCTTTCCCCTCCTCTCCAGTCATTTTAAAAAACGAAGGTTTCTTTTTTTCTGGAAACAAAGAAAGATGGAACAGGAAGAGAGGAGGGTAGAAAAGAAAGAAACAGTGAAAAAAAATGTTGGAAAAAGTTGTGTTTTTTTTAAATCCCAAAACACTGATTTAACAAACAGGCCTAGGGTTATTTCAAATCCTGCCGACTGACAGTTTTTTACTAGACTGTTTTATTTTTCGATCTGTTCTAGATGAGACTGAAGCTTTTCACTGTGGACAAAGATGTTCCCAGTCATCTAGAGCTGCCCACTGTCTTTGGGAGGGAATTACCAATAAGGCTCAATATTTTGGGGATCATTAAAAAATGGCCGCTATGATCTCTCTAAGGCTCCAGTGCAGCAATTGGTATCACGCAGACAGAATCCTGAGCCCATATGGAGAATTACTGAAATCAACAGCTTCAAGATCATGACCCAAGTGTTTTGCCTTTTGCTGCAGGGTATGCCTTCTTTTGGCTTTGTACAGCACCTAACACACTGTGGGTGCTACCAGAAAAAAATCCATTCTTTTATTATTCCAAAAAATTCTATAATCCTAAACTTCTGGGGGCAGGAAAGCTGTCTTTTTGCCTATACAGTGCTGGGCATATCTACAGTATGTAGCTATGTGTATAATAAATAAGAGTAATTAAATCAGTCTTCCCTCCTCCCCCATACACACCAAACACTGACTATAGAGTACAAGAACAGGCTATTGGTAGTGTTTGCTAGGAATTACAGTGCACTTTAGGAGTCGACGGCAGTTTAGACTAATCCTAAGAACTAATGCTTCCATAAGATACACATTTATCTCACTGTATTATTGACCCTACAGTGATATCTTGCTATGTTTTGCCTTTCCTAGAATGTACTGTCCTAGCAAGCTGATATCGATGCACTGAGATATGTTCGTCCTTTTTTCATGTAAACCATCCGCAGATCATTTTTCACAGCACACATCTCTGGAGAGCAACATCCCCTTAAAATTAAAGCCTCTTAAATTCTTTCTTTTAAGAAAGCGTTTAGCCTAGGGACTCCCACTTAGCGCGAGTATCTTATTTCAAAATCGGATATGAGTGACATCTTTTTAAGTGACCCTTTAAACAGGTACTACCATCACTTTATTCAGATTCCCTACTAACTACAGGGGTCTGATTCCCCTGCCAGTTAATCTTCTAGCTGCTATGCCCTTGTAATGGAGTTGGCTCTCTCTTTAAGGGCCAGGCAGCTTGAGCCAGCCAGTGCTGTTCAGAAGCAAAGCCCCTTTAAGAACAGGTGTTTAGGCTGGAGAGAGGCAGCAATCAGACCCCGCTGAGAAGGGGACAGGGGAGCTGGGGGTGGAGAGCTAGAGGAAGCAGGCTGGCTACTAGGCAGATGTCTGGGAAGGAGGACTGGGGAATTAGCATTACTTTGTGAGGTGTTTGTTTAAATAATAAATGAATTGCTGAGGAAAAGGGCCTGATCCAGCCTCTGGGTAGGGCATCAAGCCTTCCTGGGCTGGCACAACAGGCCAGCAGCCTACAGGCGATCTCTCTTCTCCTTTCAGGGAGATTGCTTGGGGGCTGCAGGGGGTGAATCGTGGCATATAAGCACCCTGCTTTGGTGTAAAGGTTATTCTCTTTTGATCTAAAGTGCATCCAGATGCCACAATTAGTGGGGTCTTTCAGATGCCAGTAAATACCATAACCAATGTTGCAACGATGACAGTGTTGATGATACCTGCCTGATGGCCTTATTAGTGGGGGGGATGGGGGTGGGAAACAGGGGATTGCCATTGCAAACGTGGTTCTTCAGGAGTCTTTCCTCAGCTCAGTCACACTTGGGGGACGAGCTGCAGGAATCTTCTCGAAAGCAGAGCCCATTACGGCTGCTCAAGCACCTTCTCCTGGCACTGTTTCCAGAGCTGAGGTTATAAAATGGTCCCTGTGTCCGCAGCTGCCTCAGTTCCTCCCACTCACCCACAGAGTGCTATTACAGCAGAGCTGCGAGGAAGAGAGGAAGGCAGGCAGGGAGCAGCTGCTTGCACGCTCAGTGAACCACTGTTACAAGCAATGCAAATAGACTCTTCATAGTGATTTCTGTATATTCCTACTTGTGGAACGCCAGGATGCAAAAGGTGGGCTGAGGAGTTCCAGTGAAATACTGGCTGCAGAAGTGCAATCATTGGCTCTAGATGTCAAATTGAGAGAGTAGCTCTCCTTAAATGTGTGGACAGAACGCCAGGTAGCTGCCTGCAGATTCCAAGGATGAGACTGTTATGTAGGCAGGCCGTCTGAGCCACCTTTGGCCCTGGTGGAGTGCATCCTATATTCACCCTCACTAGGCACAGTAGTTGTAATCTAATCCACTTGCCCACGTGGTAACAGACAACAGGACAGCTGTGGATTTCCTGAGAGGTGCTCACTCCCAACAGCCCTGGCTCTGTAAGACTGAGGTCTAGCATATCAAGTGTACCCATATTATTTCAGAGCTGGCGAACAGTCCTGCACTGGAAGGGGGCTGGACTTCATGATCTAACAGATCTCTTCTAACTCTTACTTCTGTGATTCTGGGGAGCTGGAGGCTGGGAGTCGCCAGTGCACACAGCACTAGTGTAAAGAACAGCAGTTGTCTAGCAAATGAAATTGAAGGGTTAAAAGAATCAAATCTCCTGAAGGAATCTTGGGAGTAACCCAGCTCATCTTTTCCTAGAAGGCTTTATTCACAGGGCAACTGGTTTCAGTTGGGCTAATGACACAGCAGCAGCAGTCAGGTGACCCAGAACCAGTGGCCAAAGGCTTTTTTTCACTAACAAACAGCCAGTGACAGTCTCCTTGTAGTTGACCACAGAATCCTCTAAGTATACGAACATGTAACTTTCTAACAGCACTAAGAAGACAAAGTAGGTACTAATTATTTAGTGTGAGGAATAAATCCACTGAGAATTTTGGTCTCTCTGTGTAAGCTGCTATTATCAGGCCTTGGTCCTACCCCTCCTTATTTTATCGTAAGAATATTTTTATATGCCTGAACATCTGTCTGATCTCGCGGGGAAGGGGGAGAGTATATATGTGTGTGTATATATCTTTTTTAGGAATATCAATATTAAGAGTTGGTAGCATTTAAGTCCAGGACTGACAGAACACTGAAGTTAGCAACAGAGAATACACAGTTGGTACATCTAGAACAATAGCTCTTAGACTTTGTCATCATTTAGACTAGGTCTTAGTTGAGATCTTGGCCTGATTTCACCTCCCCACCAGTTCATGACCATATGCTTTCTCTATTGTTTTCATTCCTTGTATCCTAACCCCCAGATTACACCACCTCACTGGTCATTCTCAGATGACAGTGTAAATGCTTTTGGCATATAAATTAGTCGTATTTGTACTGTGGTGGGGCCTAGAAGCTCCAGTTGTAGACCAGGTCCCCGTTGTGCTAGGCACACAGTAAAAAGACAGGACCTGCTCCAAAATCTTACTGCCTAAGCAAATATAAAGCCACCCTTTTGCCTCTTCCTCCCTTTATCTCTCTCCTGTACATGTTGGGTCAGCTGTGGGAATTACCAGTTGTCAGTTATACTCAATAGATTATAATTGCCAACATCTGTAGCAGTTTTGATTTGCTTTGTTTCCAGTACCTGTTGCATTTCTTAACATATCAATATTCTTCTAAGTCTTCTTTTATTTGGGAACAAACTCCACCTTCTGCCTTATTTTCTTCTGCTCTGTTATTTGTGTCAGGCAACACCTTACTGGAGGCTCTTCTAAATAACCCTACTAGCTTTGAATCCAGAAAGTAGGGACCTCTCCTGCTTAAGTGAAACGCTTCAACTGCAAACAGACTTTCCTCGCAGAAGCTATCACAATGTTGTGTATGACCAAAACTCTCCTTTCAGCACCAACAATTAGCCTCCAGCATCCATCATCACCTTCCTTCTTTAGTACCAGAAGGAACTCCAAGAAGACCACCTGCATTTCCCCAGTCTCCACTTCTCTTCATCAAGTGCCTCCTCTTCTCAGGTGGACCCAGGCTTAACGCGGGCTGGGTCACCTGAGGTCACAGACCCATCCCAGGGGGAGGGCTTTGTGAGGGGTCAGTATGGGTGAGTGTGGCAGTGATTGAGGCATGTCTATAGGAGCATGCTCTCTCCCCACTGCATTTAGGGCTTGGCTCCATGAGGATCCTCCGGAAAGTTAAGCCAAACTACGCTAACAGGGGGGTAAGGCCACTTTCCTTCTGAACAAGAGTGCCCACACAAGGGTCTAATGCGCTTTAACTAATGCACTTTAAATTCACACCTTTAGTTAATTTGGCTTATTTTTCTTGAGTGTCACCTTGGAGATAGATCTGTATTGTTTGCTGGCTGCTTTCATCTTGGCATTTCCCTCTCTCCCTCAGCCCTTCCCCCAACACATATGTCCCCTGACAGGGTCATTCTGAATCAGGGCCTTGTTTTACTATTTTTCATTTAGTTTTTGCCTTCTCTTCCTGTTAATATTGCTCTGTTGGGATGATGCTTATCTCCCTGTTCAGCACCGGGCTCACTCACATTCTGTGCTGTTGTATTGTATGACACATCTTCTGGACATTATTTGGTTTCAGTAAGACAGGTTTGGGTCTCTCTCCCACTCCAGTACACACTTGAATTAAACACAGGTTATTGGGCTCAATACAGGGATAACTGGATGCACCTCTGTGGCTTGTGTTATACAGGAGTTCAGACTAGATAATCTAATGGTCCCTTCTGGGATTAACAGCTGTGAAATTATTAATTTAATTGTGTTCTTCAGTATGCATAACTTTGTGTAGTATTTCAATATGTTTTTATTTGTACTTAACATTTTACTACCTTCGATAATTTGTCCCCTGCAATGACAGTTCAGAAAATTACCAGACTTTCTAATGCATTTTAACAATACAAAATGTTTGCACCTGGGAAAAAAATGAAATGTGTCTTTATTTTTCTTTAACCAAGTTCAGTTCCACTATAGCCAACAGAGCTATAAATAAAAGTAGCTTTCAGGAGACTATTTACTCGAGCTGTATGAAAAGTTTTACCCACAGTGTGAAGCCAATGAACATTCTTGTTGACAAAAAGGTTAAATATGTCAGACCTGCTTATCTGACTCAGTTTCCTTTGTTTTCTTTTCCAGGGCATCAAAAGCAGCAGCACTCAGCCTAACAAAAGGGGGCAGTTTAAAGAAAGGTCTTTCCAGTGATGTCTTAGGAAGAAGAAAGGAAAGAAATACCAAAGCAGCAGCTTGGTGAAGCAGCGAAATAACTTTACTCCCCTACAATGCTGATTTCATCAGGGTTTTCTTTTTAAACCTAGGGTCAGGTCCCCAGCAAGTGTAAATGAGCACCATGGTGGGCAAGTGTCTGATCTCATTTATCCTGGTACTGTGATTCTGGCTACTTCAGCGGAGTTATTCCCCCCGATCCTAGTTTAAATGAGGGCAGATGGAGCCAAAGAGAACTGCATGATGGGAAGACTTTAAAAAGAACCTGGGAGAACCTCCTGATCCTGCTGAAGGTGAACATCAGGAGAAAAGAGAGGCTGCAACCATGCACTTGAACGACACATTTCTGCTCAGTCTCCTCCGTTATGCACAGATAGAGGCTAATGTGATGTGTTTGTGGGCAACTGACAAGCAGGACATACCTGGATCTGATAGATATGAATTATTTATAAATAGGCAAAGAGTTCTGTGGCACCTTATAGACTAACAAACGTATTGGAGCAGGAGCTTTCGGATGAGCATGCATCCGACGAAGTGGGTATTCACCACGAAAGCTCATGCTCCAATACGTTTGTTAGTAGGTGCCACAGAACTCTTTGCCGCTTTTACAGGTCCAGACTAACATGGCTACGCCTCTGATATTTATAAATAGTTCACCAACCTCCTACAGTTAGTGTTGGCCTTTACAGACTGAAGCAATGGAATGCGCTGTCTTAAGAGGGTTCCTTCTTTCTGACGACTCACCTGTCAACCATGAGAACAGGACAGGAGAATAGCTTGGATAAAAGAGGCTGTAAGAGCCCATTGCAAGCCTAAACACATAAAAGAAGCCTGCAAAAGTCATTCAAATAACACAAACCCCCTTGATAACTGAGCCCACCTCCGTGTGCTAATCTAAATACTAGCTGGGTCTCTTGCCCTGCTTCTTCCTGGGTGAGTGTGTAGGGAAAGACTGTCTCTTAGACCCAGCAAACCCACAAACAACGCAGCAGGATTTCTCTCCTAAATGCTCATTGCTGTAGGAGCCCTAGGTGGTAATAAAGCAAATGAGACTGGATCTATGTGTGTCTCTGTTTGCGGGCTGATGGGGAAGGCAGTCCCTGCAACAAACCAAAGTGCAAACTGAAAAACAAAAACCTAAGCTGGAGAAAGCAAATCAATTAGAATGCAAACCTCATGCATTAGAGAAGGCATGTCACCCACTAGGGGAGATCTCTTGTATCTTAAAATGGTTAGTTTCTAGCAGGAAGATCTGCTGCTGTTAGGGTGATGCCACTGGATTGGTGCAAAAGATACCCAAAAGGGCTTTTTCTCCTTAAATTCTCTGTGTGTTTTTCGCATGTCACTGCCTCTGTTTCCCCCTGTCCTGTGTCTGTGTTGTCCCAGCGCCTAACACAGCGGGGTCCCGCTCTTGGCGGGGTTTGCTAGGCACGACTGCGATCTAATAAAGGTGACTTGGTAAGAGTCCACCACACGCGCACTGGGAAGAGATGCCTTCCGGAGCTCATACGAGGAGCTCTGTGTAGCTTGGTGCTGTGGAGACTCTGTAGCTGGCCGGGTGTGTTGAGCTGCATGGATCTCCCCAGGCTGTCAGAGGCCTCACTCAGTGGACTTATGTCTCTGAATAAAATAGCATGAGCTCGTCAGTAACGTGAGCCTGTCAAGCCCAGGCCCAGGTCCCATTGGACTCTGGGAGGCTTTGAGGGCCTGAATGGCCCTTGGAATAAATTAGAACAGTCCCTGCAGATGTAACCTCCCATAGAGCCACACAGAATCCCCCTGTAGCAGGGTGGTCACATGCTCCTGTCATAAAGGGCTTAGAACAGCTCAGGAGAGGGCTGCGACTGGAGGCAAGCAGCCCAGGCTGATTGGGGAAGCAGCCCCAGCTGTGGCCATGCCCCAATCAGGGCCCAGCTGGCCCTTATAAGAGGGTAGTGGCTAGGAGCAGACAGACACTCTCTCTCTTGCCTTTGAGAGGGAGAGGCCTGGCTGCTGGGGAGTGTACCTGAGCAGGAGCAGGAGCAGGAGCAGGAGCAGGAGCAGGAGCAGGAGCAGGAGCAGGACTGGAGGAATGCCAGAGGAGTTGGGAAGCTCTGGCCTGGAAACCCCCCAGGCTGCAGGCCTAGTATAAGGCAGAGTAGGTACTGGGGTTGCAGGGGCAGCCCAAGAGTAAACAGAGGCAGCAGGTGCAAACCCCCCTAGCCTGAGATAAGTGGCTTATATACTGCAGTCTGCCCCAGTTAACGGGGGCTAGATGGGAACTGGGCAGTAGCTGTATACTGAGGCAAGGTGGGGATAGGGGGGTGGGGGTTCTCCTGGAAGGGGGAGACCCAGAGACTGTGGGGTTACTGCCAGGGGGCAGCACCCTAGTAGAAAGGGGCACATAGGGGCCCAGCAGTAGCAAGTCACCGGCCAACAGAGGGCGATCCAGAGGCTGGAAGCTAATTCCCTGCGAGGCCAGCAGGAGGTGCCGCAGCGGTAAGTCTGGCATTGTTACATCCCCGTAGTGCTCGGTGCTCTAGGTATGCCCCCTCCACACCCTGCCTCCAGTATGACCCTTACCACTGGGCTGCTGGGGGCAGTGGGTTTTGTGTATGGCCACATACATCAGCCCTGCCTGGCTCCTGCATTGAGTTCTCCCACAGCCACTTGCTGCCTCTTTACAACCAACCCCTGTATGCTGTTGTTTCTAGTCTTTGTGGTTGCTGTGAAAATTTTGAAATGTGACCCGAGTGCACCCTCCGAGCTCAGAAACCAGAGGCCAAAACAAAAGCACCCAATGTTTATTATTCTTTTAAAACCTTATAATCTCGTTGCTTTTTGTGGGGAGGAGGGACTTGACTCCTGAATTTTGGATACATGATGTTGGCAATAGTGCAGCTGTGACCTTGTAACCTGGGGCGCCAGTTCATAGCGTCATGATGTGCAAGACCTGTGAATGGTCCCTGTTAGCCTTCACTCAACCTAATTAAATAATCGACCATCGCTACTTTTCTTAGGAAACACAGAGAAAGCACTTGGCCAGGCAAAGCGGAATCTCTTGACAGTTCAGAGTGCTTCATCCTGTGAAAAGCCTTCTCTAAGAATCCCTGCTGCCAGAGACTTTGATTTTGGGGGCAAGGAGCTGCCTCGTCTCCATTATTATTTTCTATCCATCCCGAAACACCTGCTGTCAGGATTCACACTGGACAATAACATGAGAGGTTTCTCAGCCTGGACCAGAACAAAGCTCAAACTGAGCCCAGTCCTGCTTATCAATGAAAGCTTTGCCACTAGCTTCAATGAAAACGAGATCAGGCCATGTAGGGAGACAGTGGGCTAAATTCTGCATTACATGCAACTCTCCCAGTGAGCCACCTGCCTCATTCCCAGTTCAGGGCCCAATCCTGCAAGCCTTGACTCACCTGACCATTCCTGATTCCTGGAAGCAGTCTCGTTGTCGGTGTGGGCTAATAATCAGCAGGGAGATACCTATTAGATGGCAGCATGGTCTAGGCTAGGGGACTCTAGGTTGTATCCCTGGCTCTTAAATTGTTCTTAATGACTATTATTATTATGTGAATACCGGTGTGTGGAATCCAGCTGACAGAATGGACGGGGGCACGAGATACTAGTTTTCAAGCATCCTAAATGAAGCAATATCTTACTCTATTAAAAGTGAACCATGAACAGGGGGAAAATGGGCTTGTTTTTTTTTAAATGATGTATAAAGAACCAAATTATTATTTTTCTGCTTAGAATTCTCAGAACTGGCAAGCCCATTGCTCTCGGAACTTGCTCAGGTTCTCCAAAGCTGTGTGCTACTAATGCTCACACCTGAATTGGGGTGAGAATGTTAAACGTTGAAGTTCAGGCATCCAAAGTAAATTAAAAAATAAAGAGTTACAGAATCCCTTTCTCACTCATTTGCACTCTCTTGACTCGGGTGATGTCCCTAGCTGTCTGGGCATCATAGAATCTTCCAGGGAAGACAAGAGGTGAATCTCTAATGTAAAAAACAAGCAGGAAAAGATATTGGGGGGTGGCGGGATCTCTTTCAGGCCTTTTTTACATCATATATCAAAAAGGGGCATAAGTCTGATTTTTTAAAAAGTACCTTTAGCACATCCTGAGGTGTCATTATTGCTATTAAGATTAAATCAATTAAACAAAGGGAAAAAATTATTGCAGATGTTTTGCATCTCAATGGGATTCTAAAGGCTATGACTTACGATCACTATGACTTGGACTTTTGTAAACACCCTTTTATATTAAAAAATAAACGGCATTAGTTATTTGAGAAATTAGGTGGGGGGCAGGGGTTCTAGCTGCATTAACAGTAGACTTTACAAAGGAAAAGTATTTAAATGTGTTTCTATTGATGACAAAACACATCAACCAGCTCCAAATTTGACGCATGGATTCCCTGAGGAAACTGATCATGTGATTACTATCTAAAGGCACTGAGCCAACTCCAAAAGCAGACGCTGTTTTGCTAAGGCTTCTAAAACGACTGCAACTAACGCTTCTGTTCTTCTTTGAGGAGCATTGCAGTGTACAACACAGGAACTGCCTCTCTTACTTGCTTTACAACTGTCTCAACCTCAAAGAGTGAAAATATTTAAGGTCAGTTGAAACATTCATCAAAATAAAAGGCCTCACTCTCGTTTTGTGCAAATAAAAATCAGGGTATCTGGGGAGGAACATAAATCCTCAGAGCCCTCTAGTTGCACACCAAACATTAAAAAGGGCTCCTTCTGTGACTGAAGGCAAGGAGAGCGCTGCCCTGATGCATCAATTTTTGTGGAGCTGGAGAGAGGCGGGCTTAGCCATCTCATTTACACATACACCCACTGATGCATGAGGCTGCCATGGCATCACCTAGTAAGTTTGCAAGCTGATAAGAGAAAAGGCACTAGCCATGTGGCAACGGAATGACAGGGACAGTAATCAGAGGTGGCCACTTTATGTTAACCCACATCTTTTCTGGCACGCCTCATTTCCCCAATACGAAACTGCTAGTCTCTTTATTGTTGTTGCTGTCAGTTAGCCCTTGCATCCCAACTCTACAAGCTGCAGTCTGCTTTGTTCTCCCCCTTATCTGATGCTGATTTCTCTCTCACCTTTGCACAGTTGTAAACAGTGGGGAAATTTGCTCCATTGTGTGGGTTTAAGGCTGAAGCCAAGAGTAAGAAAAAGATCTGTATTTGTTTACTTAGATGCTCTAAGGTGCTCCTGTCCCCGTGCTCCAGGCATGCCTGGCATAATGTCAACTTCCATCCAGAGTGCTGTAGTACAATACAACGTAACACAACCCGCCACCAGCGAGCCAGGCAAAGAGGCCTTGTCTTCACTGCCAAATAAAGCTGCGCTTTTTACCTTGGGGTAACTAATGTGCACAAATTACCCCCAGGTAGAAACACTGAAGACCTGGAACCTGAGTTTTTACCTCTCAGCAAAACTCACTCTAGCCAAAGCCAGGAAGGGATGTTGGGCTGCCCTTGGCAAATTTACTGTATGGTTAGACTCAAGAGCTTGGTCTTCGCTGTTTTCACCTCAGGATAGCGCATGTGTCTGAGGTAAAACACAACACCCTTCTTGGCAGTAAAGCCATGGCCTTAGACACCCAAATCCTCCTCCCCTCCCTTACAACCTTCCTCCACCCCTCAAAAAAATGTCTGTGGGGGGGGAAAGCTGAGCTTTGCAGCATACCCTCAGGGGCATTCATCTGGGGCTATTTCTGAGCAAGGGAAGGGGTGAATTCCAACATGGGGCCAAGCAGGCCCTTCTCATGTATGCCAACTGCACTCCAGCTCAAGCACCCAGCTGATCTAATGTGTGGTGGAACAGCACAGAGAGAGAGGCCTATCTCAGGTAGGCAGGTTAAAAGCCACCTAGGGCTTTCATGGTCCAACCCAGCACGTTAGACTCCGCCTAGAAGCCAGGGGGAGCCAGTGCAGATCCCAGAGCTCTGGGCTCTTACACTCAGGGTGACACACTCCACTTACCATGCATCCAGTCCACACTGGCTTCAGTTTTCACTCTCCACACTAATGGCCCATTGACTTCAATTGAAAGCTTCCCACTGAGTTCAGTGGGGTTTGGATAAGGCCCTAAATAATTGTCCTCAGATAGCATTTCCTCCTGCTACAACAGAAGAGACGATGGAGGGTCCAACATTGGTCTCTCTCTGGCAGGACCATGAGCAACCTGGGAATTCAGCAACAAATCAACAAAATGCTTTTGACTCTCTGCTAGGAGTTGAGCAAACTGCTACGTCACTTTATTTCACAGAGTACATATAACCATGCAACTATTATTGAATTGAATTGCAAATACTGTGCATAGTAATTGCTTGTCCCTGCAATTTACTTTACAATTACAATTTACATTACTAAGGAAACCAAAGCTTATTTACCATGTATCTTGCATTTTTCAGATCTCATAATCCTCTACTTTACAAGACAGCAATAACTGCACAATGAATTATCCTGAGAATGCATGGTAATCACCATGTACTTACATGGTTAGTACCAAATAATATAATTCCAAACAGATCTATTTATCAGTGCTGTAAAATGCATGGCTCTTACTAGGAGTATAATATGTAGCATTAAAGAAGTTTAAGGAGCCTAGATAACTACGGACACACATCTAACTTAGATTCAGTAATTGTTCTACACGAGTTTATTGAAAAATTATCTACTCTCTGTCTTCTTAATGTGCACAATTGGTACACACAAATACACCCCTTATCCTAAGATCTTATAACAACAACGATCATGGCACTTGGTGAAATGTGGCTGAATTTATATTACTGAACTTTAAAAGGAAAATTGTTCAATTTAAAAAAAAAAAAAGAATCTTTCTAAAATTGGAGGTTTTTTCCTGGAAAAAACACTTTTAACCCATTATAAAGTTCTTGATTTTTTCATTATTGTTAGAAACACGCAGCCTGTTCAAATTCGTATTCCTATAACAGAAGGGGGCAATGATTACAAAGGGGACATGAGATGCTGACTGCAGGGAGAAGATAGGAAGCCTTGAGATGCTGGGGGTAATAAATTATTAGAATCAGAAGCCAAGGCAGGGGCAACAGCAGTCTCCAGAGAGCTATCATTTGGTTTCTGTGAAGCGAGGTGAAATGACAGTTCCTAATACATTAGTGAATAGGAGTCCCGCATATTTTCCAGCTGGGCCTGATTTCCAGCTGATCAGCAGCGAGAATGGCAGCAAAGGTAATTGTGCTTTAACCCAGTATATTGCACATGTCCATGCTTGTATTTCCTTTCTAAATTCACTTCTATTCCATGGTGGTGGATTTTCATTACTCCTCAGAACGAGTGTCCCAGTGAACAATATATGTTTTTGACTTATCACTAGCATAGCCTTCTTTATTCTAATGGGATGGAACTTGAGATCACTGAGCGTCCTTGTGTTTGAGGCCTTGTCAGAAGACCTGACAAATAGCTATTACACCTGAGACTGGGTTTTTGCCTGATTGCTGACTGACAGTGACTTCTGCCAACTTGCAATAGATATGTTGATGCATCACATACCGCTGTTGATGCAGCTGTTTTAGACGTTGATGTATCAGGTTCAGTAGTTAATGTAGCAAGCTTGTCTTCCTGGATATTTGTTTCTGTAAACTTTACACCACCTTTGGCACTGGCCGTTATGCTTCACCTGGTCCCACATAAAGATAGTGAGGACATATATACCTATACCCCAGAGTGACTGAAGAATGTCCAGCTGCATTGATACAGCAGGTACACTTCTGGGCTTTGCTATAGGTAACAGACTCTACTCCGGCATTGGCCGGCGTGCTTCTTTGGATGCTGACAGAGGGAAAAATTAAAGAAGTGGCCACAGATAGCTGGCATTGTGATGCTATGTCCTCCTTATATGCTCTAGCCCAACAAGTTATGGGACTGACGCAGGAATCACTATGGCTTGTGTTAAGCAGGTGATCAAAATATTCCCTGCTGGCCTTAGAATTCATGGGTGAAATTTTGACCCTTGAAGTCATTGGCAAAACTCCCATTGTCTTGAATGGAGACAAGATTTCACCCTACACAAACATGGAAATGAAAAAAAAGAGCTGAAGATGGCAGAGCTTGCAGATCGGAGATACAGGATGGTACCAATTTTTGTGTTCCAAAAGATGGACTGTCTAGGCTACTAATGTTAGTATCCTGAAATTCTTTTCAAGTCTGATAAAAAGCCACGTATCTCACATTGATTCTTTTCATCAAACCCATCAGTGGGAAGGTCAGGCAGAATACTGAAGAGTTCTTTGCACTGTCTGGGGCTGATGTGACATGGAGGGGTAGATATCCATTGTATCACTGGTCTGCAATAACTGGTCTGGTGGAAAATATATTTCTTTCAGGGACAGTGTAGCAACTGTGATCTAATATTAGAAATAATTGGTTGCACAGATGCTATATTTCTTAGCGTGAGGGAAGAATTTATTTCAAGAGGTAGTTAACTATTGCAGCATATTACCCATAGGAAACCCAGTATGCAGAGATTCAATGTGTTTTATGAAGGGTATGAATCATGGAGTGGATCAGTCATATATAAAAAATAATATATTCACTTCAGTGAATAACGAAACTTCCAAATCATTCTGCATTATCCGTCAGATTCTGAAGGGGTGGGTAAGGTTCTTACTGTACATGTCCTCTCATTAAGGTGCCATTGCTTGTTCTAAAGCACAACAAGGAACAGGTCATGGTACAAACTGAGAGGTGGGGCTATCATTTAGAGTGCTTTGTTAGCATTGCAAGTCAATAAAAATATGCCAGAAGAAAATTCACAGAGAGACACACAGAGACAATTTAAATTAAAATAGTTTGCCATAATTTACATTTTTAATTAAAAGCTTTTAAGGTTTAATTAAAAACTTTAATGCGTTTGCTTTATTGAAAATGCATTTGTGCTTGCATGATAAACCCAGTAAGCTCTGTATTTAACTAGCTCCTCTCCCTTTCCCATACAACTCCCTTGACCCTCCAGTTAAAACTGGAGAAGAGGCTCAAATGAACATTGTAAAATGGCATCAAGACATTCTAAACTTTTTATCTATCATCAGCTCTGGCAATAACATCTCCTAGCACCACTGGCTGGAAATGTAGCATTTCTGGAAAAAACAGGATTACGGGCTTGACTACATTACCACACCCACAGAGCCCCCTAAGTGCGATGCAATTTATCCCAGCATAAGGCAATCTTTTGTTGGCAGAGTTAACACATCACCACAAACACAGAGTCCTGTCTGTAACGGTCTTGGGGTTCATTAAATAACAAACCAGTGAATGATAAAAGAATAAAACTTTCATAGAACAAACTGGAGAGCCGTTGCTCCCAACCCCCACCTCCAGGGCACATCTCCCATTTCCAATGTTCATAATACTGTCCCTTATGAGGGAGCATCTCTAAATTATAATCTCTACAAACATATCTCTACCTCTTCCCTCTTAAAGAAAAACAAATGAACTCTTACATACATACATATATATAAACAGCTAACGACTATTTAATAACACATGCATTAAATTCTCAACCCATGTTGTACATTTTCATAAACCCAATGTCTCAACTACCTAGTAAGGAGAGGTTACCAGCATATCACTCTCGATTGAGTCTTTACCACTCACTTTCCTCAAATATCCATTCTCCAGGCAGGTTAGCAAGTCTCTGAGTCTTTCCGGGTGTTTAATCTCCCACTCTGATCTTTCATTAGAGTTGTTCTCTTGTTCCCTGACAGTTTCTTCTTTGTGCACTGATGAAAAAGGATCAGTCAGATGGGAAAGGCCAGAGTCCACTCTACTGTCAATGTGTTACTCATAAATACCTTTGATTACATCAAAATGTGTCCTTCTGGACTACATAATACCTTAGATGTACCTGTTCTTTAATGGTACCCCTTCAGCCCCAAGTATTAGAGGTATGATTCCTCCAGCACACTCTATTACCTAGGCTAAGAGATGGGAGATCATGGGCCCATTTGTCAAAATAATATTTCTACTTCCGCTTCTGATTTTCCTTCATCTACTGTATGGTTTTATTGTTATGAGATTTCAGCAAGTTATCACTAATTGGTAAATTACATCAGATTCTTCTTCCCATTACCAGCTGAGCTAGAGAAAAGCCATTCTCCAGAGGTGTGCTTTGGTAAACCAGTAACACTTCATACAAATCAACCCATACTGTCAAAAGTCTTTCATAAGGTTCTTTACTGTCCATAGTAACCATTCCACAAGTCCATTTGATTGGAGGTAATATGGACTTGGGGTTTTGTGATGAAAATCCCAATCTATGGCAAATTGCCTAAATCTGCAGCTAATTATCACTAAAGACTTCATCTGGAATTCCATGTCCAGAGAAGATTCCCTTCATGCCGGCTATCACTGACTTACTATTAGCATTGTGCGGTGTACAAATTTCTGGATACAGAGAATAATCTGTGACTATTAAATAATCCTTTGATTGCCAGGTAAATAAGTCAGTGTTGACCTTCTCATAAGGCCTTTGTGGAACTGGGTGAGGTCTCAGTGGCTCTGCCTGCTGGCATGGCTTGTATCTCAAGCATGAAAAGCAGTTTCCTACCACATTAGTAATGTCATGATTGATCTGTGGCCAATACAGAACTTTTCGTGCTCATTGTTTGCACTTCTCAATTCCTAAATGACCCCTGTGGATCTTCTGTAGCATTTCTTTTCAGAGGCTCATTGGAATTACAACCTTACTGCCCTTGAAAACCACCCCATCTATCACAGTAAGTTCATGTCTGCAGTTCCAATAGTCTCTTATACTAGGAGAGCAACTGTTTATTTCTTCAGGCCACTCTTTAATTATCACTTCTTTAAGGATTCCCAACGATTCATCTTTTTCACTTCCTCTCTCATATGTTGCAGTTTCCTGTTAGCTATGGGTATTGACTTTACAATCAAATCTAGATAGGCTTGCATCTGTGTCTCTAAAGTCTTCTCCGGTTTTGTAGTGGGAGTCACTGCTCTGGAAAGAGCATCTACAGTGAACATGAATGTACAGGGCAGGTAGGTCACAACCAAATCATACTTTTGCAGCTTTATCATTCTTTGAAGTTAAAATGCCTTCATGGAGCAGTCTCTCTTAACACGTTGTCTTTAATGACACAAATGATTCTACCTCTGGCCAGAGGCTCTGTCAGCTCACCAAAGTCAGAGGTTTTACTGAGTTTCCTTAATTCTGTGACATTCTGTCCTATGCTGTCTTCAGTTTTTTGCATACATGTAAAAAATTTGTCTCTCTCAAAGGTTTCATTCCTTGTTGGCACGCAATGTTCCTCAAATTTAGTCAGTATTTTACTTAACTTCAAGTTTTCTCCTCCTTCAAACTTACAGGTGTCATAAATATCCAGTGCTTTCTCCCCAATAACATGCAAAAAGATCGATGATTTCACGTCATCATTTTTCTCCTCTGCCCCTGTGGTTGCTAAATACAATTCAAATCTCTGTCTGAATTCTTTCCAGTTCTCTGCAATCTTGCCTGACAATTGCAGACTGGATGGAGGTTGCAACACACCCATTTTTGGCCCCATCCCCTTCTTAAGCTAGTCAAGCTGCTCTTGTGCTCACCAAATACTTGCAAAAGCCTCTGTGCCTGGTGCTTCATGTGCTTCTCTGCTGTCTCCCTTTGTCTCTGCTTTCAATAGCAAACACAGGAATTACCACCAAAATGACTGCAGTTTCCTTCTCATTTAACACTTCTGACACCATGTAATGATCATAGGGTTCATTAAATAACAAACCAGTGAATGAGAAAGGAATAAAACTTTAATCAAACAAACTGGCAAGCATCTCTGGTGAACTGCTGCCCACAACCAGGGGGTGTTCCCAACCCCTGCCTTCAGGGCACATCTCCAAATTCCTATGTTCATTATACTGTTCCTTATGAGGGAGCCTCTCTAAATTATAATCATCTACAAACTTATATCAACACTTTCACCAATATAGCTGCATCTCCACAGGTGCTTCTGCCAGCGACTTGGCTTTAGTTGGGCTCAATTCTCCTTTCCTTACTCAGGTGAAGCTCCAATTCAGTGGAAATTTTGTCTGAGGGCTTGTCTACATGCAGAATTGTACTGGTTTCACCAAAGGTGTTATTTTAAATCAATTTAGTTTAACCGGTGCAAGAGACTGCATGGATATTATCGATATAAACCTGACATATCGATTTAGCTTAAGTCAATTAAGGACAGGTTTAAGCTTTATGGCGGAAGCATCAGCACTCTTCAGTAACACCTCCGTAACAACTGCCCTGACTGCTGATCTGCCAAACAGGTTAGCTACTAAGTGATCACAATCAGGAGTAGTGAACTTCTGGATCACTTCTGGACCTGGTGGAGGGGAGCTCTCATGTAGGGCAGCTCCAGGGTGGGCACCACACAGATTTCTAGGAAAGTGGTCTTTGTCCTCCTACGGTTCTGTCACTACTGCTGGTTATCCCAGGTCTGCAGCACTTCCCTGTCCCACCAGTCATTGCTAGCTGGCCAAGCCCAGAAGCAGCATGTAAAGCCACTCCAGGAAAAGTCAGCTGTTACGGGCAGCAGTGGGTGTTTTATTTCAGTGTGAACACATGCTCTAGTCCTTGGCTCCAGCTGTCTGGCTTAGAGCAGCAGGTAATCCCTCTGCTGCTCCTTCTGCCTCCAGCCATCCCCCACATCCCAAACATACAGTCTCTGGCAGCCCCCCATGACTCAGGCAGCTCTGATTCTCCAGCTCACTGGATCTCTTCTAACTCACTGGGTCTCTCCCTGGATCTGATTCTCTCTCGTGCTTTAGAGCCTCAGGTGCTGACCCACCCTCTTAACTGGCCAAATGGGAGCACCTGTCCTGCCACAAGTGTGCTGGACCTACTTTGGACCCTGTGCCAGACCACCTTTGCACGCCACAATGCCTCCAGTTGCAATTGCCTTCCTGTGTAATTTAGAGCAACCTTTGGACAGCTCCAACTTGTGACAGCTTTCAACTGCACAAGGGGAACCCTCAACAGCCTGTTCAGAGCACCGTTAAGGCGGGAGAGGCCTCTGCATGAGCCAGAATCTGGCGAGATGAGTTTTTATTTCATCCTGCCTTTCGATTAGAGAATGGCTTTCTGGTGGCCAGGATAACTGGCTTTCTGGCTCAGTGTAAAGCCACTTCCCCAGTACAAGAGCACGACAAGGCAGCGTTTCGTTAGCATAACAGATCTAGTATTGATGTTTGTTGAGGGCTGCGTGGATCTGCGATCTAGCTGACACCCACCTCCTCTTCCCCTTCCCCTCACCCAGGAATAGCTTTCAGAACACTTTTACCCATGGCCAGGCTAATTTTAACTTCCACTCGCATTCGAGCAAAACTCCCAGATAAGCCCTTATGAATGCAAAATGGACTATAGAATGAATCCTTGCCTAGCCACGTGGAGAAGCCATTTAAAGCTTTCAGCACCATTCTTCTAACCAGCTTTCTTTGTCTTATCCTATCAGCAACGCTGGCTACACCTGCTCAGAAAATGGGGTTCATTGACAAGCCCAAGGTTTAAAGATGAGTATGTTGAAGGAGGAATTTCCTTGACTGAATGGTAAATATTTCGAGCCCAGCTTTCACTCCCTGTTGCACAGGTCCAACTCGAGTGAAGCCAATAGGTCTTCAGCAGTGTCAAGGAGAGCTGTACTTGTCTCTTGGGGACACTTTTGGGGGGGCAATATTCATGGTGAGCACACAGCTACTGCCTATCAGGAGTGGAATGGTCCCTTGGGCTGATGGAGACACAAGCTTAGTAGTGGGACAAAACTAGCTTTAATTTTCTTTTGTTGGCTTGAGGATGAATGTGGGATAAACACAGCTGGATGACCAAAACTCAAAGGGAAGATATTGGCAAGCTTGTGCCTCTGAGGACCGGTGCACACTGTAAGCTGCTTACCCTGGAAGGTGAATTTTGACACCTAAAACTTGCACATGCTGCATGCTCCTGGCACTGTTATCAGAGAGGAAACAGAAACCTCAGCTTCTGCAATGCACAGGACTGTACATTGTCTGCATCTATCGATAGGTTTTGTTTAGCTGACGTCTTCCGACGCCTTTGCCAGAGATTTGTTTAGGCTGCCACATAGTTTGAGAGGATGCAGTAAGCAGGAGATAATGCAGTGCTCAGCATCATGTCAGTGACTGAGGAAATTGCATCAGCACCTGTATCTTATGCAGCTTGATCTAGTGGATCGGGCACTGGAATGGGAGTCTGGAGACCTGGGTTCTATCCTGGGTTTTTTGCCATTGACCTGCTGTTGACTTTGCATGAGTCGCTTCATCTCCCTGGGACACTTTCCTCTCCCAAGCTTTGTCGGTATTCCAGTGCCAGGCGCTTCAGAGGGAATAAATAGAACAGGGTAATTCCAGGATCGGCGCCAGGGTTTCTGGCACCCTAGGCAGAATTCAGGGGGCAGCATTTTGTGCGCTCCCCACGGGGCACGCGGGAGCTTCCGATTCCACTCCCATCGCTCTGCCGAAGAAGGTCCCTCTGCCGAAATGCCGCAGGCGACAGTGGCAGTCATTGAGCTGCTCAATTGCCTGCCACTGTTTTCCGCAGCATGTCGGCAGAAGGTCCTTCTTCGGCAGCACAACGGGAGCAGAACTGGAAGCTCTCGTGCACCCCGTGGGGAGCACACAAAATGCTGCCCCTGAATCCTGGTGCCCCAGGCGAACACCTAGGGTCACCTAATGGAACTGCCAGCCCTGGGTAATTCCATCCAGTCCCAGTTTCTGGCAGTCAGAGGCTTATAGGAACCCAGAACATGGGGTAGCATCCTTGAACATCTTGGCTAATACCCATTGCCCTAGCCTCTATGAATTTATCTAATTCTTTTTTGAACCTAGTTATGATTTTGGCCTTCACAACATCCCGTGGGGATGAGTTCCACAGATTGACTGTGTTTTGTATGAAGAAGTACTTCCTTTTGTTTGTTTTAAACCTGCTGACTATTAATTTAATCAGGTGACCCCTGGGTCTTGTGTTATGTGACGGGGTAAATAACACTTCCCTATTTACTGTCTCCACATCATTCATGATTTTATAGATTTCTATCATATCTCCATCTCCCCTCCCCAAGTCATCAGTTTTCTAAGCTAAACAGTCCAAATCTTTTAAATCTCTCTTTGTACGTGTGACGGGTTGGATCACAGAAACTCCCTTGGGAGCTGCCACCTGATGTGCCAAAACTACTTCTACCTCTGCCTTCCCTGCCAGCTCGGGACCCCAACACCCTGTCCTGCTGAGCCAGACATTCCTGTCTGCTCCAACAAAGACCCAGGGTCTGAATTACCTGTCCCAAAGCTGCAGGTTTACTGAAAGCAGCTGACAGAAGTGTTCCTGCCTTTAACACTCAGATGCCTAACTCCCAATGGGGTCTAAACGCAAATAAATCCGTTTTACCCTGTATAAAGTTTATGCAGGGTAAACTTATAAATTGTTCGCCCTCTCCAACACTAATAGAGAGATATGCACGGCTGTTTGCTCCCCCGGATATTAATACATACTCTGAGTTAATTAAGAAGTAAAAAGTGATTTTATTAAATACAGAAAGTAGGATTTAAGTGGTTCCAAGTAGTAACTGACAGAACAAAGTAAGTCACCAAGAAAAATAAAATAAAATGCACAAATCTATGGCTAATCGAACTGAATACAGATAATCTCACCCTCAGAGATGCTTCAGTAAATTTTGTCCTCAGACTGGACCTCTTCCAGGCCTGGGCACAATCCTTTCCCCTGGTACAGCTCTTGTTCCAGCTCAGGTGGTAGCTATGGGATTCTTCATGATGGCTCCTCCCCCTGTGTTCTGTTCCACCCCTTTGTTTATCTTTTGCATAATGAAGGATTCCTTTGTCCCCCTCTGGGTTTCCACCCCCTTCTTCTCAATGGAAAGACACCAGGTTAAAGATGGATTCCAGTTCGGGTGACATGATCACATGTCACTGCAAGACTTCATTGCCCACTTGCCAGCACACACATATACAGGAAGACTTACAGGTAAAACACACCCATCTGCAGTCAATTGTCCTGGTTAATGGGTGTTAATGGGTGTTAATGGGTTTAATGATTCCAAACCACCATTAATGGCCCACACTTTGCATATGTACAATAGGCCCTCAGAGTTATATTTCATATTTCTAGTTTCAGATACAAGAGTGGTAAATTTATACAAATAGGATGACCATACTCAGTAGATTATAAGCTTTGTAATGATACCTTACAAGAGACCTTTTGCATGAAGCATATTCCAGTTACATTATATTCACTCACTAGCATATTTTTATAAAACCATATAGACTGTAACGTCACAGTATGGAAGCTGTTCCATACCTCTGATCATTGTTGTTGTCGTCCTTCTCTCTGTCTCTTCCAATTCTAATATATCTTTTTTGAGATGGGGTGACTAGAACTGTACACAGTATTCAAGGCGTGGGCATTGTGACGGGTGCCACCTGGAACTGGGGTACCACTGAGCCCCTTTGACCCACCAGCCTGTGCTCTGTTTTACACTGTACTGCTTTGACAAACTGCCTCCAGCCTACACTTTCATCAGCATACATACAGGTAGGGACACATCCAGTTGCAGTTACATGCACACTCCCTGACTAGCCCCTGCATAGGAAGGCTACAGCCAAGGCAACTCCCAGCTCCCCAGGCACGCGCCCCTTCTGGAGTGTAAACCTAAAATTATACCATCTTGTGCAGCACAGGGAACTGTACAGCGTAAGCTCATAAAATTCACCCCCTCCGTCAATGTGGAGAGGAATATGCAACAGCCTTTTGCCCCTGAGTTATGATTCCCGTGCACTGGTTCAGATTAAGCAAAAACAAATTTATTAACTACAAAAGATAGACTTAAGTGATTATAAGTGATAGCAAACAGATCAAAGCAGACTACCTAGTAAATAAACAAAAACACAAACTAAGCTTAATATACTAAAGAGATTGGATATGAATAGCAGATTCTCTCCCTAAGTGATGATACAATCAGGCTGCAGATTCTTAAGGGCACAGAATGATCAGACACATAGATGAACATAATTTGGGGAACAGTCAACATGGGAGTGTGACAGAGGTCTATAAAATATGACTGGTGTGGAGAAAGTAAATAAGGAAGTGTTATTTACTCCTTCTCATAACACAAGAACTAGGGGTCACCAAATGAAATTAATAGGCAGCAGGTTTTAAACAAACAAAAGGAAGTATTTTTTCACATAACGCACAGTCAACCTGTGGAACTCTTTGCCAGAGGATCTTGTTAAGGCCAAGACTATAAGAGGGTTCAAAAAAGAACTAGATAAGTTCATGAAGGATAGGTCCATCAATGATTATTAGCCAGAATGGGCCGGAATGATGTCCCTACCCTTTGTTTGCCAGAAGCTGGGAATGGGCAACATGGGATGGATCACTTGATGATTACCTGTTCTGTTCATTCCCTCTGGGGCACCTAGCATTAGCCACTGTTGGAAGACAGGATACTGGGCTAGATGGACCTTTGGTCTGACCCAATATGGCCATTCATATGTTCTTATTGTCTAAATTTTTGGACTTAAAAATTTTCCTATCAAAATGTACCCCATGAACTGTTTGCTAGTGACCTTTCTGGAGATGGTCAGTAGCCAATATAAATAGTGAGTTTGATTCCCCAGCCCTCACTTGCTCTTCAGTTACCTATGATGTAAAACTGAGCATATGGCTACATATATTTATTGACTAATAACTAGAAATAAAGGGTCAAACCTAGTACATTACTATTAGGCAAGGGGGGGTTGGGGATTTCCTCCAATGCTCTCCACTCCCATTCTCCGTCCATTTTATTGTAGTTTAAATAAATTACCAAAATAATTGAAATCAGAGTAATTATATTGCATTATTTTGACAAATAAAATATTTAGAATTTTGCAGAATTTTAAAATATTGTCTGCAGAATTTTTAATTTTTTGGCACAGAAGTTCCCCAGGAGTAAAGTGTGGGGTAGATTTACATCCCAGCTTGCCACAAACTAAATGTTCATGTAGACAAGCCCTAAGCTACTGAGGAGTTCTGCTAGTGCCCAGGCCCTAGCAAATTCACAAACTTTTTAATGTGATTAAGCCACTAATGGAGGAAACACAGACCCAGACTATGTTGCAGTGGCTGATGTTATTTGGAGAACTGGTCGAAAAATGAGGAAACAATTTGGCAAAAATTTCAAAGCTGCTTTCATTTTCCTGGGGTCAAGGTGCACTCCTTTTCCATTTGTTCGCAAAGGTTTCTGCAATGTATTTTAACCCACATTTTACCATTTTACTTTAATGTGTTTTCAGTCAGAAAACATGGTTTTCAGTAAATTAAAATGTCCATAATAATTATGGTAAACATTTCAGTAAAAACCACTGTGAAAATGTCTTATGCTGACTTTTTGTGTGAAAATTTTAGGTTGGTTTCTTTTTAAAGGCTATTTTTCTGTGAAAACACTTTTCATGTGAAAAATGTCAATCTCCTTTGTGCCAATTTATATCACAATATTTTTTGACCTTCAGATGGATTTGAGTGGTGCATGATCTGCAATGAAACTACATTCTTTTCTTTCTTTACTCAGACCCTATGCCACCAGCACTCCCAGCTAATTCTGTGACACCACTGATTTTCTGAGAAAACTACAATGCATTGGTGACCTTCCAGACAATACCATCCTAACCACCATGGATGTGGAGGCTCTCTACACAAACATCCCACACACAGATGGAATATAAGCTGTCAGGAACAGTATCCCTGATGATGCCACAGCACAACTGGTTGCTAAGCTCTGTGCCTTTATCCTCATACACAACTATTTCAAATCTGATGACAATATATACCTCCAGATCAGTGGCACTGCTATAGGCACCTGCATGGCCTCACAATATGCCAACATTTTTATGGCTGACCTGGAACAATGCTTCCTCAGCTCTCATCCACTCACGCCCCTTCTCTACCTATGCTACATTGATGACATCTTCATCATCTGGACCCATGAGAAGGAGACTCTGGAAAAATTCCACCATGATTTCAACAGCTTCCTCCCCACCATCAACCTCAGCCTGGACCAATCTACAAAGGAGGTCACTTCCTAGACACCACAGTTCAAATAAGTGATGGTCACGTTAATACCACCCTATACCGAAAACCCACTGACTTCTATGCCTAACTTCATGCCTCCAGCTTCCATCCGGAACACACCACAGGATCCATTATCTGCAGCCAAGCACTGAGATACAACTGCATCTGCTCTAACCCCTCAGACAGAGACCAACACCTACAAAATCTTCACCAAGCATTCTCAAAACTATGATACTCACATGAGGAAATAAGGAAACAGATCAACAGAGCCAGATGTGTACCCAGAAGCCTCCTACTGCAAGACAAACCCAGGAAAGAAACCAATGGAACTCCACTGGCCATCACATACAGTCTCCAGCTAAAATCCCTTCAACGCATCATCAGGGATCTACAATTCATTCTGGACAATGATCTCTCACTTTCACAGACCTTAGGTGGCAGGCCAGTCTTTATCCACAGACAACCTGCCAACCTGAAGCATATTCTCACCAGTAACTACACACCGCACCATAGTAACTCTAACTCAGAAACCAATCCATGCAACAAACCTCGATGCCAACTCTGCCCACATATCTACACCAACACCACCATCACAGGACCTAACAAGATCAGCCACACCATCACCGGTTCATTCACCTGCATGTCCACCAATGTAATATACGCCATCCTATGCTAAGAATGCCCCTCTGCTATGTACATCGACCAAACTGGATAGTCCCTACGGAAAAGGATAAATGAACACAAATCAGATATTAGGAATGGCAATATACAAAAACCTGTAGAAGAATACTTCAAGCTCCCTGGCCACACTATAGCAGATTTAAAGATAGCCATCCTGCAGCAAAAAAACTTCAGGACCAGACTTCAAAGAGAAACTGCTGAGCTTCAGTTCATCTGCAAATTTGACACCAATAGCTCAGGATTAAACAAAGACTGTGAATGGCTTGCCAACTACAAAAGCAGTTTCTCCTCCCTTGGTGTTCACACCTCAACTGCTAGAAGAGGGCCTCATCCTCCCTGATTGAACTAATCTCGTTATCTCCAGCCTGATTCTTGCTTACATATATATACCTGCCTCTAGAAATTTCCGCTACATGCATACGACGAAGTGAATATTCACCCACAAAAGCTCATGCTCCAATACATCTGTTAGTCTGTAAGGTGCCACAGGACTCTTTGCTGCTTTTACATTCTTTTGAATTTGCATTGATGATGATGATGGTGTGACTTCCTCCCTATTGGGAAATTCACCAGTAAACCATGACATGAACATCCTGCCTTCCCCCAATGCTCCTGGTATCACCCTTCCCTCCACCATTTAAACTCCAGTATAAAGAAGTCTGATCCCCCACTCCCCAAGCCTTTGGCAGCATCTTCCACCAAGGTAAGCAGAGATTCTGTTTCTCATTAATGTAAATGTGCTGCCCGTTTACTTCCTAGGTGGAGGAGAAATGGGGAGTCTTTTTGCCTTCCATTTAGATCCCCAAAGTTCATTGTCTGTCTGTCCTGAAGGACAGTAAAATCCCACATCACTTGTTTTTGTATGTGTCCTACTGATTTCATCTCCCCCTGTTGACTTTGTATGTAGATGTATAACCATCATGTTGGCTTACAATGCTTAATCTCCATGTCAAACCTCTTTTGTCTAACAGTAAACCTGCTTCTCCACCCCTGCTATACCACAGAATTAAGAACAACATATTTTCAGTAGACATACATCACTCCTCATACAGTGTCTGTACATAGACTCACACTGTTGGTTAATATCGTTGTGAGCGTTTCATTGAAGACCTCACATGACAATCTTTGATGAATGGGATTGTCCATACTAGGATCAGGATATTCTTGTCATCCCCTTGCCAGCTGGCATGGAGGTGTTTTTAGGTCACATCCAGCCAGGGACATAATACAAGGACAGACATCCTGACCCTGCAGGGGCTCTGGCTATTACCACAGCAGGGTTCTCCATCAACACGACGTGGCTTGTTTTCTGCAGGACATGAGTGGAAAACAGAACCGTAGCATTTCTGCATGGTGCTTGTGATGTGGGGCCTGAGAAACCATGGCCCCCTTTGGCAGCAGGATCTGGACCAATCTTGGTGAGAGCAACAGCCGCTGTATAGTCTGCCTGGAACATGGCAATGCATAACCGCTCTCCCCTGAGAGCAGCCCTGAGGACATATGATGACTCGGAGTCACAATTCCTCCCCTGCTAGTGCCTTTGCTCTGGGAGGGCAGAGTCTTTCATCCTTCCCCGTGGGGCAATTTCCTCCTCCCAGTATGTGCCTAGCAGCTGCTGTGCATGTGGAGCAGCTGTGGTGGACAGATGCAGGTGTGAGGCCAGAGTGGGGATTGGAAGGCAGGGCCTGGGGATGCCAGCAGAGGGACAGTGAGCGGCTGGCTGCAGCGAAGAGCCGGCTCTGGTTTCTGTGGGGTTACGTAACTTTTCAATGCAGTTGTTCAATATGAGCTCTGTCAGGAAGCAGGGCCTGCAGCAGAGCCAGGCTCCGGAGAACCTAACAAGCATAGAGGGCCTGTTGTGGGCTGCCTGGTTGGTTACCCCACCAGATTGGCTGGAAAAGTCAGCAGATCGGCTCTTAAGCCCAGCAGCAGCAGTTTGGCAGCTGCTCAAAGAAAGGCTGCAATAGCTCCTGCAACTGCTTGTCCCCAGCCCTGCTGCTGTCTTGCCTCACTCCAGGTAAACCAGTCCTGAGCCTTGGTTCCAGTTGCTGACCCTTGGCTCTAACCACGGGGCCCTGGCCCCAGCTCTAATCACTGGGCATGACCATCCACATCCTGGTCACTACACCCTCGTAGCAATGAACAGCACACTCTGCCCAGTGTATAGGAGTGGGTGGGGCAGAGCCCAGCTCCACCCATTCCTACCCCCACCCATCTACCTCCCTACCATGGGGAGAATCAGGGAAGCCACCCTTGCTCTCACCCAGGGCCAGAGTCTTACTCTGAGCAGAGCTCAACAGAGGCTGTGCTCCCTTAACTGCCCAGCACAGCTAAAAAGGGGCCATGACCATCTGGCCCAAAGGGAGAAACTCAAGTAACAAGAGGAGGTGGAAGAGAGGTGTAGGTTGTCTCTCCAATGTCACATTTCTCCCATGGCAGATGGTGTCCAACATAAGATGAAGGCAGAGGAGCCCCTGGGATTCCCAGGCTGCTGGGGCTTTTCCTTAATACTCTAGGTTATTAATAAACCGCCTTTTCCCATCCACGTCAGTCTAGTAACTTTTCCCCTAGTGAAACATAATCAGTGTGATTTCCAAGGCCTCTGATCCCCACAGGCTGCAGCATTCCCAGCCCTCTCTCGGCAGCCACACACTGCCCGCAGTGTTTGCTAACAGAGTGACTACACAGCCCGGACACACAATAAAAACCGTTTGCAGGAAGGGTCAGTCACAAAAGGCTTTACTCAGGTTTCATGGGCTCCTCTAAAGCCCTCAATTCAAGGATTTGTCTTTTGTTCCCATTTTATTTTATGTGGAGCAGAAGGAAATAAACACCTTGGTTGGGAAACAAAACACTGAAGGAGCCAGCGGGAACAATAACCCGAATTAAAGGTTCCATTCCCCCCAGAGAGGGGTGAAGTGCGTCGTGTAGAAAGGCGAAGGGCTACCTTCATCCCTGGTACAACTCCACCACAGTCAGTGAGGTTACACCACTGATGGGCTTGCCTCAGGCTCTCCGTTCAGTCCCCAGCACAATGCCAAATTGTGTGATCTCAGAGCTAGGTATCGAGCTTCTGACCCCATAGGGGAGCTGTGCTGCCCAGCACCAGCAGACCGAAAGGTGCCGTTTGGCTGCCTTCTGTGACCTTCTATGGCACTCCATAACAAATAACCTAGCTCTTATATAGCGCTGTTCACCAGAGCTCTCCAAGTGCTTTTCAAAGGACGTCAGTCCCATCCGCCCTATTTTACAGATGGAGAAACTTAGGCACAGAGCAGGGCAGTGACTCACCCAAAGTCACTCAACAGGCCATGGTCCATGCCAGAAATAGAGCCCAGGTCTCCTGAATCCCAGTCCAATGCTCTGCCCACTAGGACACAGAGCTGCAGTTTTTTAGTAAAGGTGACACATACAGCAGTGCTCTACCAAATGCAGAATTCAGTGTGGGAAGGGGAGCCATTAAAGGGCCTTTGCAGACATGGTAACAGCGCACATCACTGCAACTGTGGGGCTGAGCAGGGGTTAATGCTGGCAATGGCAGATCCCCCTTCTACACACACAGCGAATGATAGTTAGAGATTCAAGACGAGATTGCAGCAATGGGAGAAGAGCCAGAGACTCCACGAAGTCCTCTAGGGACTTTGGGAATAGCAATTTTATTAAAGTAGAAGGCGCCCAGATGCTATGATGAGGGGCAGAAGTACAAAACCATATGACTAAGCACGAGGACCCTATAATTCCTGAGTGCGAATACTGCTCTGATGGTCCCATGAGTGTAAGGCTGTAGCTAACAATGGTGCTAAGCTGGCAAGTCACCCCAGCTGCCCTCCACACTGGCCATGGGGACTGGCCCCAAATGGATCAGAACACTCACTATGATAAGGAGCAGCAGAGCCCACCTTCTGCAGTGTTTGCCTCAAGCCCCTACTTGCCTTCCTTAACTTATGCAGAACTTTCTGCCCAGGTGTTTAAACTGAGCTGTGATGTAATTAAGCTCCATGAGGTTTTGCTGAATCAGGCATGTGAAGGGAGCTGGGAAATTGAAGGAAAGCAGCGTGAAGAGCTTTACTGAAAGGCTAGTTCTGACAGGGGGAGAAGTAAAGAAACAGGCAGGGGAAGGCACTTGTCTGAAGGGGAAATAAATGGCACACGCAGTAGCTGTGGTTTGAACTGAGGTGGAAGAGATGATAATCATAATGAGGAGCAGTCATGGACCTGCAGGACAAGGTGATTAAAGCAAGTCAGTTAATGGTTATGCAAATAATGGAGAAGCCTTTCAAAGGTTACAACACGGCTCTGTAGGACTTCAGAAGCTCTAATGAGGACATAAATGAATAGCTAAGAAAGGGAGATCATTCCTGGAGGCAATACAGGGCTGTTTGCAAAAAAATGTAGTACAGCAGCTAAGAAAATTTAGAAAATATTATATCTTAGCTGGTAAGCTAACAATTACCTAACCGAGGGCTTCCCAACTGCTGCGCCATCAGATGTGCCGTGGAATTTTGGAAAAGTCACTTGTGAGGGGGGAAAAAAAATCTCATTTATTTTAGTGTCAGAACCAAATGGCATTTTGTGTTGTTGCTCTTCAGGTGTAGGTGTGAGAGACAGACGTTACACCAGGCTACGCTCAAATGTCCTTGCCGGTCGAATGGTCTTACATGTCTTCTTGTCAACCGTTAAGTTAGAGTGGTGAATTTTGAACTGAAGACTCAAAAATGGACAAATATTTAAAGAAAGAGATTCTGGAACCTCCACATCTACATTCATTGATGAAGCAGAATGTGAACTCAGAACAGTCAAAGCGGTGAGCTGATGTTCCTGTGAGAGTTATTTGCAGCTTGGATTGTCATTAATAGGTGATGCCATCTTGTCATCTTCCCCTGTCTTGTGTGCAAGGAGAAACTCTCAAACCATGCAGTGGTGCCAAGTAAGTTCAAATGACACCTTACAAGCAAGCATCCATATCCCTTGCCGATAAGGAGAAATATTTTTTTCCTGCGTTTGAAGGATCAGAATGAAAAATAAGTGCAAATGATGAAAGACTGTGCAACTGTTTCTGATAAAGTGCTGGAAGCAAGCTACTTGGTCGCTAAGCTTGTAATGAAGGCAAAAACGCTGCATATAATTGCAGAGACATTAATTTTACCACCGTGCAAAGAAATGGTGAGGGTAAGGTTACATCAATGAAATCGCAACAGTTCCCCTTTCAGATCATAGTGTTACCTGGCAACCTTCCAGAAAGAGAAAAAACTATAGACACTCTAACTTCAGTCCGTATGCTGTGAGCATACCAGCATCAAAACTAGAAATGAAGGCAAAGCTCTAACAAATATATTAGCTCACAAGATAAGGGTTTAAAGTTCAGCTATATTTATTTTCACTTTTAATTCGCCTTTCTAGTGAGTATAGTGACATTCATAGCTGCATGTGTCTCCATCACGAGAACTTCTTTCTAACCTGGAAATACTCTAACCTCACCAAATCATATGCAACCAAGGCACATGGCCAGACAGCTAGTGTGCGGAGATCGCTTCTTATTATACCAGACATGATTTGTGGAGAATTCTCCCCATTTAAGTGGACTGCAGTACTTCTCCACAGTGGGCCTCAAGGCCTTTTGGAAAAGAAAGGGATACAACAACACAAAAACTTGGGGACACTTGGGCTGTAGACACAAACCAATATGCTGGGTGTATATTATCTAGCAGCAATGTTAGAGTTAAAAAAACAAACCCACCTAAAATACTAGAAATCCTGGAAATCTGGGAGTAAGGTCACACCCTCACAACACATTACCAAGAACACTCAAATAATCACCATCGCTTTAACTCTACCCTAGCACAAACTGCAAAACCCAAAATAAACCTAGCATTCCAGTAAACGGGGATCAGGAAAAGCAAGAGAAGTGGCTGGGCATTTCTGCACATCTTGCTCACCTGGCTCCATTAAGGAGATCCAAGCCATTGACTCCAATGGATATTGATTCATGATCCTGGTGAGCAAAGTTCCCCTCCCCACAGTCACTTCCTGTTTGCAAAAAGGAGAACTTTAAGGCTCTAAATATGTGATTTTTACATAGTGAGAAAAAGGCATAGGAATTTGTAAGGTGGAGACATGCCTATGCTCCTTATAACAATAAGGATGAGGAGAGTCTTGCTTACTGGAAATGCAATACCTGAATAGTTAATCACAATCTCTCTAGGCTGTTGGAAACCCAGGTCATTCTGAGCTATTGTCAAAAATAGATTGCAGAACAATTGGTTTTCTTTCCATCTACATTTACAAATTAAGCAGAGAATTCTCCCTGAGGTACATAAGAACTTAAGTTTCATTAATGCTAACAGGCACACATGGAGGGAGCGAGAGTTTAACTGTAGACTTGCAGAAGCATAAAATGAGGCCTGAGAAGGTGTGGGCATCTTTTAGAAGGAAGAAGTGAGAGCAGAGACTTCTTTAGAGAGTGATGGGCACTGGTGAGCAGGCTCGCCAACTCTTGCAATTTTATTGTGAGTCTTATGACACTCAATGTTTTTCTCAAAGCCCCAGCTCCTGTAGTCTTGTGATTACAAGAAACCCTCAGCTTCCATTTCTTTACAAAAGTAAGTGATTATGGAGAAGAGCTTGAAAATATGAACACTGAAGGCTCAAAATCCAGAAAGCAAATAAATGCTTTCAACATTTCTTTTTTTTTTTTAAATCCTATGATTTCTACAATGCTTGAGGTTGGCAATACCGTGTAACTTCCGTTTGGATCAGCATCTCAGAGTGCAAATATTTATCTCAAGTTTCTCCAAATGTATCTGAACGTCTTTGGTTTGCATGTGAAGCTAGAAATCCTGTGAGATCAGGTTATCTCAGGAGACTTCTTGATTTGAACCAGTTCTGAAATTGCCAAGAAAAGTTTTTATAGCGGATTTCTGTACCCTTTTCTTCATTGCTGCTGAAAGCAGGAAGTTATTGAAGGAGAAGAACTATTAATGAGCTAGTCCTTCCCCCCTTCCAAAGGCCTGTTCTTTTAAATGTTGTCATAAAATGTGAAAAAGGAACATACTTTTTCAAACTTCAAAAATAGTTCAGTTCTGGGTTGGCTGTCATTTGATCTGAATCAGTTTTTGCCTAGCCCTAATCATAAGCTCATTAATGTTTAAAATTGAAAAGGTGCTATGAATAGAAAATGCACTTCCAAGTGTGCTAAAAGAAGTGGGAGTAGAAAGTGGAGCAGCTTAAAGAGTAATTGTTGCAAGCTCACTCAGCTTGGGAGAGATCTTTGCAAACTTAAAAGCAGGCAGCATTACATTATTCTTTTTAAATGACCTCGAGGACCCACCTGGAAAGCTACAGTCCAGTTAGTCAGTCAGAAAGAACATTAAAAGTGCAAATAGGCAAACATTTGAAAAAAAGCCGCATTTAATTAAAAAGCACGTGGTTTCAGGGAAAGTAGGTTGAGCCCTAATTGCGTTTTGGAATCCTCAAGGCTGTCACGGCTACTGTAGAAGACAGAGATTCAGTGGGAATCATGAAACCCTTAGGTTTTCTGAGAGCTTTCAACATTTTGTACTAGGAGGGTAATGTCAAAGGTGGAACATGACAGAGCTAAGTGCCAAAATTTGCAAATGGTTGTTAAAATCAGACTAAAGGGAAAGTAACACAGGATAGCCAAATGGGAGTCTTTGCAAGCCAGACTGATATTTTCAAGACCATAGCAGTCCACTCCAATCTATGTAGAAATCCTTACAATCAATTCCACTCTGATCATGGCAACCTCAGGAACATGTGGTGAGCCCCACCTGAGGGGACGCAAAGCAGCTTTGAATGGTAACCAAGGGAAAAGTATAAAAGCATGAGGCCGTGAAGAGGAAAAATCTCTGCTCCTGAAAATGTTTCTGTAGCTCAGGCAAGGCTAATGTCACTCACTGTGCAATGTGCAGTTGACAGTAAAGAAAGCAAAGTGGACGTTGGTTTGGATAGCTCAGAGCATAGGGATGGTACAGATCAAATCAACAGAGGTACTGCAGCACACTGAAAAGCTCCAATTACCTTTCCCTTTGAGCTCTGGAAGCTCACGCCTGCCCCATTTCATGGACATACAAGCCTTTAAAATCAGCCTCTGTGCACATGCGGCTGCGGCCCTGGAAATTCACTCTGGTGCGGCAGCCACAAAACCCAGTGCGCCATTAAAACCTCCCAGTGGGAGAGATGCAAGTGGAAGAGAGCTTCACCACGATTAAGTGACTCCGGTAGGCAAGTGGAGGGGAAGGGATGTTGCCACGATACCACACTGTACCTGCCTCCTGCCTCTAGGCAGGGCACGTGGATTTACCAGTTCTGCTAGGGCCCTTCTGTGGGTGGCATGAATAGCGGCCTGGCTGCTTTGACAGCTGACTGACTGACTGTCTGTGACTCCCCACCTCAGTGAAGAGGAGCTCCCTCAGTCTGGGTGGCAGGGCAGATGCAATGGCTTTGTTTTCTCCTCGTAAAAAAAAGCCAGAATCCCCCCTCCCCTTAGCATGATATCAGGGGACCCCACAGTCTCACAATAGGGCAGTGCCATGATCCTCACTGGTCAGCTGGGGAACTGAACACAGAGAGGGTAAGGGTCAGATTTTTAATGCTATTTAGGAACCTAAGGGAATTAAGCACCTAAATGCCTTCAAAATCTGTCCCTAAAGGACTTGCCCAAGGTCAGGCAAGGAATAGAAGCCAAGGGCCCACTCTACCCACTGGGCCCCTTATACTCTCTGCTAAAATGAGGGGGAAAGCAGGAGTGACTTGGGCTTGTTCTCAGGACAAATCAAACGCCTCTTTTGGAGGAAATCTCTGTTCTGAAGGCTTGCAATGAATCCCAAGGGCAGTTAAATCAAATGCAGGCACCATCAGATATCACACAGGCTGGAATGTTGCATGCATGCAGCACCCAACAACCACATCCCTGCAGCGGGTCAGGCTGGTGGCTGACTGGCCTAAAGGTCAGGCAGTGGCTGCACAGTTCTTTTCAGTCTGTTCATTCTAGAGGGGTCCTGCCAGGGCATATACAGCTGGCCTGTCCCTGCTTCTCCCCTTGGGGTTCTGTCGGGAGGGGGAACAGGGGAGAGGGACCTGGGCTCTCCCACTCCACTAGCTCCCCACCGAGGACCCTAAGTCATTGTGCTACCCCAAGTTACACTCCCCCCGTGTGGCTTCCTACCAGGATCTGCCTCCTGCGTTTGCAGCATAGTCACCATCTTTGCAGTGTCCATGTCTCCTCCCTCAGGGCTTCTCCTGGGTTCCCAACTCAAAACAGGGGGTGGGGAATTTGGATCATCACTTCTAGAGTGGCCTTACCAGTGCTGAAGTAACTCTCCCCACATCCCCAGGCATCGGCCTCACTCCCTGGTGCAGCTGGCACCTCTTCCTCTGCCCCTGGGCTACCAGTTACTCTTTAAAGCCACTCTCCTCCTGGTGCATGCGGCTGAGAGGTGGGTGTGACAGATTGTCACCCCTGGGGTGCAATTTGGGAGCTGTGGGAGCCACTGCACCCCTTTAACCTGCCAGCGGGGCTGGCCTTTCCTACACTGCTCTGTTGGTGACTCACAACCTCTTGAGGCCCTGTCATCGCCCAACACAACAGCAGGTGGTGCCACACATCCAGACTGAGCTACCTGAGTGCCTTACGCAAAGACAAGCAGGAGACAACAGCCAACTTCCCAGCTCCTCCCCCCTGCACCCTTGCTGGAGTATAAACCCAAAATTGTACCGTCTTGCACTGCACAGGGATCTGTACAATGTAAGCTCCTAAAGTTCAATGGGGGAAGGATATGCACAATACGCTTGTGTTAACCAAGCTGAGATTTTTCCCCAGACACTTCACTCAGAGGTACCCTGGTTTAGATAAAGCAAAAACAAGTTTATTGACTACAAAAGGATAGATTTTAAGTGATTACAAGTGATAGCACACAGATCAAAGCAGATTTCCTAGTAAATAAACAAAACCTCAAATTAAGCCTAAAATAATAGAAAGATTGGATATGAATCAGCAATTTCTCACCCTGACTGATGATACAAGCAGGTTTGCAGATTTTCACGGCACAAGCTGCACTTGCTTTGCAGCTTGGGATCCCCACCCCCATTCCAAGTCCTTTTCTTTTGGAGCTTCTCTCCGGTGTTGAGTTGTGAGGGAGTGAAAAACAGCCGATGACCTCACTCCCGGCCTTACATAGCTTTTCCATAGGGCGGGAACCCTTTGTTTCAAACTTGGTTCCCAGAACAGTTTGTGGAACAATACAGGTACCCAAAATGGAGTTCAGAGTCATGTGGTTTGGTCACATGCCCTTGCGGAGTCAGAGCAGCCATTACTTACAGGCTGTCTGAAACATTTACAAGAAGGCTAAGTAATTCCGCAGCTCATTGTCCTTGTTGACGAGCCATTCAAACTAAAGATAGTTGGCAGTTTTTCAAAGAGACGTTATTAAGGGCACAAGAGCAAACTATTCCACTGCGCAGGAAAGATAGGAAGTATGGCAAGAAACCACTGTGGCTTGACTGGGAGATCTTCAATGATCTAAAAATAAAAAAAGAGTCCTACAAAAAGTGCAAATGTGTTCAAATTACAAAGGATGAATATAAACAAATAACACAAGTAGGGACAAAATTAGAAAGGCCAAGGCACAAATTGAAATCAAACTAGCTAGAGACATAAAGGGTAACAAGAAAACATTCTACAAATACATGAGAAGCAAGAGGAAGGCCAAGGAGAGGGTAGGCCCCTTACTCAATGAGTGGGGGGAAAAATAACAGAAAATGTGGAAATGGCAGAGGTCCACTGACTTCAATGAAGCGACTCTGATGACACTAGCTGAGGACCTGGCCCTCTGTGTTGACAAGTGGGGTCAGGTACTAAGGCAGTTAAAGCATCCTTCACAAGTGAAGGCGATATCATCTAATGGCACAGAGTTCACAGGACTCTTTGCCACTTTTACAGATCCAGACTAACACAGCTACCCCTCTGATACTTTTCATTTGGTTTGCCAGAGAAGCTTGTTGCAGGTTATTCTGTCCTTTCCATATTAGGAGATTCTCCACCCACTTCCATTGTCACTGTTCTTTACCTCAGTTTGAAATTCCTCTTTCACGGGTGAATCTAGCTTCATAGAATCATAGAATATCAGGGTTGGAAGGGACCTCAAGAGGTCACCTAGTCCAACCCCCTGCTCAAAGCAGGACCAATTCCCAACTAAATCATCCCAGCCAGGGTTTTGTCAAGCCTGACCTTAAAAACCTCTAAGGAAGGAGATTCCACCACCTCCCTAGGTAACCCATTCCAGTGCTTCACCACTCTCTGAGTGAAAAAGTTTTTCTTAATATCCAACCTAAACCTGCCCCACTGCAACTTGAGACCATTACTCCTTGTTCTGTCATCAGGTATCACTGAGAACAGTCTAGATCCATCCTCTTTGGAACCCCCTTTCAGGTAGTTGAAAGCAGCTATCAAATCTCCCCTCATTCTTCTCTTCTGCACACTAAAAAAGCCCTGTTCCCTCAGCCTCTCCTCATAAGTCATGTGTTCTAGCTCCCTAATCATTTTTGTTGCCCTTCACTGGACTCTTTCAAAGTTTTCCACATCCTTCTTGTAGTATGGGGCCCAAAATTGGACACAATACTCCAGATGAGGCCTCACCAATGTCGAATAGAGGGTATGATCACATCCCTCGATCTGCTGGCAATGCTCCTATTTATACAGACCAAAATGCCGTTAGCCTTCTTGGCAACAAGGGCACACTGTTAACTCATATCCAGCTTCTCGTCCACTGTAACCCCTAGGTCCTTTTCTGCAGAACTGCTTCCTAGCCATTCAGTCCCTAGTCTGTAACAGTGAATGGGATTCTTCTGTCCTAAGTGCAGGACTCTGCACTTGTCCTTGTTGAACCTCATCAGGTTACTTTTGGCCCAGTCCTCTAATTTGTCTAGGTCCCTCTGTATCCTATCCCTACCCTCCAGCGATCTACTACTCCTCCAAGTTTACTATCATCTGCAGACTTGCTGAGGATGCAGTCCATGCCATCCTCCAGATCATTAATGAAGATATTGAACAAAACTGGCCCCAGGACCGACCCTTGGGGCACTCCACTTGAAACCGGCTGCCAACTAGACATCGAGCCGTTGATCACTACCCGTTGAGCCCAACAATCTAGCCAGCTTTCTATCCACCTTGTAGTCCATTCATCCAGCCCATACTTCTTTAACTTGCTGGCAAGACTACCATGGGAGACCGTATCAAAAGCTTTGCTAAAGTCATCCAGGACCTCCCCCATTCGCCATGAGTTTTCAAAGATAATAGCCAATGGCTTTGCAATCACATCCGCCAACTCCTTTAGCACCCTTGGATGCAGCGCATCCGGCCCCATGGACTTGTGCTAGTCCAGTTTTTCTAAATAGTCCTGAACCACTTCTTTTTCCACAGAGGGCTGGTCACCTTCTCCCCATACTGTGCTGCCCAGTGCAGCAGTCTGGGAGCTGACCTTGTCTGTGAAAACAGAGGCAAAAAAAGCATTGAGTACATTAGCTTTTTCCACATCATCTGTCACTAGGTTGCCTCCCTCATTCAGTAAGGGGCCCACACTTTCCTTGACTTTCTTCTTGTTGCTAACATACCTGAAGAAACCCTTCTTGTTACTCTTAACGTCTCTTGCTAGCTGCAACTCCAAGCGTGTTTTGGCCTTCCTGATTTCACTCCTGCATGCCTGAGCCATATTTTTATACTCCTCCCTGGTCACAGGGTCTCAGGTTGTGACTACGAGGGGGAATCCAATCTTTATTCTGGAAGCTCTCCCATTCCCTTCAGTGAGAATCCAGGTGTGAGAGACTTGAAAGAAGGGTCAGATCCAAAGTCCATTGAGGTCAGGGAGAAGATTTCTACTGACTTCAATAGGCTTTGGATCAGGCTTTACGTTTTTGCAGGATCAGGGCCGTATTTTTTTTTTTTAATGGAAGCTGAGAGTTTCCTCCACAAGGCCCAAAGGTCAGCTCTGCTAACAAGGGGCTCACACGAGCCCCCACAATTCATTAGCAATCAGTCTCTGGGTTTACCAAGATTTCCACTGAGATCAAATTGCCTGTAAAGGCAGAACAGAAAAAGACTCAAACCTTTTGATGAAGACAAACAGGAAGGCATCTTCGCTCTCCATTTCAGCTGGAATTTGGGTCTGGTGGTTTTGGGGGGGAAGGTGACGGGTTTAAAAGGAGGGCCAGCAAAAGATGTAGCCTCTAAGGATGAGTTGCTGTTAATAGCAGTGAATTTTTAAGCCACGACTAAAAAAAAATTCTCTGACTTCACCTTGCACTCGCAGCTCCGCAGGGAGTGATAAATTCATTAACCTTCTACAGTACCCAAACATCTCTGCAATTAGAAACATACTCAGCACCTTGAGAAAGCACCTTGATGTAGAAATGATCTAACATTCACAACCACATTCAGCCATAATCCAGAGACAAGGGGCTGGCAATTTATACATTTCTATCTCCCCAGAACACTGTTTCTCAGAGTTGCCAGTAGTTTTCTCAGCTGAGGAGAGGTGTACAGCAGTCATTTTAGTTTGCATTAACGAGCAACTGACAGACATGCATTAGTTTTCACTGATGACACGATGGACCAAATTCACTCCTTGTGACCCCACTGGAGTTGTGCATTCTTACACTGCAGCTGAATTTGGCCCAAGCTACCTAATTAATTAAAATTAAAGCTAATTTCAGGCAGAAACATTCTCCATTTCAAACACTCTTTTATTTGCCTTTCATGTCTAATATAATGCAGCCACTCTGAAGAGCTGGCAAACACATGCACAAGTACAGCAAATTTCTGCAGTAGCATCTTTATTAAGGAAACCAAAGAAAGGGCATATCTTCCTCTGGACGAAATTCTGACCAGCACTGTGACAGTGAGAATGTTTCCCAGCCCAGTGTAGGCTGAGTGCTAATGCTGCATCAAATATCTGAAAATCAGGTAAGGAATGAACATACAAGTCAAATTAGTTACAGTGTTATGGTTGATTCAACATTATCATCAGGTCTCATGATTTCCTTGTCCTTCTTCCTCTGCTTCCAGACATGTCTGCTCTAAGATAAAAAGGCTTCAGGAAATACAAGGTTGATTATTTGAGGTAATAGCATGTTTTTATGTCCTCTGGCAATAGCATCTGAATGTCCTAGTCATACAATTTTTTCTATCAGCTCTGATATCAGCAAAATTCTCTGAGCCTCATGCTCTATAAACTGCATGTAATAGCTTTAGGACAACATAAAGATAGTTACAAAATAGATATTGATTCAGCAGTCCGTCCCTATTCAGTAAAGCAGGTACTTTATTTTAGGCACATGCTTTCCAATGGGACTTAAGAGCATGCTTAAAATTAAGTGCTTTGAGGAATAGGAATGGATTTAAGCATGTGCTTAAATGCTTTCTTCAATGGGGGCCTAGATGAATCATTTGCAGGGGATAACCTAGTCAAGGAATTTCATCACTTTTTCTGTTCGCAAATTGTCTGCAAACACCTTCCAGTTTTCTTCTATTTGCTGATTATTCACTGACTAATTTTGTGACTAGTTCTTTGGTCTGTAAGTCACCTGAGAGAGGTTCATTGTGGGCATTTGGAATTCAAACTCTGTTGGTTAGTTTTGATTGGTTATTTAGGTCCCATGCAAGGTTTATTCCCTGAGTGGATGAGCGTAACTCTAACGCTCAGGACTCCAGTGCAAATATTCCCATTTATAAATTCAATCTTCTCTTTCCCCAAGCAGTCACCAACATTTCCTTAAAATTTACTTTTTCCTTGAATGATCCCGAGAGTAAAATTGTCAGCTAGATTATTTGTGGAAAGTGAATTCAAAAGGGCTATAAATAGAATCAAAGTGACTGTGTTTAAATCTGCCATAGAATATTTATTTAAAAACTTGTTTTGCAATATCCACCCAGTCTGACTTATATCATCCTTTGGATTTGATTTGCAGACTACCATGAATGGCATTTGGCGCTCAACACCTATTATTAACAGAGAAAGCTGTTCTCCTAATTCCCCAATCACTGTGTTAATTGGTACATTAAAGTTAGAGGTATATAATTGAGGCCTAGATCAGGATCAGGACCATATTCTGCTGGAAATCACTAGTGTTTCAGTAATAAAAGAGAATCTCACTGGGCCAGATCCTCAGCTGGTGAATAGCTCCATTGACTTCAGTGGTATTGTCACAGTAATGATGCTATGGTGCTGCAGGATAGTTCAGGTTGAGAGGTCTTTTTTATTTCTAAACTCAGGTTCTTTCCAACACATTTTTTTAAAAGGAGGAGAAGGGGCTGAAATTTATTGTGGTTTCTTAGCAGCTAAATAGATTTTTTTAATATAATACAAATCTGTTCAGCTCTTATCTAAATGTGAAGAAAGATATTCGTCACCTGATATTTTTCAAATGCAGTTTGTTTGTTTTTTTGAGCTCAGGTAACTAAAAAACAGCTTTCTGTGAAGACTTTCAGAGTGGCATGTAGTACATCCCCTCCTGAATGGAGTAGATATCTTTTTTCCTTTGTTTCAAGAAATTTGGCCCATTGCAGGATCTTTGCTGTGACGCGCTCTGTTTGCCTGACATGAACAATGAATGATTGACTTCAGGCAGACACAAAATGGCAGTTTTCTATGACCAAAGCCTGCTTTGCAAATGTGCTCACTGAGGTTTGTGATATGCTCTCTGTGGTTGATGTGTGACACACAGGGTGCCTAAGACAGTGCAAACAGCCCACCAGCCTTCCATGGGATACTCAGCTTGTGTGCTAGAGTGAGTGATGTCAAACAAGGGAATTCATTATGGAGTTAGATGCTTCAGAGGGAGTGAACAGAACAGGGGAATTTACACTGATCCATCCCCTATTGTCCAGCACCAGCTTCTGGCAATCAGAGGTTTAGGGACGCCACTGACCATCTTGGCTAATAGCCATTGATGGACCTGTTTTCCATGAATTTAGCTAATTCTTTCTGAACCCTGTTATACTTTTGGCCATCACAGTATTCCCTGGTAACAAGTTCTCTGGTTGACTGTGTGTTGTGTGAAGAAGTACTTCCTTCTGTTTATTGTCAACCTGCTGCCTGTTCATTTTATTGGGTGACCCCTGGTTCTTGTGTAATGTGAAGGGGTAAATAACACTCCCCTATTAGCTTTTTCCACACCATTTGTGATATTATAGACCTCTATCATAACCCATCTTGGTCATCTCTTTTCCAAGCTGAAAAGTCTCAGTCTTATTAATCTATCCTCAGATGGAAACTGTTCCATGCTGCTAATCATTTTTGTTGCCCTTCTCTGTACCTTTTCCAATTCTAATATATCTTTTTTTGAGACAGGACAACCAGAACTGCATGCAGTAGTCAAGGTGTGGGCATACCATCGATTTATATAGTGGCCTGATGCTATTTTGTTTTAATATCTATCCCTTTCCTAAGGGTTCCTAGCATTCTTTTCACTTTTTGACTGCCACTGCACACTGAGCGGATGTTTTCAGAGAACGATTCACAATGACTCTAAGATCTTTTTTGAGTAGTAACAGCTAAGTTAGATCCTATCATTTTGTATGTATAGTTGGGAATATGTTTTCTAATATGCATTACTTTGCACCTATCAACGTTTAATTTCATCTGCCATTTTGTTGCCCAGACACCCAGTTTAGTGGGATCTCTTTGTAACTCTTTGTGGTCTGTTTTGTACTTAACTATCTTGAGTAATTTTGTGTCATCTGCAGATTTTGCCACCTCACTGTTCAACCCCTTTTCCAATCAGGTTCCAGTACAGATCCTTGGGAGACCCCACTATTTACCTCTCTTCATTATGAAAATGAACCATTTATTCTTACCTTTTATCCTGTCTTTTAACCAGTTATTGATCTATGAAAGGACCTTTGCTTCTACCCCATGACTGCTTACTTTGCTTAAAAGCCTTTGGTGTGGGTCCTTGTCAAAGGCTTTCTGATCACGCTTGTTCACATGCTTCTTGACTTCCTCAAGGAATTCTAAAAGATTGGCGAGGCATGATTTCCTTTTACAAAAGCCATGTCGACTCTTCCCTTGCAATTTGTGTTTATCTAGGTGTCTGATAATTTTGTCCTTTAGTATAATTTCAACCATTTTGCCTGAAGTTAATCTTACCAGCCTATAATTGCCAGGATCACCTCTGGAGCCTTTTAAAAAAAAATTGCATTACATTAGCTACCTTCCAGTCATCTGGTACAGAGGCTGATTTAAGCGATAGGTTACATGCCACATTCATAATTATTAAAGTGAGCCCCATCTATGTACAGAGCACAGATGAAAACATGATTCCTGCCTGAGAGCAAGCAGTACAATTCACACTTGTGACACAGAGGGCCTGAGCCAATGCCTAAGGAAGTCAATGGAAAGGCTCCTGGGAACTTCAATGGGTTTTGGATGACACAATCATGCCCCAGAAGCTTCATTAATTTGTACTGGAAATGTATTATTCATCATTCACCCTTCACTAACTTGCATTTTAATCAGGGAACAGAAAATATCCCATGTGATCAATCACATGCCAGGAATAGCCAATAATGAAAGCAAACAGTCTGCACACTGAAAGTTCAGCAGCCTGAAAATTATGTGCTGAGCTCTTTAGCCAATACTTAGGAGTACCGAATACATTCACAAATCAGAAGAGCTTAGAGAATGATTCATAAGCCCAAAATAAGGCTAAATTCATCACATTTTGGATTCACTGAATATTATTTACCCTACTTGATTCTCAAGAACACATAAAAGCAGCAAAGAGTCCTGTGGCACCTTATAGACTAACAGACGAATTGAAGCATGAGCTTTCTTGGGTGAATGCCTACTTTGTCGGATGCATGTAGTGGAAATTTCCAGAGGCAGGTATAAATATGCAAGTAAGAATCAGCATGAAGTTGATGGATTTCCACTCCATACGGCTAAATGTTTAGTAAGCTCCACATTGCAACACTCAACAACCACTCCCCACAGACAGTGATAGTTGTCCAGTGAACAGGATACTTTCATTTGGTGCATTGTTAAGCTCAACCAGTACTTCAAAACCTCTCACGTAGTGTGGCCCAGGACTGCAATGCCAACAGACCCCGGTTGTCGGCAGGCAGGATCGAACCGGGGACCTCTGCGGCTTAGTGCATGAGTCTCTACCACATGAGCTAAAAGCCACCTGGCCAGTAGCTGAGGCTGTAGAGCAGACTCATTTTCTCTCTCTCTCTAAGTGGTCTCTGTGCCACTAGATGGGACAGAACCCCACACCCAGAAGGTGTGTGGGTTATACAACTATATTACAAGAAATTCACTTAATCTTTTGGAATCTCCATATTTATATAGATTAGTTGTGAGCATGACTGGTGAACCAAGGATGACATACATTTCTAGACTGGCCTACACAGACTTTCTAACTCTTTTGAGATGCCCTTATCAGGACCAGGGTTCAGCAGTATATTTTCTCCACTTACTTTTCTTATGATCATACTGCTATTGAAATTATCTCCAGCACACTCTGCCATTTGAACAGATGTTTCATCAGTTTAAACTCTCAACATTTTTAACAGATGACATGTATTTTATGGTGCCATTTAGAGATGCTGTATTCTTAAACATAATCAGAGTGATTAACTGTTGTTTCTTTTGTGAGCCTTTATTTTTTTAAGTTTGACATTTGAATAAATATTCTCTTTCACACCATAAAGTAATAATGAATGCAGAACAGAGCATCTCTAATTGGATTATGTGGCATATAAACCAATATTGGATCACCTATGTAGTCTAAATAAAACCAATAAAATATGCCTCCGGACATAAAAAGAGCAAACGTACACTTGTGTGCTAATCACTGACTCTGCATAGTCCCTGTAGGTTCTGATCCTGCAGCGTGAGTAGCTTCTCCTGCTCCTCCAAAAATTCTCAGCATCCTTGAGGAGACTCACCTGGCTGTGAGCCTTCGAAAGGATCTCAAAATATATGTTGCGCTCCTTCTTCAACACCTTGTCTTTCTGAAGGGGTGTCTGAACATTCCTGGGGTTCAGATGTGCTGGGAAATACTGAATCCACTCTGCTTTACTGTGTTCATTGTCCCCAAGCGGTGATTTATAACATCGATGCTCCCTCCCTTGTGCCTGGGACATCAGGGACAGAGACGGCTTGGCCAATTTCCTAAATCCACAAGCACCATCAGCCAGCAAACAAGCTCGACTAGGGCAAAATCCGAACACTTTCACGTGATCACCCAAAAAGCAGTGAGTGCTGGATCCTACCCACAGTCGCTCAGACCTCACTCAGCTGCTCAGCACCCATGACTGGAGTCAGATTTTTAGAAGAGCTCAGCACCTAACATACTAAACGCTTTTGAAAATCTGGCCTAGGGCCTTGTCTCCAACAGGGGGAAAGCGGTGTTCCTAACATGAGTTAGCTAGCTTGAGGGAAAATTCCAGCAAAGATGAAGTACTAGGTGGCCTTAAAGACAAAGGATATGGCTTCACTGCACTGTTAACTCAGACTTTTATCAAGGAATTACCGGTCCCTGCCTGCTTTCCAACCACACACAAAACCCCCTCACATCGGTGTGTGGTGCTTTCAGCCTGGGCTAGCTGGTCCATCTGGGGCTTATTCTTATGCTTATGCTCAGGCTGGTAACCTGCAACCCCTGCTGCGTGAATGCAGGCTAAACGACCGGAGTGCTGATAGTCCTCCAATGCCTTCCCACAATTCCCCTGTTTGCTGAGAAGGACAGACAAATTCTCCCACTATTCACTGGGAAAGAATCATCGAGCAGCTCAGCTTAGTGCAGTGCTGAGAAACATGGTATATGTCCCCAGAAGTCCTAGCAACACACACAGGGGAGAGCAGCACCATCGGGTCTGTCTACTCAGCAATTAGACACCCACAGCTGGCCTGTGCCAGCCGACTCAGGCTCACACTGCAGGGCTGTTTCATTGCTGTGCAGCTGTCTGGGCTCAAACTGAGGTCTAGGCTCTAGGACCCTGCAAGATGGGAGAGTCCCAGAGTTTGGACTGCAGCGCAGACCCAGATGTCTGCACAGCAATGGAACAGGCCCACAGCCCATGCCCCTGAGCTCAAGTCGGCTAGCACAGGCCAGCTCCAGGTGTTCCTTTGCTGCGTAGACATACCCAGTGAGGACACCCTAACTCAGCACTGGCTCTGTGGTGTGGCTGTTCACACCTTTGCTCGGCCTATCCAAGTGCTCAGACCCAGGGGCAGATCACCCAAGTTAATTCTGCAGTGAAAACAGACTCTAAGGGGGAGCCTGGCGCTTACCTACACTTGCAAACATATGAAAACTAAAATCTGCCTTGTCTTCACTAGGATTTTATCTTGAGTTAGCAAATATGAGTTAAGAAGACATCTTTTTCATTAGTGAAAACAAGAGCTTAGGACATGTCTAAATTAGAGTTTGTGGCACTTTTGGGGCTCAAGTGAACTGACTGACAATTAACTAACGTCTTTGTAAATGCCAGTCTAGACATTGCTGAAATATTTGTCCCTAGATACAAACGTTTCTGGTTTACCCCAGGCTTCTGATCTCACTTGATTCTAAAGATGGCCACAGTTTTAGGGCAGAGCGATCTCATTTCAGCTGAACCAGTCTTCCTATCCATAATAACCATAATACACTGGCGACAGTACTAGGGTGACCAGACGTTAAGGGGAAAATATCGGGACCGCCGCAGGAGGGGGCATTTTTTTGTTGTTTATTTTTTACACTCACCCGCCCGGGAGTTCAGTGGCAATTCAGCAGAGAGCCCTTCAGTCGCGGACGGCCTTCAGTGGTATTTCGGCAGCAGGTACTAAACCTTGGTGCCAAAGACAGAAGCACCCGCTGCCGAAATACCGCCAAAGACTGTCCACGACTGAAGGACTCTACGCCAAATTGCTGCCGAAGACCAGAAAACAAAATATCGCCACAAATGGCTTCCTGACCGTACTTTAGTCGGGATGTGGGACAAACTCCTCAAAATCAGGACAGTCCCGATTTTATCGGGACGTCTGGTCACCCCTGATAGTACTTAGCACACAGTCATGACATTTCATTTGAAAGGAATGGCTGCTGTAGTGTGATATTAGAGCCAGAAACTAAACCAGTTTATGATTGTTTACTTGTATCACTTTAGTGCCTAGAAGCTCGCATCATGGAACAAGACCCCACTGTGCTAGGTGCTGTACTAGCAGAGAACAAAATCACATCCATGTCCCACAGGGTTTATAACTGAAGTATATGAAAAAAGGCAACCGGTGGCTAGAGACAGACAGGTGGGAGAGAGTTTAGAGTTTAGATAAAAGAGGAGGTTGCGCTGTTTATGGTAGATACTGAATTTCAGCACCCCTAAACCTAATGCCCACAACCTTGGGGTGGGAAAATGTGAATACAAAGTTTGGGGGCACCAAGTGCATTTATGAGGGCCAAATGGGTCACTCTGCACCCAGTGGCTCAGTCTGCACACACAGTTACTGTCCACAGACATACCCTATGCTTTGTGCATGAGAAAAAAATGTACCCGTGAAAGAAGCATAGGTGGAGTGAGGCAGAACTATAGCTCCCCCTTCTCCCCATCCCGAGGGGAGGAGCTGTTATTCTGACTGGCTCTTACACAGGAGAGAAGGGGTCTGTGGGTTCCTTACCGCAAAAGGATGCTAACCTGTGACTGGTAAATTACACTGAATAAACCTGCAAGGAAAAAGTAAAAGCACATACACAGAGTGGAAATACATGTCTTGTGGGCCTTTTATGGCTAGTTAAGATGAAGGTCAAAAAATATAATGAAGGAAAACACTATACCTCGCCCTGCATGTCCATGCGGATGAGTGAGAGGGGTGCAAGGTACCCCTGCCTCCCCTGTGCAGACTACCCACCCAGGAGGGCCCCCAGTCTCTGTGGAACTGCCAGGTCCCCTATTGCACTGGTTGATTAGGAGTGAGCAGGGCCTCTCAAAGCTCCAGGCAGCACAGCTGAGCTGGCAATCTGCTGCTAGCAGAGACCAGAGGCAGCTTATTTCCCCCAGATCAAAGAGGGAGCCGAGGAGAAAATTCTGACTGTTAGAGGAGAGTCACCAATCCCTCTCTGTTCTGCTCCTTGGGCAGCATAGTTCAACACTGCCCCATGCTCAGAGCAGGTTACAAAGTAACAGTTGAACCCAAAGTTAGGATAAAGAATGATCATTTATTCCACTGAGTTAGGATACCATGGAAACAGAATTTTTATAATTGAAGGTATCTCATCGCTCACCCTGGCTTCCCGACGCCACAGGTTTAAAAGCAGGTGTTTTTGTAAAACAGACGGCATGTGTTAAATATATATAAAAATCCAGTTGCAAAGTAAAATGGCGAGTTCCTCTCAATGTTGTTGGCCGGTCTCTGATGATGAAAAGCAAGACACTGCTGTCTAACCTTCCACAGTCAGGTGATCTAACTGAAAACATCGGTCCAAGGAAGCATGTGAAAAAACAAATGTTTTTTGCCACTTTGGCAAAAAATACAAACTTTTTTTTTAATGCAAATAACAGAGGCGGAAATAACCTTTTGGCATGTGATCTTTAGAAGAAGTCACTCCACATCAAACTCCCCTGGGCTTTGTCATACGGTAAGACACTGAAAAGTCCAGTTATTTAATTTATGGGTTTTGCCCTCAAGGTTCTCAATCAGATCTGAACTGAATGCAATCCACTCTGTGAAAACCAGCGCATAAGTTCAACAAGATGAGAGAATACTGCTTCAGAGACAGAACTCTGCTATTAGAACTGCGACCTGTCTGTAATCTGAGTTGTATTGTACGTGTAAATTCTGTGAGCGCAGATCTGACATCAGGCCTCACTTGACAATCTGCCAGAACTCTGATGCCTTCCAAACCGTGCATCTCTGTGGGTCCACTCGTTATCTGTGTTTGTAGCAGATCTCCAAAAAAAGGAGCATAGCTTGACCCAAAACAGGTCAAATTACCAAAATGTCGAGAACCTGATATTGATAGTTCAGTGTAAACTCAGGAGCCACGCCATTGGAATCAATGCAGTTGCATCAATTTAAAACTAGTGTGAGTGTCAGGGAACAATGAAACCCACAGCTTACCAGATGTTGCCAGTTCCCAATGGGGCAATTAGGTGCTATTGTAGATCAATAAATGGCAACTAACTTTTGATGAAACAGTGTCTGTCTCTGAGCCTCCTTAAAACTATTGTCAATTGTTGTCTAAGTACACATACGTGTGTTTTTAAAGTCCACGGGGTCTGATTTGCATCTGATATCTGCTTGATACTGGAGGCCATTAACTTCAGTGGAGTTCTCCCTGATTTACACTGGTGTAAGTGAGATCAGAATCAGGCCCTTTGGGCTATATGTATAGCTTAAGAGCTACTTTATTGACTACACCATCTTTCTAAGGGCTGTAGCATTGGGAGTGCGTCCAAGAAGGAACCCATCCAAATGGCTGGCATCCACTATTATGCATGTGGGATTGGGCAGAAGACAGAATTATAGAGGAAGGATGCCACCAGAGCAGGTATCAGAGGCATAGCCGTGTTAGTCTAGATCTGTAAAAGTGGCAAAGAGTCCTGTGGCACCTTATAGACTAACAAACATATTGGAGCATGAGCTTTGGTGGGTCAATACCCACTTCGTCGGATGCACCAGAGCAGGGACTTCCGAATGGAACGGGTGACGAGAAGGCCAGCTGCAGAGGGAGATACCCATTCCACATCTCCAGTTGAAGGGATTGAAAAGATGTCATTGAAAACAAACAAAAGCCTTTTTTTTATGAGAATTTTCCATGAAAATTTTTGTTTCTTTCAAAACTTCATTTTTTTCAATTAACACCCGTCTCCCCCAGTATTGGTTTCTGATTCAAATATTCAAAATGTTTTGCTTTCTGGTTTTTCACCTTTCTCTCTCCTTTTTTCCTGTTTCCATATGGCCACCAGAAAAAAATGGGAAAGGAGGAAGAGGGAGGGCACAGAGAGAGACGGGGAAAAAAAACAGAAACATTTGAGGGTTGGGGGGGGTTCTTTTGTTTTTCCTTGAAAAACTGAAAAATTTCCACAGAAATTTGTGAAAGTAAAACTGAATTTAAAAAAATCCCACGAAGGGAAAAAAATCTGGTTGAGCAGCTCTGCTTTTTCAGAGATGGTGCAATGGCCGCGCTCCACGGATCTCTCTGAAGCCACTCTTGATACCTTCTGCCACCACCTTCATCTCTTCACACCCTCCACTCAGGTCAGCACCTGATACGCACGATCTAGCTCCAAGAGGGAGAAGCCAGGAAGACACAGGAAAGGGGCCCAAATTTGGAGCTGGGTTGATTCTGAAATGCCGGCTTGCCTCTCTCCCAACAAAATTTCACTGGTGCTCATTTCTGGGATTTTGGGGCAAGTCCATTTTTAGAAGACACCGCAGGGCAACTCAGCACTGCGAGGAGCAAGACTGAAATGTAATGCACCCAAGAAATACATATGAAAGAGTAAGCAAGGTGCCACAGTACAAACAAATGGACGGAGAACATAAAGTAGGATATTGTAAGGCTAATTTGGGAGAAGAGAAATAAGAAAAACATGGAGAAGAAAGATAAGCATAAATTATTCATTGACTGTGTTTCTTAATACTCCCCTGTACAGTAGGACTTCAGTGCTGATCATATATTTGAATGCTGAGAAGTAGAGATATGTAGTCTTCAGTCGTTTTTATGGCAGTATTTATAGTGATCTCGTCACACCACTCGCTTTACTTTGCATTTTCATAAGAACCATTTTATACCTCTGTCATCAAAAAGTGCCCCCAAATTAAAATGTAGCTGATGAGGTCTTAGCCAAGCCAGAGTACATTTCTAGTTAGGAAATTTGGAAACAATCAATTTGGATGTTGTTGAGTTAAAATTCTGAGCTATTTATTTGGGATTTGTATATTATTTTTAATATGGGCTTAAATCCTTTAAAAAAGAAGTCTATATTCAGAAACTGCAGGTAGGAGCTGTCCCTGGCTGAGCAGGGGCTGGCGTGGGTTAATGCCCCGGTGCGCCCCCCCACCCCACAGTAATCAGGTTTTGGGGGAGCAGGGATGCCACAGAACAGGGTGACACACATTTACTAGGCCCTCTTGCACCATTCTAGCAGTGTACAAAAGCCTGAAAATAGATTTAGGTGTAATTTCAGGAGACCTTGTTCTGCCACAGATTTCTTGTCTGACCCGTTAGCCTTTCTGGGCCTCAGTTCCCCATCTGTACAATGGGGATAATAGCACTGCCAGACCTTGTGAGGATAAATACATTAAAGATTGAGGATCTCAGAGACCATGGTAATGGCATCTAGATAAATACCACCAAGAGAACCTGGCTCAGGGGGGTGTGATTCTCCATTGCGCTGCCATTCATCCCAGAGCAATGCTGCCATTTAGAGCTGGTAGCCTTTCCCCACCCATTTTCCACAGGTGTGACAACAACAGGAGTTGCCTCAGACCCAAATTATTCATTTCTCCTTGTGTAGCCATTTACACTGGCTCTTTTCTATAATCTGCTGCTAGACCGAAGCGTGTGTCATTTATTAGAAAAATTCATTTTTAGAGTCTTATCGGGTTATATTCTGAGTACTGAGCTCACTTGTTAGTATTGGTTCGTTGCCCACGTTCTATCTGGTGTTGCTGGAAAAGACATGTATGGCTGTGTAGTTAGCACCGCGTGTGTCATGACACTGATTCTAAAGCTACTACCAACAGCTTTTGAATTGGGTGCAGGTGCAAAGCAACACATTGCAGGGAGAAAAGTTTTTAAAAGGAAAATAGGTGGGTGGTAGGGGACCTGGGTCTTGAATCCAGCCCCAGGGGGGGTTTAAGGAAGCAGCTTTAACCACCATGACACATGAATGCATTAGGTTACCTGGGAATGCACAGACTTGGGTGGGCCAATTTCTAGGCTCCCATGACCTGCTTCCTGATTGGCCACATGGTCTTGACCTTGATTGGCTGGTGACTATATATAAACTTCCTGCTTCTTTTCTGGTACCATACCTGATCCTTCCAGCCCCCTCGCTGTACTTTCCCCTGGGATTGGCTCTCCGGGCAATTAGACCCTTTGTGTGAACTCTGACCACCTGAGTCCATGGGTAAGCATGGTGACAGATTTAATCAAGATCCTTCACCCATATTGCTCAGGCAGCTACAGAGCTAGCAAAATAATAGATGTTTGAGTCATTGGAAATTCTGAAAAGTCAGGAAAAAATTGTGATTTTATTTTAATTTTCAGAGGATCAAAATGACAGCAATTTTTTTGTTTCAGGTCAAACAAAATGTTTTGTTCCACTGAAACAAAACACTGAAATTTGAGTTCAAGTGGATTTTTTTTTCAATTTCTTTAATGAATTTTAATGAAATTTTGAAACAGTCATTTCAAACTGAAAAAAAAACCAAAAAATATTTTTTGAAAATATCAAAATGAAGATTTACTGGCATTTTTGTTTGTTTGACAAGAAGAATTTGTTGAAAGTGACACACATTC